>NC_090757.1:52528785-52536285 GCF_036898095.1 Palaemon carinicauda | reverse complement strand
AAAAATGTTTGTGCGGTACATGAAATTGTTATCAATATGATTCTTGTTTTGCAAAAACATTTCTGATATCTACAAGTTGATCTTTTATATATTATTTTACTATTAATGTCTAAGATAATTTTCTTAAATGATTTTGGCAACGTAACAATTTTCTTTCTCATCTCATTTACGGTGTAAACATGACAATGATTTGAATATGATTCTTGTTATCTGTCAGAAACGTTCCGGATATTCATAATACGTTTTTCTTATCATTTTATACGTTTCTCTTACATCTGATATTTTATTAGTCATATCTTAGATAATTTTCTACGGCGATTTTCACGAATCGAAAATTTTCTCTCATGTCAAAAATCTTAATATTTGAAAGCATATTACCCATCAAAAACGTTTATTTCTGATTAAAATTCTTATCATTTCCAAAATTAAGTCTATATAATATAAAGGATTATAAATGTTAACCAGGGAGGCAAACCTTCACCGCAGCAGCTTATTTCTCAACCTTGACCTTGACCTTTGACCTTAACATGTATAAATTGGCGTGGATTTTCATAAACTCAATTATGAACCAAGTTTAAAATCTCTGTGATTATGATGTCCAAACCTATGGCTTATTACGTGAACTGAGATACTACCACTGGAGAGTTATGGGGTCTTTTGACTGGCCAGACAGTACTACATTGGATCATTCTCTCAGGTTACGGTTCATTTTCTCCTTGCTTACACATGCACCGAATATTCTGACCTATTCTTTACATATTCTCCTCTGTCCCCATACACCTGATAACACTGAGATTACCAAACAATTCTTCTTCACCCAAGGGGCTAACTACTACACTGTAATTGTTCAGTGGCCACTTTCCTCTTTGTTAGGGTAGAAGAGACTCTTTAGCTATGGTAAGCAGCTCTTCTAGTAGAAGGACACTCCAAAATCAAACCATTGTTCTCTAATCTTGGGTAGTGCTATAGCCTCTGTACCATAGTCTTCCACTGTCTTGGGTTACAGTTGTCTTGCTTGAGGGTACACACGGGCACACTGTTTTAACTTATATCTTATTTCTCTTCCTCTTGTTTTGTTGAAGTTTTTATAGTTTATAAAGTGATATTTATTTTAATATTGTTGCTGCTCTTAAAATATTTTGTTTCCTTTCCTCGCTGAGCTATTTTCCCTGTTGGAGGCCCTGGGCTTATAGCATCCTGCATTTCCAACTAGAGTTGTGGCTTAGCATGTAATAAAAATAATAATAATAATTGGACATTTTGCTTAACCGTGACCTTGACCTTGACCTTCCAAAATTTAATAATTTCCAACTGTTTACATAAGTTAATCCCAATAAGTTTCATTATTCTACGATTCAAATTGTGGCTAAAAAGCTGTTAAAAAAGAGACACAAACACACACACAAACAAACAAACAAACAGGGGCGAAAACTTACCCTCCTTCCAACTTCGTTAGAGGAGGTAATCATCCCATAAAAGATTCTCAGAAAATCTAGGAAATTTCATAAAAAGAATAAATAAAATAAATGCTGAAACATTATCAAGAACATTCCCTGTGGGGTTAAATCTTATATCTATAAATGTGACATTTTAATACCTAGTTGAAATGTATTTTGTTGAAATTTTTCTTAGATAAAATATAGTCAAATTCGAGAAAGAAATACATAACTAAATAATGCAATAACTCCCCGTGGAATTAAATGTTTATTAATACATATGACATTTCAATTTGAAATGTATTTTATTCAAAAAATGAATATACAAGAGAATATATTTAATTCAGTTTGATGCCCTCAAGCATTTATACAAAAGAAAATTAAAAATAATTGCATAGAAGTAACAGGAGTAAAGTAAAAGTGAAAACAAGGAAACAGATTTCAGAACAATTTGTTCAAAGGAAACAGATCTAAGCTAAGATTTGGAGATTTAAATATTACCGTACTAGTGTACGCGACCCGTCAAATTGAAGGCGAAATATTGAGAGATACGTGCGCGCATTCCGTTTTCTTTCCTAAACATATCACAGCAGTTACATTTTCTGGGAGACAGTGGTTTATAAGTGCACCTATTGGGGTAACCCCTCTCACCAGGGTATGACTACTCTCCCCCCCCCCACCCGATGAAAGGGGAGAGACCGAGTAGTTATGCATCTAGCAATGCTACTGAGCGTGACCAGAAAGAAATATATATCTATATATCTATATATATAGCCGGACACTTTCCCTTTTCTTATATAGGGGAGATTATTATAATAGCTTGATAACATGTTTGCATTAATCGAATATTCATCAAAATGATTCGTAAATCTGGGACGATAAGAGCCGAAGAAAACGTTATATATAATATCCTATTTAAATGGAGGGTTAATTTTTGTCCTGAAAGAAACAAATGAAAGATTGATTCTTGCTTCATATACTTTTGCATAAGGCTAATCAGCAGCACATTTATCCCCTAATAAACAACCAATTCACATCTTGTCTAGCATGTACAGTTGGACACATGAATTCCTGGAACATCTCGCTCTGAGGAAGTGCACCCTGTCACTCTTTGCTGCACGAAGAGTTCCTGATTGTAGCCCCACCCACCACCTCTGCCATCTCTCCCTACAGGTAAACACTATCTATTTGGTTACTCGCTGCACAGTTTTGATGTAACAGGGTGAACTTCCGCAAAACGAGGTGTGCCAAGAATTTTTGTGTCCAATTGTACCTGTGCGAGTTCTAAAAATGTAATCTGACCAATATAACTATAGACAATTCTTTTTAGTGAGGCAGATTTGCACCTACTCGCATGGATGCTCTTTAGGCTCGGAAAAGTTTCCTGCTCGCCGATTGGTTGGACAAGATCATTCTAACCAATCAGATAGCAGGAAACTTTTCCGAGCTAAAAGGGCACCGCAGCGAGTCGGTGCAAGTGCGCCTCATTAAAAAAAAAATGAGTATAGCTTCCCCTTTCCCTAATAAACAGGTTTTAATTTTACTTTGTACTTAAGTATAGCTTAATTTCTTTTGTCATTTAGTTAAGAACCCACTTCCACATACAAACAATAGCACAAGTTTCTTTGTGTCTTATCATGAGTTTCATGATTATTATCATTATCATTATGATAATTAGTAGTAGTAGTAGCAGTAGTAGTAGCAGCAGTAGTAGTAGTAGTAGTAGTAGTAGTAGCTATTGCTATTTTTACAGAACATGACAAACAATTGTGTTCAATATGGCAGAAAATATATCATCATTGAATATCCCAACTATTACAACACCCTTTTATTTCCTACTCCCTTCCCCCAGCCCCTATCCTCACACTTCCCATACCTCCCCTCTCCCCCGTAACTAGCAACAACCACGCCAGACTCTCATCAACCAACAACTTAGCCACAACACATGTGCTGCGTAACCACAATAAACCAGATTCGTCAGCTGCACACATGTTCAAACCAGAAAACGAACGTGAAATATTTCCTAATCATTTGTCTATAATTTTGATAAAGCTCAGGTGAACTCCATGAGTGTAACTTTACACACACACACATGATATATATACATATAAATAAATATACATATATATATATATATATATATATATATATATATATATATATATATATATATATATATATATATATATATATATATATATATTTATTTATTTATTTATACAAACATATATATATATATATATATATATATATATGTATATAGCTTTAGCACATTCATTATTATTATTGTAGTTGTTGTTATTCTTGTTCTTATTGTTATTATTAATCGGAATCTAAGAGACCTGACAAAAAAGAGCATGCAATTTGCAAAACAAATTCGTAAAGTGGAAAAAATCGAGCTTTGTAAATTGAAATGGTAAATACAGCAGTCTTCATTACAAGAGATAAAATAACACAGAATCTCCCAAAGCTGACAGCAAAGAATCTAGCATAAGATTAAACGAACGTTGTAAATTAACGAATTATACAATCAAAATAAAAAGTAAAAATATCTATCAGTGAAAAAAAAAAAGACTTGAAAAAACTCAATATGTCACTTACCGTTGCGTAAGTTCTCCTCGAGAGGGATGAGAATAGGGAACACAACATTGATCGCCATTTTGTCACCAATTTTTTTTCGGTCTTAGCACTTCTCTTTTTAATGGTCAAAAGATATCTTTGAAACTCTAGCAGTTACATAACCCTGGCATCTCTTCACACAGCTCTTGTGGAGTTATATTCGTCTGTCAATTACGACTGTATTTTTAAGACAAGAAATATTTCCAATGTTATTTAATTTATGTGTTCATGATGTAAAAATTTCCTGTTACCTTCATAATAGACTTTTTTTCACAAGGACACTTTATATCTCTAATTAGATACATGATTTAACTGCTATTTTTCTCATCATTATTGAATATTCCGGTGAATTGGTATGAATCTTCTTGTAAAATATTTCTTTAAAAGATTCTTTTTCCCAAAATTGTTTCTAAAAATCGATATTTGGCGATTCCATAGAAAATGGCTTCCCATGGCGTGGGCATGATTTGAAAGACTGGATTAATGACATTTGGAGCAAATTCTATGTCATTAACGTCATCGATATCACTGACGTCTTTGATGTCCTTGATGTCCATTTGAGCACCAATGTGGCTGCTTGTTGAAAACTCTGCGGGAAAGAAAGAAAATTTATTACAGAAGAATTCCTATATGAAATCAAATGAATTAAAGAAATTGTCATATTAACAGGAATATAGAGAGAGAGAGAGAGAGAGAGAGAGAGAGAGAGAGAGAGAGAGAGAGAGAGAGAGAGAGAGAGAGAGAGAGAGAATGTTGCAAATCTGGAATGAAATGCACAGAATATTCTACATCATCTTTTCCTTGTGCATTAATTAGTGTATCTATGTACATTATGAGAAAATAATACAAACTCTGACATTTGTAAAAGTTAAACCATTTTTAATCTCTTCAGAGGTTCGTTCGTTCGTTTTAGATTGACCTCAGCTTTAAAATAAGGGGGCCGCGGGCTCTTGCGTTAGCTCAGCAGAGGTACAATGACAGTCAAATAATATTTTCACCTATCTATCAAGCTCTGATACAGTGTTCAACTCCTTACATGATAGATCACACTGTAATCCACTTATTCAGATCTTACGACATGAGTTGTATGTCCTTGGACTACCAAGCTCTGGGTTGCTCCAACATGCCAAAGACTGCCCCCCCCCCTCTTTTTTTTTTTTTAATGAACATTGTGGTCTCTAGTTACCCGATAGATAGCAAAAGCCACGCCAGATCAGTCCAGAAACCCATAAGAACACCTGCGACAACACTTGAATGAATGATAATCAAATTCACCCAAAACAAGCACAACCCAATTAAGTAAACAATCTCTTGTACTGTCAACAATTATATGTAATATATATATATATATATATATATATATATATATATATATATATATATATATATATATATATATATATATATACATATATATATATATATACATATATATATATATATATATATGTGTGTGT
This sequence comes from Palaemon carinicauda, assembly GCF_036898095.1. NCBI lineage: Eukaryota > Metazoa > Arthropoda > Malacostraca > Decapoda > Palaemonidae > Palaemon > Palaemon carinicauda. The sequence continues at coordinate 52,530,773 of NC_090757.1, read as the reverse complement.
GTGTGTGTGTGTATACATATACATTTATGTGTCACCGTTAAAGTCTATAATTTAGTTAATGCATGAATAACTCGCGTTTTCATGAAATAACGGAGTGTTTTAGTTAAAAGTAGACAAAAGAGACTTTTGTTTACAAATTAACTAGTACGTCATGAAAAACTTAGGCATTATATGAAATGACGAACACCAACAGGTAAACTATATAAATGTATGAAATTTTCGTCAATAATATAAAATAAAACAGACCTCATCTATCGCAGCAAGGATGACGTTCGGAACATTTTGAGTTGTACAAGATCCCTTTTTTGAAACAGTCAACTTTTTCTTTGGCGCTATTGTGTGCAGTGGCAGCAAACGAAACCTGGTCCATGCTCAAGTGCTTGCTGTGTGGCCACACTTCGCAGAGAAATGGTTTCGGTGGGATTTCCTGAGGTGCAACAAATCATTCGTGGCATAAGGGAAATTATGATCGCGCATACCATGGCATCTTGGCGAACATAACTGTTTTAGAACAGTTTCGGGTTCCCAATTGGAAATAATTATCAGATTTTTTGGGGGGTCTAGTATCCAACAGTAGGATCAGGAAAGTTATTATCACCTTTTTTTTTTCTTTTTTTTTTTTTCTATGCTTGTTGGTCAAGGCAAACGATGGATTCTTCTCTGGCTCTTTTAGTTGAGGACAGCTTTTTCCAAATATGTACCGCAAGTGTTTCACTCTCGTACATTATAACGGTATTATTATTTATTGTACACCCAGCAACAAAACCTGTGTCGCCTTGCCAGACCTGACTTGGGGAGATCATGCCCTTCTTGCCCTGAAAGGTGGCCGACGTTTAAACAACCAAAACATCGTTTGCATGGTTCGAATGTGAGGGGTAGAGAAATTACCAATAGCACTCAAAGAAATGCGATGATTAATGATACTTCACTGAAAACCCCCCGGCATATTCCCTTTTACTGAATCGTAACAGCAGTAAGGAATCAATGTCTTAATTTATTTCATGAACGATCATAGCGATCAGAGGTTCTTAATCTTTTTTCAATGCCTACTCTCTTTTCAGATCAGCATAAAATCCTTGCACCCCTGAAGTGTTGAAATACAAGAGAAAAAACTCGTAAATGCTATGATATAAAGTGGATCCGATATGTATTAAATGAGAAATTGCTTTTAGGACAAATGCTGTATTACTGTTTTCACAGGAAATAAAAACCTGCGGATAAAACGTAATATTTTTGTTCTAATTATTCATATTCATATGGTTAGGAATCGTCCACACACCTCTTAAGGGCAGGCACCTATGTTTAAGAAACATCGAGCGAAGTCAATCATAGCTTTATTGATACCATTGTCATGAATTGTGGCTATTAGGTATTGCTGTCCGTCCATCTGCTATTTAGGTTTTGTTTTCGGTTCAGCTTGTAAAGATTAAAGCTATTTGTAAGTCATATATGACTCATCACATTCCGGCAATTAACAGTCCAATTATTGAAAATGATATCCCTAATTACGAAAACTTGGTTTGGCTTTGAAAGGCCGGCGACCATAAAATTTGTTGGTTACCGATTCTTTGGACAATTAGTGTGAATATCTAAAACCAGACCAAGCCACATCTTTAGCCTGGACTATACAGGTATATGTTACCCAAAACAAATGTTACACGCCAAGTTTTGTAACCGATGTTTTTATTAGTCATCATGGCTACAAATTAGCAATTGTAATATCTAATTATTCTAGACTGAGAAGACACTATAGGATATCCTAATCTGGTATAGGATTTGCATATATGTCAAAATTTAGTTGAGTTACCAGCAATAGTTTTTTTAAACATCGCCATCATTTCAATTGGATGCATTTCATGCCACATTGCATGTAAAAAGTAATAAATGAATAACAATTTGATTTATTTCATGGAATCATTGATATTAATTGTTATCAATAAGGGTATTACCATCACCAAATCATCTTCATCACTTCACAAATGTTGATA
>NC_090757.1:52511285-52518785 GCF_036898095.1 Palaemon carinicauda | reverse complement strand
AAGGTGTTGGACATCATGTCATGAAACGACAAATGAAATCGTAACAATACGAAGAGTCACTGCTGAGGAAATATTTCCTTTTGCCTTGGGGAGGGTGAAGCCAACTGGACTCGGACCTTTGAGCATTGAGCAATCGTCACCAAGGAAGGGGGTTCGCTTGGAAGTGAGCGACTTGCCCAGATAATTTGATTAATTGATCGATTGATTGATTAGAAGTTTTCTGTCCTCTTTACATCTAGGGTTATTGACACCGAACCAGATAATTTGAGTAAACAAGGTGTTGATAGTTTAATATTTTAGACCCTACATCCTCTATACCATATCATCACTATTATATTGCACCAATGAATTTTCATTGCATGTCATTTCACATGTATTATTTCAACCAATCACTTCTGAAACAATATAAATTATGTTAACTGATGATGCGTTTTAAATCTCCAACCTTAAACTAATATAATTGATATAGCAAATAATAATATTTTCTCTAAGAGGGCCGGAGCCAAGTAGCCCGTGACAAAAGCTGACCCCAACGACACCGAGCTACGTGGCTCATGATCGAAATCAAAGGAAAACACTGAAATCAACACGTAAACCTTTAAACCTCATTACCTTCGAAATTTTGAACAACGACCACTTATTAATGATTGGTGACCCAATAGGTGCTATTTGAAACCATATATTATTAGCCCCCTACATAAAATATGTAGGTTACAGTGTGTACGAGAGAGAGAGAGAGAGAGAGAGAGAGAGAGAGAGCAATTGCTTAAGAAAATGCAAACGAAGGGTATTTCCGTGTAATGAATATTAATATGAAAAGTCAGTTCCAATATCATTCAAGAAAATCTTATATAGAAATAGGATAGGAAAATTCAAATAAAAAGTTATGATAAAATATTTTGATGAATTAGTTTCGAAATAATATTAGATTACATTTCTTAAAAGGATAAAAAAGTTTTCTCTCTTCATCGCATTTCTTTGGGTGATATCGGTAATTACCCTCCTCCTCACATTCGAACCATCCTAACAATGTCTCGGTTGTTTAACGTCGGCCACCTTTCAGGGCAAGATGGGCAAGATCTCTCCAAGTCAGGTCTGGCCAGGCGACACCGGTTTTGTTGATGGGTGTACATCGCGCTCTACACCTCTCTGTCAACAGAACCGGTTTGAGCCTGAATTTTCTGATTTTTGTGACCTTCTTACACTGAAACTGTTGTATAAAAAGCTTGCTGTCTGTTGAAATAAAGTTAGTTGCATTTGCCTCGTCTCTCATTTTTCACTTAACTGGCGACTCTCATAAAAATCACAGTCCATTTTTACCGTTGAACTTGATTGTGTCGAACTATCTATCTCAATTTTGCATGTCACACATTTTAAAACATTATTCAATTCAGACGTTTCATAGTCGAATCCGTTAACTTCACTGTGTTCTAATGTATTCTCCAAATCCCCTTCAGTAGTCAATAAGCTTAATGTACTTTCCGGTAACCCACAATTCAGAATTCCAACTTTTGGGGCACACCCAAACATTGCTTCATAAGGACTTCTCTTAATTCCACTATGAAAAGCCCTACCTTCCATGAACTGAATGAAACGCATTCTTTCACTATTTGGCAGTTTTACTGTCACTCATCCACGTAAATAGCATATTTTTTCAACGCTCTACGCTTCCTTGGGTTTTGCTGTGTTGCAACTTACCGTGATTAATATGAAATTAAGGCCAAACCAGTTTTAAGCTTTCAATAAGAAAATTGCAAAATTAGCTCCCATTATCAGACTCAAAAGTAGTAAAAACATCACCTATATTAAAAGCAACTTCATCGGCTCTTTTAGATGTCGAAGAGCGCAAGGCAATGAACTTTGTTAAATTGTCCGGGTAAACAAAAATAAATTTCTATTTATCATCTGGCTGGGACTGCAGGTCCATCAAGTGTAACTGGCATCGGCTGTTATAATGCTTAAATACCTTTCTTAATACCAATTTTTTTCTGATATGTTCACAAAACTGTAAAACCAAGAAATTTGTTGTTTTACAATTTTGTGACGTTTGTTTATAAAGCATAAGATCCCAGCCTCCATGTCCAATATTATAAATTGTGATATACAGAATGTCACACAATTCCCCCTCAGTTACATAATGGCATCGTCATTGCTGCACATAGTAAAAATTTTGTACTTTAAGCTCATCGCAGTGTTTTAATAACCAAACTCCTGAAGGAACCTTGTTTTCCCAATGTTTTTACACTTTTTACTTGACTAACAACAGCTTCATATTTTTAGACATTAGAGCACTCTTGGCAACAACCGGTAACCCCTTCAGTTTGCACTAATATTTTCCATTTTCTAAATAAAATAGATTAAAAAAAAAATCCAAAATAATAACTGCGCTGAATAATTTTACCAGAGAAGATAAAGTGCAGGAATGAAACTAACTAAGCCTTCAGGATAACTGGGAGGCTGGACTAGAGCTATGACCTCGCTTGTTGCTAGAGATCAGGGAGATAAGAATAACATTATTAGTAAACAATTTATATACACTCCCTGATCAACGTCAGGGATTTCATGAAATAGCTAGTTATACTGAATAATTTTGTTATATTATACACTTTAACTGGCAATTTTGGTGGTTTCAGAACATCGCTATTTATTTCTTGCATTACCGGATTATAGAATTTAACGGTAACTTATGTATATATCCATTCATATATAAATATATCTATAACCAGATGTATATATATATATATATATATATATATGTATGTATGTATATATATGTATATATATGTAAATATATCTTTATATATATAAACATATATATATATATATATATATATATATATATATATATATATATATATACTGTATATATGTGTGTAATATATATATATATATATATATACATATATATATACATATACATATATGTATATATGTAAATATATCTATATATACATACATATATATATATATATATATATATATATATATATATATATATATATATATATATATATATATTATTGCAACTGGTGAATTACATAAACTCCCGAGCTCTAAGAAAATTACGCTACTCCCAGACGGCAATATATATGAACACTGAATATCCAAAGATCTCTTACATAACACTCAAAACAATACTGGGTGATTACTTAATATCAACTATTAAAAATCAACCTCTTACTTCGGTTCTTAGTCAGGGATTATGAACAAAGTACTGATAGGAAATATTGGTGATCGAAATAACACACACTTTACAAATATATATATATATATATATATATATATATATATATATATATATATATATATATATATATATATATATATATATATATATATATTCTATAAAAGTTACAACAGCAATTCACAAGAATTACAGGTAAAGTTGTACTGTATTACAGATTCTCATTTCGAACAGAAAATATATGTTTTTCTGTAGGAAATGACGTGATTTAACCGAATTTGACCTTCATTTCAACCGCAAACAAACAGAACAACCAATTCGAGTAACTTCAAGTAGCCGAAATGGTTGTTGTTGTTGCGGATGAAATGAAGGTGAAAACCGGTTAAATCACGATATATTCTACAGGAAAACATATATTTTCTGTTAAAATGTTTAAATATAATGGCTCTTGTTGAAATTCCGTCCTCACTTCACTCATCAAGAACGTATATACTGCTCACGCTAACATTAGCAATGTTACGTTGACATTGCTAACATTAGAAATGCTACGCTAAATATATACCCTTTACACAATATATAAAACTTCCATCCTAAAATACGCAAAGAGACGACACCTGAACAAACAAAGACCTGACTTGGACAAAGGTTTCCACGGAAAAGGGTTTGTTGGAAGGTGTGGGTTGGGAAATTATTAACCCCGAGGTGCAAACTTTCCATACGTATGGGTTCGTGATTGGTTAATGGAAAAGCAATGGAATCTAGAGAGTAAACATGAATGAACCAGAATGGGAAACTTGTCCAGAGCAAGTATTTATGTGAAATCTGGGCGTCACAAGGTAATAACAAAATGTATAAAAGTAATATAGCATGATAAAATGGAGTGTATGATAAATAATATTTAATGGGAATATAAAATGAGGTGATTTTATACGATATCGGATAATAAAACGAATAATTCTTGGGTTAAACGTAATATGTATACCAGGGTATTACATAAAAGGAATGGTATAGTTGTACTGGATCAAGTCAAATACTTGATCCAGTCGAATATCTAAATGTGGCGGGTAGAGAAGAGGTAATTCTATTGGTGGAGGAGGAGTCTATGCGCAGGTGGGAGGAGTTTATGCACAGGAGGTCGAAACCTGCTATGTACAAACGAATGAACGAGAACGACTACTACCGACCGGTAGAATGTCAAAAAATAAATGAAAATCACTTCTAATGTTAGCATGTTACGCTAACATTGCTAATGTTAGATTGCGCAGCTCAATATTCCCGTATTTTTTCATTGGTTTATTATACATCCATAAAGGTAATTTATATAGAAGAAAAGGCTTGTTTTACCATTATATACCGTTTCCCCAGTAAGTTTTCCCCATCGAAAACCCCGAATTCCCACTGGGGGTCCCTTTTTATTGTTGGATATATATATATATATTTCAGAAACTATTCATTTGCAACGGGAACGAGTGTAATTTTCTAAGAGAGCGGAATTTTTCTTTAATAAAAAGTAGTTTTTTCCCTAGGTTACAATGCCCTGTAATACAATACAATAATACCGAATTAAGACCAAAAATAAATCACTCGAAATATCAAATCTGAACAGAACCTTAGACTAAGACAAGAAAATGATTCTCTATGAAAATTATACAATCACTTGTTTCACTGGAATTAATGTATACAAATATTTAATTTTGATAATTAATGAAAAAAGTCAAGACTTTAACACGCTAATGATTAAACACTAAACGAAATTTACATATATGTAACTGTTACACTTATGTCTTTTGGTTCACATGAGGTTACCAAACAGTTGAGCAAAATAAACATACTTCACTGTTTAACCTAAATCTCACAGAGCCAGTTACAAAATCTACGTTAAAGTACTAACATTAACACTGCACTTGAATTAACATTAAATAGTTTCATCAACGTTTGAACACACTATATATGATATATGTTGGATAGAAATCGCCAATCACGTTTGACAGTAAAACACTATTCGCACTTGAGATGAGAGAGGGCTGGCTGACATTGGCTCTTTCAAAGGGACAGGCTGGGTTTCTTCTGCTGCTTATGCATTCCTAGGGTCTATATATACTGACTTAATTAATCTAGAATTTTCTAAATACACCCTTCTCATGGAGTGGGGACAAGGCTCTAGCGGCGAGGTTGCTAACGTAGTAATTTGAAAAAGGGATCTTAACCTTGCTTGCGAGGCAATTCCTCTCTCAGCTAACTCCACTCACCTACATCTTGTGACAATAAAAAAAAAAGAATAAATCTACTTCGAGAATTTTCATGCACTTTCTAACCCCGTGGAAACATAAAAATTACATAATCCGGCGTTTTTATACCTCGTGTGGGTCGTACAGCATACCTAAACAGAACTTCGTAACAAATCTACATGAAATAAAAAGTAAATTCTTAAAAATAACGTAAATTTACATATACTGAACTAAATGAAGATATAATCAAATGAATGACATTTACTTAAACCTACATGAGTGGAATTCCCCTTACGAGCTGGCTATACATCTCTTAAATACACAAATATTATACATGAATAAAATATTTACTTTTATAAAAGACCAGCTTCATAAGAATACATATAATATATATATATATATATATATATATATATATATATATATATATATATATATTTACATTTATATACATATGTATAAGTGAACAGAAAATATCTGTGTATATATACTATACATCATCATTATCATCAACACCCGTTGCTAGTCCACTGTAGGACAAAGGCCTCAGACATGTCCTTCCACTAGCCTCTGTTTATGGTATTTATATGCCAATCTATACCCGCAAATTTTCTTATCTTCGCAATCCATCATTTTCTCTTCATTCTCCTATTTTTGTTTCCAATCTCTAAGGACCCGTTCTGTAATTCTTTTTCCTTATCTATCATCTGTCCCGCCCATGTCCATTTCTTTTTCTTACAAGTTGTTAGAATATCCTCTACTTTAGTTTTCTCTCGTATCGATGTTAAGCTTTTTCTCTCCGTGCAGTGTTAATCGCATTATTATTCTTTCAATAGCTCGACGAGTTGTAACTAGCATATGTTATTACACTTTTATAAGGCGTAAACCCGGACAAGTAAAATCGAGGGATGAAGGAATATCTACTCCTACTCCTATCCCGGTAGAAAGACCGTATTGCCAGCAACCAGAGGGAAGTTATTGATGAGGTTGTGTAATACTGATATTGATATTTTTTTTCTTACTTTGGGTATTCTGCATTATAATTGCAGAGGTCATAAGAAGAAATGAGTGGAATTACTTTATATAGTGTCCATTTTTACATGCAATATTTCTCTTTTTTTGTGGAAAATGTCTATTGTTTGGGCTATTTCTATGTATATATTCTATATTGCATTTCTGTTTAGTACACGTAATCCCCTATTCCGGGTCGGAGTGTTCTCCATATATCATAGACTAGAGAGGGCGAGTGGCACATCTTCCCGGAGTGAGGAGCATGGGGGGGGGGGGGGGGAGTATTGTTAACCTTGTATGAAAAATATGTAGAAAGTATGTGTTTTATACAGTGAGATTAATGACCTTTTTAAAGAGTACTACGACTGTCATAAATTGTTGTGTGCGATCACTGAACTCTGTTATAGGTGACGTGTGTCAAGTCTGATAGGTGACATGTTGTAAGCCAAATGGTGAGAGTATATTTCCATCACAGTGGAGATTTCCACAAAATCTAACAATTCAACATATTAACAGAGCAACATTGCATTTACTTGCTCAGAGGGGTGAGCAGTATCGCTCGAGCGCTCACAAGAACAATATGGTACACAGAGTTATATCGCTGTGCCTAGTGTATTCACGAACCTTTCATAATTAAGTGGAAAACCCCATGTACTGATGTCTCATTTTCTGTCGACACGGGACATTACACAAACACACACACACACACACACATATATATATATATATATATATATATATATATATACATATATATATATATGTATATATATATATATATATATATATATATATATATATATATATGTGTGTGTGTGTGTGGGTGTGCGTGTATGTGTTCGCAAGACGTTTTCAGTCTCACACCTTCTCTAATCTATCTCCAGCCTACAACAAACAACGCCCCACCAGACAAATCAGTCACCTATTAAATCAACTGGGACAGTTTACTAATATATACGACGAAATAAGAAAAATCTCCCAGGCCACCACCCTTAACCCCCAACCCCCCCCCCCCCCCCCCCCCCCCCCTCCCACCCCAGCCCTCCTTCGACTAAATGAAAATTATAGCTCTTCTTC
>NC_090757.1:52488785-52501285 GCF_036898095.1 Palaemon carinicauda | reverse complement strand
CTTATTTCTGAACTATAGAATTTAGAAATAAAACTATATGAGAGATTACTCTCGTGCCATATGTGGATGAGATCATGGTGAGGGGTAGATGGAGGAGGTTTTGGCATGCACTTCGCGCTCTCAAAGAGAGATTAGTTCACCAAAGGTTCAGCTGGGCTCCACATGGCACTAGAAGAGTTGGAAGACCCAGACCTACATACCTGAGAACTATGAAGCGTGAAGTGGGAGATGATGAGTGGGGAAGTACTGAATTTAAAGATCAAAATAGAGACGACTGGCGAAATCTAACAGAGGCCCATTGCGTCAACAGGCGTAGGAGGAGATGATGATGATGATGATGATGATGAACTATACTGTAGAATAAAGAAACGGCGATAGTGAAGTTCTAACGGCAGGCATTAAGTAAAAACAAGTACACCACGATTATTTTTTACATATTTTTCAGTTCGCGAAAATTTCATTATTGATATTTTTTTTTTAAAACACCAACTATTTTCGTTTATGAAAAAAAAAACCCTCTTTGAAACCCTCCTAGACACGACATCTCGGTAAATTAATCGTATACTTTGGTATGTTATTTTCTTGTCATTTCCACATCTCAGGATATGTCAAAGTCAGCCGGAAAAGATGAGCGCGCGCGAGAGCAAGCATATATCGCATCTTGTAACGAAATAAACAAGATTCTTACAACGTGAGCTTTGTCATATATTTCTGTCCAGGGTTTGTCTTTAATGAAAGTCTGAACGTGGATTCCCCTCTCCCTCAACAACACCCTCCGCCTCCCCTCTTACCTCAACCTTAACCCTCCCTCCACGCCCCCCCCCCCCTCCCTACCCCACCTCCCTGGTTGGATAGGCCTCCTTACTATATAACTAGTGTAAAATGCCCCGTTCTTCTGATTTCGTTTCTGTTGATGTAAGATCATAAATGCTATAAAAATATTATTTCTTTTAAGGTGAAAAAAAGAGCCAACTCGCCAACAATCAGATGTCTTCAATGATAAATTATATTAATTCTAATAACCATAAGATCCTAAAAATTCTGGGAAATTTCCAAAATGAAAAATGCTATAAAAAAAATTAGGTTATTTTTAATAACCTCAAGATCCAGGAAATTCTGTGAAATTTCTAAAATGAAAAATACTACAAAAATTTAATTATTTTTAATAACCACAAGATCCTAAAAATTCTGTGAAATTTCTAAAATGAAAAATGCTACAAAAAGGAAATTATTTTTAATAACCACAAGATCCTAGAAATTCTGTGAAATTTCTAAAATGAAAAATGCTACAAAAAATTTAATTATTCTTAATAACCACAAGATCCTAAAAATTCTGTGAAATTTCTATAATGAAAAAAGGCTACCAAAAATGTAATTAATTTTAATAACCACAAGATCCTAAAAATTCTGGGAAATTTCTAAAATGAAAAAATGCTACAATAAATTAAATTATTTTTAATAACCACAAGATCTTAGAAATTCTGGGAAATTTCTAAAATGAAAAATGCTATAAAAAATGAAATTATTTCTAATAACCACAAGATCCTAAACATTCTGTGAAATATCTAAAATGAAAAATGCTACAAAAAAATTAAATTATTTTTAATAACCACAAGATCCTAGAAATTCTGAGAAATTTCTAAAATGAAAAATACTACAAAATGTAAATGATTTTAATAGCCACACGCACATAAATTTTCCGTGAAATTTCTAAAAGAAAAGGGTGACAAAATATAAAATAATTTTCATAGCCACACGCACCTAAAAATTCTGTGGAACTTTTAAAATGAAAAATGCTACAAAAATGAAATCATCTTTGATAGCCATATGCACCTAAAAATCCAGTGAAATTTCTTAAATGCAAAATGCTACAAAAATTAAATTATATTTGATAGCTACACGCTACTAAAAATTCTGTGAAATTCCTTAACCGAAAAAATCCTACAAAAATCAAATCAGTTTTAATAGCCATGCACTCCTAAAAATTATATGAACTTTTTAAAATGATAAATGCTACAATTCATGTTAATAGTAACGCACTTCTAAAGAATTCTGTGAAATTTATATTATGATAAATGTTGCAATTAATTTTCAATAGCCACGAATTTCTAAAAAGATAAATGCTACAATTCATTTTTAATAGCCCCGCACTCCTAAAAAAAAATTTAAACTTCTATAACTGCTATCATTTCCTAATTAATATTTCTTTTTAGCAAACCATACTTAATTCATAAAGTTTATATAAGATATATTTATTTTAATGTTACTCTTCTTAAAACAATTTATTTATTGCCTTGTTTCCTTTCCTCACTGGGCCATTTTCCCGGTTGGAGCCCCTGGGCTTATAGCATCCTGCTTTTCCAACTAGAATTATAGCTTAGCAATTAATAATAATAATAATAATAATAATAATCTTACACTATGTCCGAAAAGACCATTCATCGCCGAGGTACAAATGGGAAAGTGGAGCTAGTTAACGGAAGCATAGTAAGTAAACCGCTGAAAAGTAGGTGCAGCTTTGGGCATTGTCTGCAGTGCACCACGTAAAGTGTCTTTCTGATACTCTTTTGAGTATACCGACATCACCGAGATCATTATGTGTGATGTATTGGGTTGTTTCGAAAATCGTCAGTGTTAGTAAAAAAATCTGCCAATAGTAACTTCCTTGTATCAAGTATAAGATACATTAAAGACACTTGTGTGCATGTACATATAAGGTATATGTGATAATTACACATTTATATATACTGCATGTAGATATATATATATATATATATATATATATATATATATATATATATATGTATGTATGTATATATATATACATATATATGTATTTATTTATGTATATATATAGATATATATATACATATATATATATATATATATATATATTCACATATTTATATATACTGCATACATATACACTTATATATTTTCATGTATAATATTTATATATACTGTGTATATAATACAGTATATTATTATTATTATTATCATTATTATTATTATTATTATTATTACAAACTAAGCTATAACCCTAGTTGGCAAAGTATGATGCTGTAAGTCCAAGGGCCCCAACAGGGAAAAATAGCCCAGTGAAGAAAGGAGACATAAACAATCAAAATATAATATTCTAAGAACAGGAACAACATTTTATTAGATCTTTCATATATAAGCTAAAAAATAAAAAAAAAAAAAAACAATAGGAAGAAAAAGAAGATAGAATAGCGTGCCTGAGTGTATCCTTAAGCAAGAGAGCTCTAATCCAAAATAGTGGAAGGCCATGGTACAGAGGCTTAAGAACAATGGTTTCATTTTAGAGTTTCCTTCTCCTAGAAGAGCTCCTTGCCCTACCTAAAATCTCTCTACCCTCATCAAGAGGAAAGTAGTCACTGAACAATTACATTGCAGTAGTTAACTCCTTGAGTGAAGAAGAATTGTTGAAGAAGAATTGTTTGGCTACCTCAGTGTTGTTAGATGTATGAAGACAGAAGAGTGTGTGGAAAGACTAGGCCAGACTATTTGGTGTATATGTAGGCAAAGACAAAAAGAGCCGTAAGCAGAGAGAAGGATCTAATGTACAGTTGTACTATCTGGCCAGTCAAAGGACCCCATAACTCTCTAGTGATAGTATCTCAATGGGTGGCTGGTGGCCTGGCCAACCTAAGACCTATATATATATATATATATATATATATATATATATATATATATATATATATATATATATATATATATGTGTGTGTGTGTGCGTGTATGTTTATGGACGTGTGTAGAATTGCATATATGTATGCTGTCAAGAAGAACGTACTACAATAACAAGAACTTAGTTGTTTACATATTTGTCCCGAAATCCATAACGGCAACTTACCCAACCACATATAAAGAGAGAAAAGACGAAGGAACAGTAACAGCAAGAAAACCAAACATCTTCATCTTGCCCTAATGAACCCACAATCAAGTGTTACCTGAAGAGACTTCCAGACGCCCCTAATGATGCAAATCATTCGACATTTTCTCGAATTAAACTTCCTCTCCTGCAAATAATGATAATTGCTGTTTCACAGATGGGATTTTATGTCACCACAACAGCTTTCTTCTTTACTAATTATATATCACGTTTCGTTGATTTTAATTTATCTTTATATTCATGGAAATTTTTACTATGTCCTCAGTTATAGAGAACTACTATATGCGTGAATACACAAGCGTATACATAACCAAAGATGTATACACACATACACACACACACACACACACACACACATATATATATATATATATATATATTATATATATATATATATATTCTTTCTTTCCTGTCATGCTCAAGGAGAAGAGAGTAGTCATACACTGGTGAGGGAAGTAGCCTGAGAACCACACTCGGAAACCACACAACCACAAATCACCAAACCAGCGGATTGTAGTTAGGGAAAGGGAGAGGGTGGAAAGGTTTAATCTGTGTCAGTGTGTACGTGCGTATGCATGCTTATTCATCTAAATATTTAACAATTCTTTTTTAACGGCTCAGGTACACTAGTATAATAGTCTTGAATTGGTCTTCTATTCCAATTCTGGCCTCAATTAACTCCACCACTTATAGGTTACAGCCGTATTCTTACTCAGCCGGGAAACTGGCTTTATTCTCCTCCACTTCAATTTATGGAATAACAAATATAAAAATGCAGAAGTAAAAAGACAGCAACTTTTTGCAGAAGAAGAGTCTTTGCTTTATGATGATGAACTTTCATCATTAATTAAGTTTTGCAAATTGATTAATGGAACGAGGGCTTCGCACGGATGCAATTTTCACTCGAAGGGCCTTTTAGCATGAAAAACAAATTGAGGATCAAACGAGTTTATCTTGTTAACTGCCATTTTCTAAAGGTAGGTATTATAGATGATTGTGGTGGTAGTAGTAGTAGTAGTAGTTGAATATTAATCAATACCAAATTAAAATTTATTAGGAACAAGATTTTCTAAAAGTAATTATCATAAGTAGTAGTAGTAGTAGTAGTAGTAGTAGTAGTAGTAGTAGTAGTAGTAGTAGTAGTAGTTATTGTTGTACATTAATCAATTCAAAAATTAAAATTGATTAAAAATAAGCTTATTTTCTAAAAGTAAATATTATAGATGATGGTGGTGGAACTAGTAGTAGAAGTAGTAGTTATTGTTGTTATTGAAAATTAATCACTCCCAAAATTAAAATAGTTTAGGAATAAGATCATTCAAGAAGTATTTTTGTGTTTCACTCCTTCTGTAGGTCTACTGATTATTAGTTATGCAGTATTTTTTTTCTAAGTGTTTGTAAAATGTTAACACTTACTTTGACGGCTGCCTTCCCGGTCCCTACTCTCTACAGACCTCCACTGTCGTTATTTCTTGTTCGTTCAGAGTATTCAACGTTTCATATTACGTATTGCTCATTTACTGTTAAATCGTCACTGTCAAAAGACTCATGAAATAACAAAGTCTTCAGTTTCCTCCTGAAAGCCTTAATGCCTTCAATCATTCGGATGTCTCGTGGGAGCTTATTATATAGTGTCGGGGCTGCATATTTAAAGGCTCTGGAGCCTACAGTAGACATATATCGTAGGTTCCAATAGTTTAAAACCATCTGTAACTATTCTCGTGTCAACACGATTTGTTGGCTGCGCAAAATGTAGCAATTCTCTTAAGTATTTTGGACGACCGGTTCTGATAACTTGGTGGGTTATTGTACATATTTCAAATTCAATTCTCGCATTAATCGGCAGCCAGTGTAAATCGATTAGTATAGGGGTGATAATTTCTCTAGGTGGGACACTTTTTATCAGTCTTGCTCTTCTGGTTATGTTTTGTAATTTCATAAGTTGTACTCTTGGTAAATTGTAATAGATGGAGTTGCAGTAGTCAATCCTGGTAATAACACAGTTAATCACAAGTATCTTCACAGAATTTTCATCCAGGTACTTTTTTATAAACGCAATATTTCTTAGATGATAACCAGCAGTTTTTACCACATTATTTATTTGGGCATTTAGAGACAAGTTACAGTCAAGAAATACACCTAGTCGGCACTGAGTCATTATTTATGTTCATTTTGTTTCTTTCCCACCACCATGAACTCAGATTTGTTCTCATTTCATTTTAGTTGTTCAATTGTCATCCATTCTCTAACACTATCAAGGATTCGGTTTAGAGTTTCAGTAGTGTCATCTATATCATTTATGGTGAAGTAAAATTGAGTCTCATCCGCCTATAGTTTGAACTTCACACCATACCTTTATAGTATTTTCGATAGATCAATAGTATAGATGCAGAATTTATTACTATTTTGCTAATAGTACAGTAGTAGTAGTAGTAGTAGTAGTAGTAGTAGTAGTAGTAGTAGTAGTAGTTGTTGTTGTTGTTGTTGTTGTTGTTGGTAAATTCTACTATTATTTATTCCAAATCAGTTTTGGAAAGAATTTGCTGTTGTTGTTGTTGTTGTTGTTATTGCTGTTAATTTTAAAATTATTTATTCCAAATACAGTGTAAAATAAAATCATTGTTCGTAAATGTTACTAATAATTATTCCAAATTATTTTTGGAAATCCTTTTCTACCCAGGCACAAATATTGTCTAACTGAACGTGTACATCAACAAAGGAAATAAATTTAAAATTCAAATTACCAATTCGTGAACTCCGCTTTATCATTCCAGTCAGCGTTTACCATAATTCGATTTCTTATTCAGTAATCTATCCATCATAGGAGATTCATATTACTCAACATAAATAATGTTCGCTTGGAAAAATCATAAAATATCCGGAATTTAATTTCCATTCATCTAATATTTACAATTATCAATAATTCTGAAGGATTTCATTAAACACATTAATGTTCATCTATCTTTGTTAAAAGCAAAATAATGTTGTCTAGTAAAATAATTTATTTAAAAAAAAAAAGGATATTTAAGATTATCCTTTCGATTCTAAGGAAGGAACTAGAAGATAGGTTAATGGGGGGGGGGTCTAAAACTCATTAAAATTTATGATAATGAAATGAAAATGAATTACAGTTAATTACGATCCGTATTTCAGTGATAATTACGTGACATTCCATAACCAACATCTATATATAACACCAGACATACAACCAATAGATTACATCCTTTTAGTAATAATAAGTATAAATTAGAAATGATGACAGACAGTGAAATAATCTAAAAACAAAGACCCCAACATGGAAAGAAGTCTAGATAATTTCATTATCAACCATTGAATTACAGAACAAAAGGAATTTCTTTAAAGGTTTAAATGCCATTCATGAATGGCAGAGTCAGGAGACAGTGACATTGCCCTAACAAGCAGGTCAATGCCCTAGACACCCCCAAGCACCTTCTCCACCCAAGCTACGACCAAGGAGGGCCAGGCAATGGCTGCTGATGACTCATCAGACAGACCCATAGGCTCCCCGAAACCACCCATCCTTAGCTCACAAGGATGGTGAGGTTGCAGCGACCAAAGAAACTAACAAGGTTGAGCGGGACTTGAACCCGTCTGGTAATGTGTTGTGATATTACTTAACTCATCAGGAAATGTTGATAGAGGAATGATAATTAAGTAAATAAGCAATTTAACAAAAGGATTGATGAAGGATAATAGTGCAAGCTATTAGCATCAGCAATGTATAAGGAGTACTGCCGTCTGTGTACTACAGATGGTGCACTGCAGCCATTACCTAAGGATCTTTGAAGCGTTCCTTCGACCCCTTGCTGCATTTACTTCATATCCTTCTGCTGTATCTTTGTCCACGAGTCTTTTCATCCATCGTGCTTCCTCTTCTAACATCTATAGTGTCACTGCATGGTTTTGCCCTAGCTGCACAATGAATGACCTTACAGGCCCCAGCACCTGGCTATTAAGGCTAAATTGATAAGTCCAATGCGTAACTAACTTTAGCAGGAATAACAAAAAATAGGGTTCATTATGTGACACTTGATTACCAAACACATAGAATTTCCAAAAGATAATATCTGTTAACAAAGGTTTCGGTTCTCTCTTATGATGGATATATTGATTTGGACCATACCATCCGGCGTAGTGAATCGTGAAGTTCATTCAACACAGAGATTCAGTAAGGAGAGGGGAAACCCCAATTCTTTGGTCGCTGCAACCTCACCATCTTTGTGAGCCAAGGATGGGGGTTTGGGGGAGCCTATAGGTCTATCTGCTGAGTCATCAGCAGCCATTGCCAGGCCCTCCTTGATCCTAGCTTGAGTGGAGAGGGGGCTTGGGCGCTGATCATATGTAATATATGGTCAGTATCTACGGCAATGTCCCTGTCCCTAGCCCCTGCCATTCATGAGCAGCCTTTAAAACATTAAACTGCATCATGCAGCAGGTATTGAAAGAGGTTGGATTATGGAAGGTCAAAAAGTGGATGCAGCAACGGATCGAAGGGATGCTGCAAAGACACTTGAATAATGCCTACGGTATAACGCAGGAGTTGCCATTACAAAACTAGTACGAGATCTGACGTCCCCACCACCAACCCCATGAGCTTTTTACGTGTTTAAAGGTGTAAAGGCTACTAATGAATGCCACAGGCAAGGGACCCTGACAATGCCCTAGAGACTGACCACGAATACATATCACCAGCACTCTCTCCACCCAAGCTAGGACCAAGAAGGATCAGGCCATTGGCGGCTCATGACTCGGCAAGTAGACTAATAGGCTCCCCAAAAACATCCATCCTTAGCTCACCTGAATAGTGAGGATGTAGAGAATACAGGAAATTACTGAGCTTGAGGGGGACACGAACCCTAGTCAGGCTGATCGCAAGGCGGGGAGGTTTCCAATAGGCCTCCACAACCCTGTGAAGCGATATATCAAGTTCTTCCAACAAATGAATGACAAAATAATTGCACAAAAATATAATAACGACTCAAATTTACACATCACTGCACATGTATATGAAACAGACACACAGAAAACATACGGACCAGAGAGTTCAAATGTTTAGTTCTCCTCAAACTCATGGTCGCTCAGAATATCCTTCGCTCCGCCATTTCAAAACGTTGAAATGTGAGTAATGTATTAAATACCATGGATTACTTCCGGCCACTTGCCAAAAGACCATTAAGAGATTGTAAAGTGAAGGCGAGCGAGTGATGTTAAAACAAACATTGCCTATAAGTTATGTTTCTAGAAATGTTGCAAAGTAATGTTTTTCGTTAATTCTAATACACATTTGTATACATCTTACGGGGAGTTGGTTTTCACTCTAATTCCAAGATGTTTTTTTCGTCCTTTTCAAGTTGGCTTTGCATTAAGCATATAAGCACATATTATTATCATGATTATTACTAGCTAAGCTACAACTCTAGTTGGAAAAGAAGGATGCTATAAGCCCAAGGTCTCCAACAGGGAAAAATAGCACAATGAAACAAAAATATACACACGTATATATATAAATATATATATATATATATATATATATATATATATACAGTATATATATATATATATATATATATATATATATATATATATATATATATATATATATATACAGTATATATATATTCATATATATATATATATATATATATATATATATATATATATATATATATATATATATACAGTATATATATATATGTATATGTATTTATTTATATATTTATATATATATGTATATATATATATATATATATATATATATATATGTATATATATATATATATATATATATATATATATATATATATATATATATAGCCACGTGTTACAAACTCACATTTCAGCTATCATGGTGGAGATGGGTTTATTTCAAGTATAGAACAGATTCCTGAATTCGACAGGAATATATACGATGACTTTTCCTCAACTTATACCTCTCTTGATAGCTCGGTTGATAGAGTCCTCGTACGCATGGTTTCCGCTGTAGGCTGTAGCCAGAAGCTATTATCATAAATGAATTCCAGTGAAAATAAATTCCCAAGGTAGAATTCGGTATTAAATGCCAATGTGGTTGATATATATATATATATATATATATATATATATATATATATATATATATATATATATATATATATATATATGTATATATATATATATATATATATATATATATATATATATACATATATATATATGTATATATATATATATATATATATATATATATATATATATATATATATATTCTTACACATACATATACAAATTGTAAAAGAAGCAGAGGAAGGAAGAGAAAACGATGAATCAACGAACTAAGGAAGTTTGCAGGCGTGGACAGGCTCAGAAAGACCATATACAGATGCAAGTGGAAGGACAAGTCTGAGGCCCTTGTTCTGCAGAGGACAATATACTAATGGCTGATGATGATACATACAGTATATATATATATATATATATATATATATATATATATATATGTGTGTACATATATATATATATGTGTGTGTGTGTATATATATGTACATATATATATATATATATACACAAGGAGGGCTCCCTGGTCTGGGCACTAAAAATATATTATACTATGGCTCATGACTGGGAACCAAACATATAATATTATATATACTACGACTGGCAAGTTAATCAACCTCTCGAATTCCAAACGCCCTTGTTTGCTTTTACATTAAAACTGTTACTCTTTAAAATATTAATACACGAATTCTGAGACCGTTAAATAACTTCCAGACAGTATTATATAAAACACTGAGTATCCAAAGGTCTCTTAATACACTCAAACTAAACTGAGTAATTACTCTTAAGTATCGTTTATGACTTATTGTGGTTCTTAATAGGATACGAGCGGAATCTGGTTCTAAATAATGATTGGAATAATAAACTCTTACGAAAAATATATTCTTTATAAATTACAACACTGAAAAAATTTACACAATAACAAAATAAGTCACTGGAAAAAAAAAATAAGTCTGAGCAAAGCTTAGATTGAGACAAAAGTGTTACGATCTGAAAATTTTATAATAAATTGACTTGAACTATTATACATGAATAAACCTTAGACTAAGAAAAGAAATAATGTAATGCAAATTATACAAAATCTTGAAATTAAATCTGAATATACAATATTCCAGTTTGACACAATGAAAAATAGATAACCAGATTACGTTACAAAATCTATCCTTCCTACAGGGCCGTTAACAAAACTCTACAAATTGCCAACACTCACCCTAATACAATGAATTCAAAATCACCGTTTCGTCTTGCGTATCTTTTCCACACACACAATTTGCTTTGGGCTAATGTCAATAAGGAGAGGACACACTAAACGTGCTGAACACTCAAAAACAATACACTGGGTTACGTGTGAGAGTGATAGAGGGAGAGGGGAAGGAGGCTGTCTTCAGGCTGCAGTTCTCCATATCTATCTGTGTAACCTAACCTTGGAGATTTGAGAAGCGTGGGGCCATTGCCTAAGGGAATCAGAGTTTCCAACTAGATAAAAATGTCAAGTGGCAAAACAGGGGTTTTCAGACAACTCTCAGATTCACACCAACACGACTCTCCCAGCTAGCTCCGCCAATGCTTTATCCTCGAAATAAAAAAAGATAACATCCCATCACCATGCCTTCTCGAAATTTCTGAAGCATATGTTACTGAACACTCTCTCAAATATAATGCAATACCTCATAAAATATAAAAGAACATTACTTAAGCCCTTGTTCATATTTCGCACGAATCTCACAACACTCTCAAAATAGATTGCGTAAGCCTTCGTAACAAACATATAGTAATGCCTCACAAAACGAAATTAATTGGCTCCGTAAGGACTTTCGTAAATTGATTTTTTCGTGTTGCAAGTCACCTTTTACATGTAAATAGCCTAAGTCGTTCCAGACCCTACAAAAACACCACATTAAATGATTAAAAAAAGGATACGCACGACTAAACAGTACTAAATGTATGAAAAGTACTGTATTTTGATCATTTAATAAATTAACCATTGATAATCTGTAAAAGAAGTGTCTAATTAGAGCAAACAGTAAAAATACAGTAACAAAAATGTGGAGCCTTACCTTTGGAGTGAGGCGATGTCCGAGAGCGAAGTCCGGGCCGGTAGAGGATGAAAACGGCGGAAACGTTTACAAATGGTAGAAAACGTAAACACTTAACTTTACAAAACAGATGTATGAATGACAGAAAAATTAACACTTAATTTTAGGAAACATTTACAAATGGCAGGAAATATTAACACTTAACTTTACGATAAACTTAAAATAAATTTTTTCTTTTTCTTTTTCTATTTTTTTTTTACTTTACGTTTTGTATTTTCTAAATTTAATTACACTACATATTTTCTTCATCACTGCCACTCTTCTTTCGTTTCTTAGTTGGCGCTTGGTCTGCTTCTACCGAAGGCCTCATTCTAAAATAATCGTCCAAAGAAGCTTGTTTCTGCCTGCTTCTTAAAATTTTCCTGAAATGACTCAGGCAAACTTCATTACAGCACTCAAGCGCACGACTTGTGAGAATTTTTTCTGGGTATCTCTTT
>NC_090757.1:52453785-52478785 GCF_036898095.1 Palaemon carinicauda | reverse complement strand
TAGGATAGAATTTAACATTCTGGGTCAAAAACTTGTGTTCGTATAAAAAAATGCAAATAAATAGAATAATAACCCTGATGACGTCATCACAGAGTAGCAACAATGAAGCTAACGGTCGAAAGAGTTTCTATATTTTGTAAAAAAAAAAAAAAAAGAATATCTTTGATAACAGCAATAATTACTCTTTGTTTCGTACGTAGCTATAGGTTTGCGAGTGATTTATTATCTCTTAATGGGATCAATATTCTAGGTTTTGGGGACCAATTTGAACATAAACAAGGATTAAATGTATATGGTGACTAATGGTTCACATAAATATACATACATACATATTTACATACATACATACACAAACACACACACTTTATATATATATATATATATATATATATATATATATATATATATATATATATATATATATATATATATATATATAGCCTATATACGTGCACATATATGTAATTGCATATACATATATATATATATATATATATATATATATATATATATATATAAAATATATAAATATACATAATATATATAAATATATATAGTATATATAAATATATATATAGTATATATAAACATGTGTATATATATATACATATATATATATATATACATGTGTGTACATATATAGCTTATATAATATATATATATATATATATATGTGTGTGTGTATATGGAATATATACATACATATAAATATATATATATATATATATATATATATATATATATATATGTTAGGTTAAGTGGCTTTGTTGGAACAAGTGTATTCCGCTTGTTTCTTAGAATTGCTTGTTTGATAATCACCATTAACCTGTTGTTCTTTTTCTTGAGGGTCAAGTGAGTTGACGTGTGTCGGAAGATGTCCGATAGCAGTCAGTCAGTCAGAGGCAGTCAGGTATGCTTACCTGTGGACCATTACGTGGCAGCGTCAGTTACTTGATACCTGGTTATTTGATTTGAAGCCGTCGGACGGAGTATGATCTTCGAGTTGGAGGTCGGCAGCCTTTGGCCAGCATTGGCTTGTTTTCACCGCCGAGAGGACGACATGTCGAGTATGACATCACTGGGCTGCAGCATTGGCGTGTTTTCGTCGTCGAGAGGACGACGTGTCAAGTGTGATCTCATTGGGCAGCAGTTTTAGCCGGAATTAGTGCGTTTTCGTCGTATGGAGGACGACGTCATGTGGAGTGTGGGTCCACTGGGCATCATTAGTGTATTTTCGTCAGCTGGGGAACGACACTGTGTGGAGGGTTAACCTCATTGGCTGCATGGAGCTGTATTGATGACCTTGAGTATAGGTTTGTCTGTTGTTGCTGTGTCATAAGCTGTAATCTCCTTAGGTGGAGTGGGACCTTTTGAAGGTTGACCTAATGATGCCTTGTTTTGCCTAATTCTTGGAATTGCTTAGAAGTCACGCATTTAAGTAATGTAATATTGTACTGCTCTCATGATTGTTATTATTTTCATATTTTGAATTATTTAACTTTGTATTAATGTTAATTGTTTGACTGACTTGCTGACTCATTTGTATAAAGGTGTAAATATTTAATTGTAATAAATTAGTTTTAAGGTTACTTTATTTTGCTTTATTCCTCCCTCCCTTGCTGGGCTCTATCTCTGCCAGTTTTGCCAGTCCCGAATGCCTTGCAACTTAAAGAACCTGATGAACCATTAAGTCGGTTCGTAACAATGGCGACCGTGACAGGATTCGGCACTGTTTGACTGGCAGGTTCGTGGCAGCATCGGAGGAGGGTAAGAGAGGTGCTGTTTAAAAAAAAAAAAATTGTGATTTTTTTTTTCTTGAGGTAGTGAGGTGTTAGGTTAAGTGGCTTTGTTGGAACAAGTGTATTCCGCTTGTTTCTTAGAATTGCTTGTTTGATAATCACCATTAACCTGTTGTTCTTTTTCTTGAGGGTCAAGTGAGTTGACGTGTGTCGGAAGATGTCTGATAGCAGTCAGTCAGTCAGTCAGTCAGAGGCAGTCAGGTATGCTTACCTGTGGACCATTACGTGGCAGCGTCAGTTACTTGATACCTGGTTATTTGATTTGAAGCCGTCGGACGGAGTATGATCTTCGAGTTGGAGGTCGGCAGCCTTTGGCCAGCATTGGCTTGTTTTCACCGCCGAGAGGACGACATGTCGTGTATGACATCACTGGGCCGCAGCATTGGCGTGTTTTCGTCATCGAGAGGACGACGTGTCAAGTGTGATCTCATTGGGCAGCAGTTTTAGCCGGAATTAGTGCGTTTTCGTCGTATGGAGGACGACGTCATGTGGAGTGTGGGTCCACTGGGCATCATTAGTGTATTTTCGTCAGCTGGGGAACGACACTGTGTGGAGGGTTAACCTCATTGGCCGCATGGAGCTGTATTGATGACCTTGAGTATAGGTTTGTCTGTTGTTGCTGTGTCATAAGCTGTAATCTCCTTAGGTGGAGTGGGACCTTTTGAAGGTTGACCTAATGATGCCTTGTTTTGCCTAATTCTTGGAATTGCTTAGAAGTCACGCATTTAAGTAATGTAATATTGTACTGCTCTCATGATTGTTATTATTTTCATATTTTGAATTATTTAACTTTGTATTAATGTTAATTGTTTGACTGACTTGCTGACTCATTTGTATAAAGGTGTAAATATTTAATTGTAATAAATTAGTTTTAAGGTTACTTTATTTTTCTTTATTCCTCCCTCCCTTGCTGGGCTCTATCTCTGCCAGTTTTTCCAGTCCCGAATGCCTTGCAACTTAAAGAACCTGATGAACCATTAAGTCGGTTCGTAACAATGGCGACCGTGACAGGATTCGGCACTGTTTGACTGGCAGGTTCGTGGCAGCATCGGAGGAGGGTAAGAGAGGTGCTGTTTAAAAAAAAAAAAAGTGATTTTTTTTTTCTTGAGGTAGTGAGGTGTTAGGTTAAGTGGCTTTGTTGGAACAAGTGTATTCCGCTTGTTTCTTAGAATTGCTTGTTTGATAATCACCATTAACCTGTTGTTCTTTTTCTTGAGGGTCAAGTGAGTTGACGTGTGTCGGAAGATGTCCGATAGCAGTCAGTCAGTCAGTCAGTCAGTCAGAGGCAGTCAGGTATGCTTACCTGTGGACCATTACGTGGCAGCGTCAGGTACTTGATACCTGGTTATTTGATTTGAAGCCGTCGGACGGAGTATGATCTTCGAGTTGGAGGTCGGCAGCCTTTGGCCAGCATTGGCTTGTTTTCACCGCCGAGAGGACGACATGTCGAGTATGACATCACTGGGCTGCAGCATTGGCGTGTTTTCGTCGTCGAGAGGACGACGTGTCAAGTGTGATCTCATTGGGCAGCAGTTTTAGCCGGAATTAGTGCGTTTTCGTCGTATGGAGGACGACGTCATGTGGAGTGTGGGTCCACTGGGCATCATTAGTATATTTTCGTCAGCTGGGGAACGACACTGTGTGGAGGGTTAACCTCATTGGCCGCATGGAGCTGTATTGATGACCTTGAGTATAGGTTTGTCTGTTGTTGCTGTGTCATAAGCTGTAATCTCCTTAGGTGGAGTGGGACCTTTTGAAGGTTGACCTAATGATGCCTTGTTTTGCCTAATTCTTGGAATTGCTTAGAAGTCACGCATTTAAGTAATGTAATATTGTACTGCTCTCATGATTGTTATTATTTTCATATTTTGAATTATTTAACTTTGTATTAATGTTAATTGTTTGACTGACTTGCTGACTCATTTGTATAAAGGTGTAAATATTTAATTGTAATAAATTAGTTTTAAGGTTACTTTATTTTGCTTTATTCCTCCCTCCCTTGCTGGGCTCTATCTCTGCCAGTTTTGCCAGTCCCGAATGCCTTGCAACTTAAAGAACCTGATGAACTATTAAGTCGGTTCGTAACAATGGCGACCGTGACAGGATTCGGCACTGTTTGACTGGCAGGTTCGTGGCAGCATCGGAGGAGGGTAAGAGAGGTGCTGTTTAAAAAAAAAAAATTGTGATTTTTTTTTTTTCTTGAGGTAGTGAGGTGTTAGGTTAAGTGGCTTTGTTGGAACAAGTGTATTCCGCTTGTTTCTTAGAATTGCTTGTTTGATAATCACCATTAACCTGTTGTTCTTTTTCTTGAGGGTCAAGTGAGTTGACGTGTGTCGGAAGATGTCCGATAGCAGTCAGTCAGTCAGTCAGTCAGAGGCAGTCAGGTATGCTTACCTGTGGACCATTACGTGGCAGCGTCAGGTACTTGATACCTGGTTATTTGATTTGAAGCCGTCAGACGGAGTATGATCTTCGAGTTGGAGGTCGGCAGCCTTTGGCCAGCATTGGCTTGATTTCACCGCCGAGAGGACGACATGTCGAGTATGACATCACTGGGCCGCAGCATTGGCGTGTTTTCGTCGTCGAGAGGACGACGTGTCAAGTGTGATCTCATTGGGCAGCAGTTTTAGCCGGAATTAGTGCGTTTTCGTCGTATGGAGGACGACGTCATGTGGAGTGTGGGTCCACTGGGCATCATTAGTGTATTTTCGTCAGCTGGGGAACGACACTGTGTGGAGGGTTAACCTCATTGGCCGCATGGAGCTGTATTGATGACCTTGAGTATAGGTTTGTCTGTTGTTGCTGTGTCATAAGCTGTAATCTCCTTAGGTGGAGTGGGACCTTTTGAAGGTTGACCTAATGATGCCTTGTTTTGCCTAATTCTTGGAATTGCTTAGAAGTCACGCATTTAAGTAATGTAATATTGTACTGCTCTCATGATTGTTATTATTTTCATATTTTGAATTATTTAACTTTGTATTAATGTTAATTGTTTGACTGACTTGCTGACTCATTTGTATAAAGGTGTAAATATTTAATTGTAATAAATTAGTTTTAAGGTTACTTTATTTTGCTTTATTCCTCCCTCCCTTGCTAGGCTCTATCTCTGCCAGTTTTTCCAGTCCCGAATGCCTTGCAACTTAAAGAACCTGATGAACCATTAAGTCGGTTCGTAACAATGGCGACCGTGACAGGATTCGGCACTGTTTGACTGGTAGGTTCGTGGCAGCATCGGAGGAGGGTAAGAGAGGTGCTGTTTAAAAAAAAAAAATTGTGATTTTTTTTTTTTCTTGAGGTAGTGAGGTGTTAGGTTAAGTGGCTTTGTTGGAACAAGTGTATTCCGCTTGTTTCTTAGAATTGCTTGTTTGATAATCACCATTAACCTGTTGTTCTTTTTCTTGAGGGTCAAGTGAGCTGACGTGTGTCGGAAGATGTCTGATAGCAGTCAGTCAGTCAGTCAGTCAGAGGCAGTCAGGTATGCTTACCTGTGGACCATTACGTGGCAGCGTCAGGTACTTGATACCTGGTTATTTGATTTGAAGCCGTCGGACGGAGTATGATCTTCGAGTTGGAGGTCGGCAGCCTTTGGCCAGCATTGGCTTGTTTTCACCGCCGAGAGGACGACATATATGTATACATACATAAATATATATGTATATATATGTATACATATATATACTGTACATATATATATATATATATGCATTCATATATATATATATATATATACATATATATATGTATTCATATATATATACATATATATATATATATATATATATATATATATATATATATGTATTCATATATATATATATATATATATATATATATACATATATATATATATATATATATATATATATACAATATATATATATATATATATATACAAATATATATATATATATATATATATATATATATATATATACACAAAATATAATATGTATATATATATATACACAAAATATATATATGTATATATATATATATACACAAAATATATATATATATATATGTATACATACATAAATATACATGAATATATATGTATACATATATATATATATATATATATATATATATATATATATATATATATATATATATATATTCATATATATATACATGTATGTATACATATATATAATGTGTGTATATATTATATATGTATACATATATATATATGTATATATATAATCAACATATATATGTATAAATACATATATATATATATATATATATATATATATATATATATATATATATATGTATATATATAAATATATATATATATATATATATATACGTATATGTATATAATATATATATATATATATATATATATATATATATATATATATATATATATATTATGTAGATGGTCCCTGCAACTGGTCACCAAAAATATATTATACAATTACGGCTCCCAGGTCTGCGCACTAAAAATATATTATTCTATGACCCGTGGGTGGGAACCAAACATACGATATTATATATACTACGACTGGCAAGTTAATCAACCTCTCGAATTCCAAACTCCCTTGTTTGCTTTTACATTAAAACTGTTACACTTTAAAATATTAATACCCTAATTTTGAAGGAGTTAAATAACCCCCAGACAGCAATATTTAATGCACTGAATATCCAAAGGTCTCTCAAGTACAATCAAACTAAACTGGGTAACTACTCTTAAGTATTATTAAGACGAATTTAAAATTACTGAGGTTTTTAACAGGAAATGAGCGAAATCTGATTCTAAAAAATGGTGATTGGAATAATACAATCTTTACAAAAATAAATATATTCTATACAAATTACAACACTTAAAAAGAATTGAGACAAATGTGTCACGATCAGAAAATTATATATTAACTTGAGTTGAACTATTATATCTGAATAAACCTTAGACTAAGAAAAGAAATAATGCAATTTGAATTATACAAAAGCTTGAAATCAAATCTGTAAAATACAATATTTAAGTTTGATACCTAAAGAAAATAGATAACCAGATCACGTTACAAAGTCTTACCCTCCTACAGAGCCAATTACATAAACTTTATACAATGCCAACACTCACCCCAATACAATGAATTCGAAATCACAGTTTCGTTTTACGTATTTTTTCAACACACGATTTGCTGTGAGGTGCAGAATAACCTAGGAGAGGACAAACTATACCTACTGAACACTCAAAAACCATACATTGGGTTGCGTTCGAGAGTAAGAGAGGTGAGGAGATGTCAAGCTTAAGGCTGGTAATCTCAATCTGTCTGAACTGTAAAACTGGTGTCCCCTTTTTATATGAAATTCAGCTACTTCCAGAACCTTCCAGGACTGAGGTCTGGAAACGTGGGGGCCGTGATTGCATCAAGAGTTGCCAAGTATTGCTCTCCCGAACGCAGTACTCACGCCACACCAGATGTCTCAGGCAGTTAGCTCCGCCCACGCTTTGTCCCAAAAATAGAAAAAAAGATAATATCCTCTCACCAGGCCTTCGCGACATTTCTAAAGAATGTGGTAGAGAATTTTGCAAGGCACATGTTACTGAGCCTTATCTCTCAAACATGACACAATACCTCATAAAATATAAAAGAACATTACCTAAGCCCTTGTTCATATCTTGCACGAATCCAACAACACTCTCAAATAGAGTATGTGAGACTTCGTATCAAACATACGTGAAATAAAAAGTTAACTCTTACAAATAACGCAAATTTACACATACAAACTTGAATAAAGAATACAATGAAATTCATGAATAAGGTCTTACGTAATTTACATCAAATACTTACATCTACATGAGAGGAGCTCCTTTTACGGCCGGCTATCATCTCTTCAATGCACAAATGAAATATAAATAAAATCATTAATAAACTACTGTATTTTCTCTACATTAGACAAGCATTGTAAGAATATAAATATATATATATATATATATATATATATATATATATATATATATATATATATATATATATATATATATATATATATGTATATATATATATATATATATATATATTTATATATGTGTCTATATATATACTCATATATATACAGTATATACAATATACATACCTGTAGATATATACAGTATATACAGTATATATACATTATATATATATATATATATATATATATATATATATATATATATATATATATTCTTACGAAGCTGGTCTAGTGTAAATACAATAGTTTATTTATATATTTCAATTGTGCATTGAAGAGAGGTTAGCCAGCTCTTAAAATGATTTCCTCTCTTGTAGATTAAGTTTATCATGTAAATTACGTAAGACTTTTGTCGTTAATTTCATTGTATTCTTTATTCAAGTAAGTATATGTAAATTTACGTTATTTTTAAGAATCAACTTATTATTTCACATATTTTTGATACGAAGTCTTACGTAACTGTTTGAGAGTGTTATGTGACCATACAAGATAGAACAAGGGCTTATGTAATGTTCTTTTATATTTTTACGAGGTATTGCATCGTGTCTGAGAGAAAATACGCATTTCATCTTATTTGCCATGTGCTTTGGAATTTTCCCCAAAATCCTAGTGTTAAGATATTATCTTTTTTTTTTATTTCAGGGACAAAGGTAGGCGGATCTAGCTGGGAGAGTTGTCTCGCAGGTGCGTTGGTATGCATCTGAGAGTTCCCTGAAAACCCCGGGTTTGTCTCTTGACATTTTTATCTAGTTGATAACTCTGGCATTGGCATCAAGCCAACACCCCCCTCTTCTGGAGCGATTGGAACATTCTGGTTGCATAGATCAGATAGAGAATACCAGCCTTAAGTCATAACCATCTCTCACCTCTCTCTCTCTCTCAATCTCCCACGCAACTCAGTGAAATATCGGAGTTTTGATGTGATGGTTTTTTGTAAACATAGTGAGTATTCATAAAAATTCTCTTAGAGCTTTTGTAACTGGCCTTGTAGTAAGGTGAAAGGTATTTGTATCGTTATCTGGTTAACTATATTCGTTGAGTGTTAAGACTACATAAATAGTGTGTAGAATTTAACTTCAAGTTAAACAAGTGATTGTGTAATTTTTTTCTTTTGTGTTAGTCTAAGGTTTATTCCGATATAATATTTCATGTCAAGTAATTATATAATTTTCAGATCGTAATATTTTTGTCTTAATCTAAGTTTGGTTCAGACGTAATATTTCGAGTGATTTATTTGTTTTATGTAAATTCTTTCAAAGTGTTGTAAATTATATAAAATTTATCTATTTTTGTAGAGAGTGTATTATTCCAATTTCCCGTGTTTGAATTAGTATTTGCTTGTAACCTGTTAAAGAATCGTATTAAGTGTTTGTTTAAATAATTCTTAAGAATAATTACCCAGTTTTGTTTGAGTGTACTTAAGAGACCTTTGGATATTCGGTGTTTTATATGTTGCTGTCTGGGAGTTATATAACTGTCTCAGAATTCGGTTATTAATATTTCCAGGTGTACAGATTTAATGTAAAAGCAAACAGGTGAGTTTGGAATTCAAGAGGTTGTTTAGCTTGGCAGCCG
Organism: Palaemon carinicauda; assembly: GCF_036898095.1. Lineage (NCBI taxonomy): Eukaryota > Metazoa > Arthropoda > Malacostraca > Decapoda > Palaemonidae > Palaemon > Palaemon carinicauda. The sequence goes on along the minus strand of NC_090757.1, from coordinate 52,469,453 downwards.
TAATATATATGATATTATATGTTTGGTTCCCAGACACGGGACCATCATAGTATAATAATACATATATATGTGTATATATACATATATATATACAAATATATATATATATATATATATATATATATATATATATATCTATATATATATATATATATATATATATATATATATATGTTATGTTAAAGTAGGTTATTTAATTGTTTATAAATAAATTCGGTCTTCGGCAGGAGTAAAAGTTAACTGCCCTTTTCATAAGAGTTCGGTGATAACCTTCGCTCCTCCTCGTCGTTAATTAGTGAATTGCCATTAACTCTTTTGTTTATTTTTCTTTCCGAGTGTTTGGTGTTTAGTGAGAGCCGTGGACGAGACTACTGCTGCCTGGAATGTCCAGTTCGGACCGTGCATTGATCCCAGACATATATCCTAATTCAGCAGCCATTGGTAGACGCCTCTTTTATTCCCTCATAAGGAATTGTGCCTTTGGAGGATTATTTCGCTGGTGTCTTTGAGCCACCCGCGGTAAATTGTACACTTCTTTGGATCACGGACTACGTATGCAGGGGTTTTGTCACCTGCGATAGCCACCTCGCTTGTTACGTCCTGCAGGTGTATGTGTCACTTGCGACCTTCGCTTGACGTTGTTTTCCCCGCCTGAGGATTCTGCGGGAAGGCGGTGCCGTCGTTCCGTCCCGGCACTGTTGGAGGTACTATTGCCGTGATCCAAGAGCGTCGTCACATCAGTTACGCTGCTCGTCTGTGGACCAAGGGTCCGTGAGGAGGAACGTAGGGAGGCATTACCCAGGTAAAGTTACGATCTTTTTATTATCGTTACGGATATGCCCAGCCCGTTTTCCTGGTGTTAATGATACTCCCTCTGATGCTGATGATCGTTCGTCCCCTATCTGTCATCTAATCCATGTATGGATAAGTACAGTGTATTTCCACGGATAGGTAATACAGTGTTGAGATATGTACATATATCTATAAATTATGACTCAGCATAATTCTTTTATGTGATTGTATAAGTATTTATGCCTTTAACTTAATGTGGTATGTGTATTTGTATGCTGCCTTGTGTTATGTTTTATAATTGGGTATTTGGTTTAGCCTTTAATGTTTGTGTGTGTAGGTAGGTAATTTTAAGGTTTTTCTGCCTTTTCATTTCTCCTGTCTTCCTTATTCCTATATGTTTAGTAAAAGGGTAGTGGTTTGTTGATATTTGTGGGCCCGGCTTAATATATGAGCCATACTTTTGATCTGTTTAGTTTTTCTTTGTTAGGGTTAAGATTATTAGATATAGGTCAACCTTGTGTATTTAGAGGACTCTGTATATTAGTCCTCCAGGTCATTTTTGTTTAATCATTGTTGTTTGTCTTAGGAGCTTTTTGTTACTCCTGGTGCAAGGTTGAATTTATTTAAGTGTATTGTAATAAATATTGTTAGATTTTTCCAGTGTTTTTGTTCTGTCTTCCCTCAGTTCACCGTGTTACATAAATAATGTACTGCCTACGATTCCTTTAAAAAATCAAAGTTTAAAGAACCAGAACTACGGCCTACACGGGTCGTAACAAGTGGCGACCGTGACATGGTGTCGGTTTTGCAGTGAAAACAAAACTGCTCAGTAAAATCCCAGACTCACCAGCTGGCATCTCGGAGAGGTTGATGTCCTGGCGCATCCCACTTGCAAATGGTCGTTATGCCACTCTCCTGAGTGCTTACGCTCCTACACTGGACAGTGAAGATGAGACAAAAGACTCTTTCTATGAATTATTAGACTCAGCCATTAACCAAACTCCAAGGGAAGATAAACTGATCCTCTTAGGTGACTATAATGCCAGAGTGGGAAGGGAACACCACATCTGGGGAGGCGCCATTGGTCATTATGGTGTGGGCAATATGAATAGCATTGGACTCAGATTGCTCTCCTTATGCTCAGAACACAACCTAGTCATCACCAACACCCTTTTTCAGCTCAAAAACAAGCACAAAACTTCGTGGATGCACCCAAGATCAAAACACTGGCACTTGATTGACTATGTCATAATAAAAAAGCGAGACCAGCAAGATGCCGTCCAGACCCGTGCAATGAGAGGTGCCGAGTGCCACACAGATCACAATCTAATACGTGCTAAGCTCAAGCTAACCATCCGTCCTCTTCTTTCGCGCAAACCTCCCTCAAAGAAATTAAACATTCCTGCACTGAAAGACACCTCTACTCGGAACAACTACCATCACGGGATAGCAAGAAGGCTGGCTGAGATCCCTAACATAGATCCAACCAACATCGACAATGAGCTTGACTCTGAGTGGACAAAACTGAAAACTATAATTCAGGAAAATGCAGAAGAAACCCTTGGCTTCTCCACACGACGTCATCAAGATTGGTTTGATAACAACGCTGATGGTATACATGACCTAATCACAGCAAGAAAAAAATGCACGATGCATGGCTCTCACAACCTACTTCTGTAGCTCTCAAAGAAAACTTCCAACAGCTAAGATCAGAAGTGCAGAAAATACTCAGAGACATGGAAAATAACTGGTGGAATGACCGTGTAAAAGAAACTCAATCATACGCAGATGCAAATGATCAACATAGTTTCTACAACTCTTATTAAAATTTTATATGGCCCAATGAAAATTAGTATGACTCCTGTTCGCTCTCTAGAAGGAAACCTCCTAAAAAACAAACAGGAGATAATAGATCGCTGGGCACAACATTTCAGCTTGATCCTTAACCAACGAAATCCTGTAGAGCCTAATATCCTCAACAATATCCCTGATGTCCCTCACTCAGAAATCCTAGATACCAACCCCACTTTCCCAGAAACTATACAAGCCACAAGGGCCATGAAAAACAACAAAAGCCCCGGCCCTGATGGTCTACCAGCTGAACTATTCATGGAGGGGGGCTACTTACTCCATCAACATCTCCACAACCTTATTCTCTCTATTTGGAACATGGAAGAAGTCCCCCATGAGTGGCTTGTCTCAGACATTGTCACCATCTACAAACGTAAAGGGGACCGTTCCCTCTGTGACAATAGCAGAGGCATCACCTTGCTCGGTGTTGCAAGTAAAATCCTGGCAAGAATAATGCTTGCAAGACTTTGCAAACATTTCAGAAAATGTACTACCAGAGACGCAATGTGGCTTTCGTAAAGAACGCAGTACTTGTGACATGATATTCGTGGCCCGACAACTACAAGAGAAATGCCATGAGCAAAACCGTGATCTTCACATAGCCTTTATCGATCTAACAAAGGCCTTTGACACGGTGAACAGAGACCTTTTATGGACTGCTCTCTCTAAATTTGGAGTACCTCCGAAATTCCTTAACATTCTAAGGAACTTACACAATGATATGCAAGCCTGTGTAAGTATGGGTGGTAGTAAATCACAACTTTTCAGGGTAGAAACTGGAGTAAAACAAGGATGTGTCCTGGCTCCAGTGATATTCAACATCTACCTCACTGCAGTCACCTTCCTGAGCCACCAACAAGTCAACGAAGAAGATCAATTGAAAGTGCAGTTTCGACTAGACGGAAACTTATTCAACCTTAGGCGCCTCCAGTCTGTGACAAAAACAACAATGACACACCTAATGGAACTCCAATATGCAGATGATTGCGCTCTATTGGCTCACTCACCAGATGCCCTCCAACGCAGCCTTACCATTGTCTCATCAATTTACCGAAACATGGGGCTCAAAGTTAACATCAACAAAACTGAAATCCTATCCCAGCAAATAATTGCAGGAGATCCCCCAATATTTCATCTGAATGGGGAAGCCATCAAACAAGCTGATAGCTTCATCTACCTTGGAAGCATCTTCACTAAAAAACACAATATTGATGAGGAAATAGTTGCCCAGATAAATCATGCCTCCGCATCTTTCGGCCGACTCAGGTCCAGAGTCTTCCTAAATTACCACCTCAAGACAGAAACTAAAGTAGCTGTGTACAGAGCTGTCTGCATGTCCACCTTGCTATATGGAGCAGAATCCTGGACGGCTTACCGTCGACATGTAAAACAACTTGAGGCATTCCATATTCGCTGTCTTCAGCGTATATTAGGGCTCACATGGCAAGACAAAGTACCTCATTCTGAAATTCTCCACCGTTCAAACCTGCTGAGTATAGAATTCACATTGGCAGAAAAACAACTCAGTGGATCGGCCACGTCATCCATATGCCAGAACATCGCCTTCCTCGCCAGGTCCTCTACAGTCAGCTCCTTGAAGCTTGGCGTAATCCAGGGGGTCAGAAAAAGAGGTACAAGGACAACATCAAAGCTACGCTCAAGAAGTGCAACATACAACCTGAGCAACTAGAAATGAACGCCTCTGACAGACCACTATGGCGCTCACTCTGTAAAGCTGGAGTCAATCAACTTGAAGACACCCGGAACCAGGCAAGACAACAGCGCAGGGAGAGAAGACAAAACCGTCGAGATCGGATACCCCCGGTCAACCCAGACCTGACTTGCCAGTTGTGTGGCAGAGTGTGTGGATCCAGAATTGGTCTTCACGGCCATGCAAGATGGCACCAACGACAACAGATCTAACTTCATCCCCATCACAGCGAAGCAGAAGTCGTCTTCGATTCGAAGGACAGCAATAACGTAAATGGTATATGTATGTATATTTGTATCTATCTCTATATATATATATATATATACTACACTCATGATATATATATAAACATATTATATATACATATATATATATATATATATATATATATATATATATATATATATATGTATAGTATACATACAGCATATTAGACATAAATGTATACATATGCACTTTCAATAACTACGACAATAATAAAGTCTCACAAACAGAAAATAACTCTCATTAAAAATGCCCAACTTTATCATCGTCTCCTTTTCAATGTTCATTGAATCATTAAAACCCTTCAATAAGAAGGGAAGCTGTAATCTGTAGACTTCATTTCAAACGGTAACCATCTCGGGCGATGGAATGGACCTTAAATTCCTCCTGGAAACTCTCGAGCCATTTCCAGCTCTCCAGGATTATGGAACGTATGGATGTCGTGGGTTTTCTGCTAAAGTGGAATAGACGTTCGATCGGGTGAACTAACTTCGTCTAATAATCTTCATAAGGGAACGAACTATTCTTTTTTTTTTTCCTTTTTTTTTGCCTATTTTTTCATACTCTTTCCTTTCCTTTTCTACTTTTCCTCCTCTACATTATCCTCTTCCTTCCTTATATTCTTTTCGTACTCTACCTTTCTCTCTTTCCTTTCCTTTTCTACCTTTCCTGTTCTACCTCTTATTCATCTATATTTTTTCGTAATCTCTCTCTCTCTCTCTCTCTCTCTCTCTCTCTCTCTCTCTCTCTCTCTCTCTCTCTCTCTCTCTCTTTTCCTCCTCTATCTCTCCCTCTTCCTTTCCTCTATTTTTACGTACACTATCTTATTCTCTATCTATTTCCTTTCCTATTCTACTTTTCCTCCTCTTCTATCTCTCTATTTTTTCTTAATCTACCTTACTCTCTTTCCTATCCTTTTCCAATTCACCTTCTTAGTTTTCCATCGCCTAATCATCCAAGTTCCTCTCGTTTAATTAATTCCGGCCCAAATGTTAAAAACCCCACAGAGAGAGAGAGAGAGAGAGAGAGAGAGAGAGAGAGAGAGAGAGAGAGAGAGAGAGAGAGAGAGAGAGAGAGAGAGAGAGAGAAAATCGTTGTCCTTTTGGTCCTGAATCTTAAATCTGATGTTATGTCTTCTTATCCACAAATTCATTGATCCATAATATAGAATTTTTAAGGTTCCCTTGTAATATTTTCATCGTATTGCTCATAAATTACATATATATATAATATATATATATATATATATATATATATATAATGAACTACAGTACCGAATATTTGCAAAGTAATACTAATATTTTTTGTGTAATGGAATTAAAATCGGATGCGAATAAGAAAAATAACAGAAGGATGATTGTTTGCGTACATTTCCTGTTCTTAATTATTTTCTCAATCATTGTATTATTGTAAAATGAGAGAGAGAGAGAGAGAGAGAAGAGAGAGAGAGAGAGAGAGAGAGAGAGAGAGAGAGAGAGAGAGAGAGATAGAGAGAGAGAGAGAGAGAGAGAGAGAGAGAGAGAGAGATGCTAAACAATAACAGCATCCAGCATTTAATAAAATAAAAGCATTTATTTCCTCGACTAATTAACACTATAACATTTGATTTGCAACAACTAATTCTTTGCATGTTTTATCTAGCTAAACACAAACATATTTACAAATAGACGAGAAATTCATAGAAACATTTCTCTTCATCATGTTTTTTAAAACTTTTATAGTTGATATATAAAAGATCTACTTTAATGTTGTTACTGTTCTTAAAATATTTTTATCTTAATTGTTCATTACTTTTCTTGTAGTTTAACTATTTCTTGTTTCCTTTCCTTACTAGGCTATTTTCCCCAGATGGAGCCCTCAGGTTTAGAGCATCCTACTTTTCCAACTAGGGTTGTAGCTTGGCTGATAATAATAATAATAATAATAATAATAATAATAATAATAATAATAATAATAATAATAATAACACGTTCATACGTATGTTTACAATTGGCCTAACAGAAACACTGAAAAAAATATCTAGAACGTAAACCAACAAATACACACACCCACATCAGAAGTCTGGCCTTCGCTACCTCGCCATTCCCCCAATATGTTTTGACAATGTCCAGCGTGTCTGCTTTGTGTAACATTCAGTAAGGCAAGAGGGGTAATGGTGTTGGGTGATGCAGGACACAGCATCTGCCAATCACCCTCCCCCCATCACTCGTGTTTGATGCAGTGCAGTTTGATTCGGACACGACGTGCGAAAAATTTCGTCCGAAAATTTCGTACATGGAAAGAATACTTGTCCAGTCGTTTACGTTGTTATGGATTGTGGTAAACATCAAATGTAACATTGCCATTTTGAAACTTTTAATTTCATATGAAGTCAGATAAGGAAATGGATTACGGTGAATGGGTTTGAATAACGCCATGATGAGCAATGCTGTACTACCGGTCCACCCACATTTGGTGGGCTTGATGTGGACGATTAGACGAAAATTTCCCACCATCACCAATCCGCACTAGCCAGCGTGGTGATGAAAATCTAGCCAAACCCCATATATGAATTGACATATCTGAGGCTTTTGTCCTGCTGTGGACTAGAAACGGCTGCATTTGTTGGTGTTACTGTTTATGCGATTTCCTCTCTCTCTCTCTCTCTCTCTCTCTCTCCTCTCTCTCTCTCTCTCTCTCTCTCTCTCTCTCTCTCTAAGGACACCACACATCCCGGGATACTCCAAGCAAGAGAGGAACATACACTGCACGAGTCATTTGCCAATAATGGGTATCATTCAGCCATTAGCAACAAACGGTTCCCAATTCCCGAATTCCATAACAGTTATGAAACCGAGGTCCGGGATACCGGAAATAAAAACACAAACTGTTTGTATACTTCTAATAGGGGCGCCTAGTGTGGAGGGCGACTTTCATTGAATACAACAGTGAGGCTAAATCATTCTTGAGAGAGAGAGAGAGAGAGAGAGAGAGAGAGAGAGAGAGAGAGAGAGAGAGAGAGAGAGAGAGACAATATTAATATTTTCGAAACTCGTTGAGATGCAGGCTGATTTCATTCATATATGAATATATACATATATATATATACATATATATATATATATATATATATATATATACACATATACTATATATATACATATGTTTATCTATATATATATGATATATATAATATATTTATGTATATATATACAGTATATAATACATATAGACATATATATACATTCATACATACATACATATACATACATATATATATATAATATATATACGTATATTAATATACGTATATATATATATATATATATATATATATATATATATATATATATATATTATATAAATATATATATATATAGAAAAAATCTATATAACAATAAACATTTTTCATGATGTGAGATTAACACAAATACAGAAGTTCGGCGACTGAGAAGAAAAAAAGGAAAAATGACAGAATGCAATAAGAAATATTCCTGAGAGAGAGAGAGAGAGAGAGAGAGAGAGAGAGAGAGAGAGAGAGAGAGAGAGAGAGAGAGAGAGAGAGAGAGAGAGGGAGAGAGAGTAAAATCATAGCAAAAAGAAAGCGACAAAATCGTCACAACAATATGATTTTACAAAAAAAAAAAAAAAAAAAAGGAAAAGGAATATCATTCTCTGACTCAACGTCAAAACAAGATTTTCAGAACAAAAGATATTCCATTTTATTTGAGATTTCTGAGTTTGGTGCGTTCTATTCTAACAAGTCAGGGACGCTTTAATGCAATCGCATGTTCCGCAATACCTTTGATACTTTTCAACACGTACTATTTTCTTGTCAAATGTGAATACGCATTCATACGCACGTGGATACATTATTATTTTCATTATTCTTATTAGTATTAGTATCAGTATTAGTATCAGTATTAATAGTGGTATTAGTATTAGTATCATGATGATGATGATGATGATATGAAGATTATTATTATTATTATTATTATTATCATTATTATTATTATTATTATTATTATTTGCTAAGCTGTAAACCTAGTTGGAAAAGCAGGATCCTGTAAATAGCCCAAGGGCTCCAACGAAAATAGCCAAGTGAGGAAAGAAAATAAGGAAACTATAAAAGAAGTAATTAACAATTAAAATAAAATATTTTAAGAACAGTAACAACATTAAAATAAATCTTTCATATATAAACAATAAAAACTTAAAAAAAAAACCCTCAAGTAAGAGAACTCTACCCCAAGAGAGTGAAAGACCAAGGTACACAGGCTATGGCACTACCCAAGAATATAGAACAATGGTTTCATGTCGGAGTGTCCTCCGAGAAGAGCTGCTTAACATAGCTAAAGAGTCTCTTCTACCTTTACCTAGAGTAAATTAGCCACTGAACAATTACATTACAGTAGTTAACCCCCTGGGAGAGGAGGAATTACTTGGTAATGTCAGTGTTGTCAGGTGTATGAGAACAGAGAATTTGTAAAGAATAGGCCAGACTATTCTGGGTATGCGTAGGTAAAAATAAAATGAGCCGTAACCAGAGAGAAGGATCCAATGTAGAACTGTCTGACCAGAAAAAGGACCCTATAACTCTCTAGCAATAGTATCTCAACAGGTGGCTGGTGTCCTGACCAACCTATCACCTACATGGATTCAAATTTAAACACGCGATACGCATCTGAGATGCTGAGTTTGGCTTTTCGGATATCTCCGGAGCCGTATTTCATACTGTTTGTCTTACATATGGTAATTTTATCTTCCCCACCGTCATCATTTCCATCGTCTTTCCTATCTTAATCCCTACATTAAGGGGTCGGTTGCTTGACACGCCCTCTCCAATGCCTTCTATCATATGGTATTTCTATCATGTTATAAACAGGCTCTTGTCCTGTTCCATATGAATGTGGGTTTATTATTAGCAAATCCAATTCTGAGTAGTGAAAGGGTTTTTGTATCGCAATGAACAGAACTGAACTAGTCAGGGCCACCAATACTAGCTGGTTTGCTGTAAGCAAACAGACAAAAATCTCCCACCATCACCAGTCCGCATTTGACCAGCCTGGTGATGAAAACTGTCCAAACCCGAGACATGAATAAAGACATGCCTGAGGTTTTTGTACTGCAGTGGAATAGAAACGGCTGCATTTGTTGTTGTTTTTGCTATTTCCAGATGATAATAATAATAAATATAATAACTGGCGAATATAAGTTTCATGGTTCTAAATATTTCTCGCCTCTAAACATCTACAAAAAAAGAAAAAAAAAAAGAGAGAGAGAGGCTGATCTCCACTTATATACTAACAAGCGCAGGAGGAATATTTTGACTATTCGGACAGTTATAAAAATGTCAACTACTTTGACGATGCAAAACACGGTATTTGTCAATGTCCCCCAAAATCCCTCTTGTTTGATGCAGTGCAATTTGATTCGGACACGACAGGAGAAAGCTTATTTCGGAGAGAAACAATCGAACAACACATATTATCTTTGTCTTCTCAAGAGACGGTTGTCAAGTACTGAATTTAGTAGCGAAACTAAAATGTGTTTTCTGAAACAGGTAAGTTCAAATAAGTTAATAGATAACGACTTGTGAATGTTTCAGTATTCGGTGCCTACTGAATCTTCAGTTTGTCTAACAACGTTTTCCTCTCTCTCTCTCTCTCTCTCTCTCTCTCTCTCTCTCTCTCTCCAAATGAAAGAAGTTAAACCAAGTGTTCAGATGTTATCATAAAACCAAGAAAACATAAAAATATCAGAAAATTTGCGTGGATTGAAATTCGCTTATTTTCTGGCTACCAAATAGAGAATATCAAACGTCCAGCCACTTAAGAAATTAACTATAAGCTTTATGCTTTCTCGGGTGGAACCTGACATTATTCTCCTTATGCAATATGAGCTTATTTTTACAGTTTCTTTGCGTGAAAACTCAACAATGTTTACAGACCATCTTTTATTTCGCAGGGAATGGAAACTTTTCTACATTATGCTCGCCCTTTCTCTCTCTAAAATAAACTAAATTTCTATATCAGGGGAACCAAGAGAAAATAAATACTTTATATTCGTGTTTATATGCATATGAAAAACTACATATAAAAAATCATGTAGGTTACGAAATGTGATTAGAGCTATGGTTCAGTGAACACACATATATACATATATATATATATATATATATACATATATTTAAATATATACATATGTATATATATATATATATATATATACATGTATATTTATATATATACATACGTATATGTATATAAATAATTTAGGAACATACATATTAACAATTATATATATATATATATATATATGTATATATATATATACATATATATATATATATATATATCATGCTCATTGCTGTAATTGACATTAATAAAGAAAACAAATGATCAAAAACCTTACAGAATTATACTTAATGCAAGAAAATTGCAGCAACTTATTGGAAAGTGTTGCAATTACTTGTTTGACCGATGTTGCAACATAAAATAATCTTAGACAAACAATATTTATTTATATTTCGTAATCATGCTTGTACATTCATCTGCGTATAATTACATCTATATATGTTTCTTTTTCCATTCCTCTTTTATAATAATAATAATAATAATAATAATAATAATAATAATAGTAATAATAATAATAATAAATAGTGTTGTTAAAAATAATGGCTGCCTCAGTTGCATTGATCTTATACTCTGTCTTCTCAATGGCTCTTATCTTTTTTTTCAAGATTACTGCATACAGCCAGTTATTGGGTAAAAATCATCCTTCATGGTGGGTAGTCAAATTCAAGAATAATTGACGAATCAAAGTTTTATTGTAAAGTTTACAAGTTAGTAAAATTTACAAGTCTGGTAAAAGAATACAGTGAACAAGCTACGCGTTTCGGGAGTGCTGTTTCCCTTCCTCAGGCTAGAGTAGTGGAAACGTTGCCAGCTACGTCCTTATAAAAGGCAATTTTGGGTTACGCAGAGGCGGCCAATTTACATTGGCTGCCTTGGGCGTCGAGGACGGAGTGAATAGTGAGGTTGATAGAATGGCGGATCCTCATTTGTTAAGCCGCTCGCCAAGAGCGGCTGTAGTTCAGTTAGACTGCCTTCCCACTCACTCATGGATGATGAGTCGCCATCTTATGCTCCGGCAGCTTGGTTCTGATTGGGGGGAGCGCTTGCCGAGAGGCCATGCAGACTAGGCACGCTGTCCTGTAGCTGATCAAAGCTGTCTTGGTCAGTGGTAGAGTTGTCATGGTTGGAGATGTCATAGTTGGTAGGCTTACTCCTCAGTGTGTTGTTCTTGCAACAGGAAGGAGAGTTATCTTTTCCTGGGTAGTATTAAGTGCCGGTTTTTCTCTTGTATCAGTAGACCTTCAGGTATTTGAAGTCTTCTACTATCTGGAGCATGGCCGATGATCTTAGTGTTGTTAATTATTTCCTCACGTTTAATGTTGTTGTTGCGGACGTGGAGGGCATGAGCTCTTATGGCACCTTCTTGAATATGACAGGACAGTCTCTTAGACAAACGCATGGTGGTCGTTCCTATGTAACGTCCAGAGCATCCTGGAACAGGACATAAGTACAAACAGACCACGTTAGTCTGTCTAAGGATGTCTTGAGTCAGCGGGGCTGCGTTGTTCCTCATGATGAGGGACCTCATTTTGGTGTGTTTTCATAGACAGTGGATAGTGGTTCTTTATTATGTCTGTCACAGTTTTTTCATCTTTCTGGTAATCACGATGCATGAACCCTTTATGGTAAAGGTTGATGGTGGTGGTAGTCTTCTTAGTCGGTTGTTCACCGTGGTACCAGGCATCCATGGCTAACTTGATCTCACAGGTAACTTGCCTGTTAGAGTAGCCATTGTTCACCAGGACCTGGGCGACTCGGTCGAGTTCTTGACGTGTGTCAGTCCAAAAGGAGCAGTGGGAGAGGGCCCTTCGGACGTAGGCTTTGATGGTAGAGGCCTTTCACCTGGCAGGGCATTCACTGTCTCCATTTAAGCATAAGCCGAGGTTAGTGGGCTTAATGTAGACACTGGTATCAAATCTGGTAGGGTTTTGAGAGATGAGTACATCCAAGAATGGCAGCCGTCCATCATCGCTATGCTCAACACTAAATCTCAGGGAATTGCACTCAAATGTCCTGCAGAGAGTCTTGACATCCTGGGTAGAAGGGGCCATGACAAGAATATCATCCACTGTATGTATCTCACGTACACTTCTGGACGATGTATCCATGAGAAAACCTTATCTTCAACAACTCCCATATAAATATTTGGCAAAGGGCACACCAAGGGGAGAGCCCATCGCGACACCCTCCTTCTGTATGTACGTATGGCCCCTGTGGGTGGTAAAAGAAGCCTTCCTAGTACATATTTCAAGCAGAGTGCTGAGAGCCTCCTCAGGGATGTTCAAGGTTAGAGTGGAAGGGTCCCTGCAGACTCTCTCCAGGATTAAATTGATGGTCTCTCTAACACAGTGGTTCTTAACCGGGGGTGCTCGCACCCCCTAAGGGGTGCGAGGATACCTGCGAAATATTGAAGAAAATATATGTTTTTACCTATTCTTTATATTTCTTCATGAAGAAAAAAAAAAACTTGTTGCTTAGTCTTAAACAGTGTTCGAAGAGATATACCTAGATCTATTTTCTTAAAAACTAGTCTCGTGGATAAAGCGTGTGAAGATGGGGAATTTGGTAAATTTTCCCTGCCTAGAAGAGACAGTCACAGAAAATTCTACCCTGCCTCCAAACTTTATTGGAAAAATTGTTGAACATATGCAGATGCTGTGTACTTCCTTTGATGGTTACTTCTCATGTGGAGAGTTTCAAGCATGTAATAACTGGATTTTGAACCCTTTCATGCAGAATTTGGAAGAAGATGATGATGATGGCAGCATCAAGGAAGATCTCATCGACATGAGACACAACCGTGGAATCCAAATGGAGTTAACCAATAGTCAGCTGGACCACTTCTGGGCTTCTCAGCTGGAAGCATACCCTGCACTAGCAACGAAAGCACTCGAAGTGCTGGTACCTTTTGCAACTCCATTACTTACTTGTGTGAGAGCAAGGATTTTCTTGTCTACTTCACATCAAAACCAAAAGCAGAAATTGGCTGAATTCTGAACATGACATGCGAGTAGCACTCAGTACTAAGACACCAAGATTTGATGCCATTATGGAGAAAAAACAGCAACAACGAAGTCACTAGGTTTACAATGCAGTACAGGCAAAATATAATGTAACTTTGAACCAAATAAAAAAGAAATATTCTTCTTGATACATACTCATAATTTTTTCTCTTGAAAGAACTTTAAGCTGTCTGAATGAATATTGAATAAAAAAAGATTTTATTATTACATCAAATTTGTAATTTTAGCTTTTACATATATTTAGAATCCAGGGGGTGCGAGAACTGACTGCTGATTTGAAAAGGGTGCGAACACTGAAAAAGGTTAAGAACCACTGCTCTAACAGGTACATTTGTATAGAGGGACTCCACGTCCAGGGAAGCGACGGTGCCACTCGGAAGATGAGGCGACACTGTACTCGTCTGGAACAACTTTACTATTCATCCCACCCACGACGCCCGAGGCAGCCAATGTAAATCCACCGCCTCTCTGCCTAAGCCAGAATTGCCATATATAAGGACGTAGCTATCAACATTTCCTCGAGTCTTAGCTCAGATCCCAGAACGAGAGGATCACTCTCCCCGTTCAAGAACCTGCTTACCCGGCACAGTGAACACTGCCCACTTGGCGCAGGGGACTCCTAGATCCCCTCCCAGCTTCCTTGCTGAAATTTTTGGCTGTAACTCTGAAAGGAGCTAGCTGAAATTTTCGGCTGTGACTTCAGAAAACTTCAGCTATTATGTCTTTAGCTCACCCACAGCTAAAACACTTTGCAAGGAACCTTTATCCACAATGGATAGACCACTGCAGGAACCTATACCTTCCCTCCACTGCAAACTGCAAGTGCTTTAAATGCAGCATATATCGCAGCTACAGAGAAGAACTGATCAGCCACGTGGGCTTTGTACCTAAGTACGACCCACTATTGGCCCAGCCCCCCAAGAAATGTGAATGCTCGGACTGCTTCTCATTAACAGTGGCATGTATCCCCTTTTCTAAGAACGTGAGGACTAGGCCTGGATACCTGGATATACCAAAGCAAGACCCAACAACACCTTACTTAAGAATCCTCAGTACCACACCAGGCGCATAAGGATTTTGCAAGAATTGGCACTTCGAAACCCAGAGATGGACCTCACCAAAATGCCTGTGTCTGGCAGCCATGTCTCCATGAATTTTGGCTTTCCCAGCAACCTCCAGAGACCACACCTACCACTCAAGCTTCTGCACCAGCTGCCACTCTAGTGACCTCAACTCCAGCCAACTCAACCCACCTTTCTGTGCCAGCTGCTACAAAGCTGACCTCAACTCCAGAACCCATAGCCAGCATATCAGCCATGGACCTGATTCCTCCAAAGACACCCTAGCATCTGAACAGGCAGCATCGCACCTGGACGACTGCAACTGTATAAAATGCTTGTCTCAGCTTCTAAGGTAAGCCCTAATAACTGCTAGTATCAACCCTGCTCCAGACCCTTATCTACCTGCTGCTGTGGAGCCGATGCCAGATACTCTACCAGCTGTAACTGATCCCAAACAGCTCCCAAAGATTAAATTAGCAGCTGTGGAAGGTGCACCTTCATATGCAGCAGTAGCTGCCATAGCAACTGCCAATCCTGCCATCAAGTTAACAGCTAGAGCCAACCTCAAGGGGGATCTAATCATCTCCCCAAAGGACCAGAACAGTGCCAGCCTTCTTCAGTGAAAATCCTCTTTGGTCTTCCTGGATCCAGTGGTCTGCCACTTCCCAGTAAAAATGCCACTGTCCTTCATTACCGACTGCAACAATGTCCCCAAGGCCGAAAGGAGACTGGACCACCGTATACAGCCCGCCAAAGAAGTGACTGTCAACTTTTTTTGACCAATTCCCAAATCACTGGACCTTGGACTGTGGAGAGACTTCCCCATAAAGGACTTCAAATGCGACCCATT
>NC_090757.1:52431285-52443785 GCF_036898095.1 Palaemon carinicauda | reverse complement strand
TTCTTTTTTGTAAAGACTTCTGATTTCCTATCTCCAAATTTGTCTATCCGTTTTTAAAATGACCTAGAAGTTGTCAATGTGTTCTTTTAGAATCATCTGGGTGTAGTATCTCAAGCCCGGCAGATCACTGCCAAATCTTTTCTTAAACTTGCATATCTAAAGTTTTTGAACGTCTGTTGATAAAATTGATAGTAAGAATGTTCCAATGTTAGCATTCTAGCTTTCGCAAGAACCTACAATATGTGCTGGTGATGCTCTTCCTACAATCTCCAGTGTTGTGTAGAATCCCTTGGATAATTGTAGGTAGTAAATTGGCCCGGGCACCAGCCACCCGTTGAGATACTTCCGCTAGAGAGTTATTGGGTCCTTTGACTAGCCAAACAGTATCACACTGGGCCCCTCTCTCTGGTTACGGCTCATTTTGCATACACATACAACTAATAGAGTGGGCTATTCCTTACACATTCTCCTCTTTCCTCATGCACTTGCTAACACCGAGATTACCAAACAATTGTTCTTCACTCAAGGGGTTAACCAATGCACTATAATTGTTCAGTGGCTACTTTCTTCTTAGTAAGGGTATAAGAGACTCTTTAGCTATGGTAAGCAACTCTTCAAGGAGAACACTCCCTAATCAAACCATTGTTCTCTAATCTTGGGTAGTGTCATAGCCTCTGTACCATAGTCTTTCACTGTCTTGGGGTAATGTTCTCTTGCTTGAGGATACACATCGGGCACCCTATTCTATCTTATTTCTCTTCCTCTTGTTTATTTTGTTTGAAGTTTGTATAGTTTATATATGAAAGATCTATTTTAATGTTGTTACTGATATTAAAATATTTCATATTAATTGTTCATTACTTCTCTTGTAGCTTAAATATTTCCTTATTTCTTTTCCTCACAGGGCTATATTTCCCTGTTGGGGCCCTTGCTCTTACAATATCTTGCTGTCCCAACTAGGGTTGTAGCTTAGCTAATAATAATAATAATAATAATAATAATAATAATAATAACAATAATAATAATAATAGTTCGTATGATTGGCTTTGGCTTAACCATTGTTTTTGACAGCGTTAAAGACGACGCCTTTGTTTTCAAACTTAAGCGGATGGGAATTGATGAATAAATATTAGTATTATTGATAAATTTCAAACTAAATATATTGTCAAGTGTAGTTGTCGAAGGTCACAATGCTGACGTTAGAAATGTCCTCTCTGGTGATCTTCATAGTAATGTTCTTGGCCCTTTACTATTCAATTCATATACAAATGTTTGATTTGGCCTTGAAAGCTAGCCTGCAGTGCATGCAGATGATGCTATTCTCTTTATATCCATCCGATATCCTGAGTGTACACCTGAGGTTACTTTTCATTAACACAAAGCTAGCTGATAACAGTGCAATGTGGATATTATGGGATAAAGATAAACCTTAAAAATCATAAGTATGACTGTCACTAGGGTAAGAACACTGGATCTTCTTAACATAAATCTATTCATTGAAAATTTGTCTTTCACTAAATACAGTTAATCTGAATTTCCATCTGTTATTGTAAATATTATTTTCATTTAAAAAAAAAATATATCCAGTCTAACGCTACCTCATTTGCACATAAAAAAAATCGCTATATTGAGAAAATCTTTCAGAATTTGTAGGACCAGTCTTACTACCATGAGGAGAACAATTAAAATAAATTGATCCATAAAATTTTTTATATTGTTATATCTGTGCTACGGAAACAGCCTTTCATCTTAAATTGTTGGATAACAACTTGAAGGTTTATCAAATTGCTCATCCCTATTCAGAACATCAATCTCAGGCACTATCGTTCCATTAACTCATTCGCAAGTTATATAAGACTTTCCCTAATTCTGACCCTCCTTTGCATTCCGATCTTCCCAGTTTATACCATCCACCGCGTAGTATTTGGTAAGATAGCCTTTTTCCACTCCGTAGGAGCTGGCAGCCACGTTTACGAAGACTTATGCCTTAGGGAAAAACATGTTGATCTGATTAAACGAATGTGAATTCCTCTCAGGAAATGGGGGTTGATGTGGTGGAACTAAGGGAAGGTATGAAGATAATAGGATGAAAAAATGAAATGGATAATAATAATAATAACAATGGCTGTCTTGCCGTTTCTTTCGCGGGGCTTAATGCTGAATAGAATTCTAAAGATTTTATTCAGGATGTGAAGAAATTATGGGATGATTTTTCAAATTAAATGGCCGAATCGGTGGAACATTTTTTTACTGATTTGGTTAACTTGAATTTCGTTTTACTCTTTAGCTGTTATTCATTCATCATTTAAATTTATCTTATCTTTTTTTATCAATATTTTCACGTATCATTCATAAATTCGCCATATCTCCGCTATAATAATAATAATAATAATAATAATAATAATAATAATAATAATAATAATAATGATAATAAAGATTTTGGTAGGAGACCCTGTTTTATGCATGTTAGATTGAAGACTATGGCTGCTTCAGTGGCGTTAATTTTATAGACACCTTTTCTATTGTAATTTTCGTTTCGACAGCACTGCAATCTCCAAGTAACTGAGCTATTCTCATTCTCAGAGAGGATATGGATATAAATGACTAAATAAACTGCGTCTTTCATCTTTAAAGAACGCATACAAACATTCGCTTATGCACTAAGAAAATACCCACCAACTCTCATTTGTTTAGGTTTGAAAACAAGGGCCTCGTGATTAACGTAGTCAAAGGCAGCATTAAGGTTAATCATATGAACTTCCTGACCGCAATTAAGGGGTTCCTGAACAGCGTTGAAAATCATATGCGAAAGCCAAACTTCAAAATAGGGAGCAAAAACCTTCAACATATACCTTTTCAGACGTTTTGCCAAAAGACGTTCAAAAAATTTACAAGATCTTTCCGAAGGCCAAACTTCAAACTAGAGAGCAGATTACTTCCTTCAACATATACCTTTTCAGACGTTTTGCCAAAAGGACGTTAAAAAACTTTTGATATTATGGGAGTTATTGACATTGGGCGGTAATCAGCTGGACTAGAACTACGTAGTGGAACTTACTCGGCATAGACTAATAGAATATACTTGCTATTAATAACATCAGGATAGCGTATTTTGCATAGCATAAGGAAAGTTCCTCTGTATATGATAAGAAAACTTAATCTACATCGCATAAGGGAGCTTACTCTACTTAGTAAAAC
The DNA here is from genome assembly GCF_036898095.1 of Palaemon carinicauda. NCBI lineage: Eukaryota > Metazoa > Arthropoda > Malacostraca > Decapoda > Palaemonidae > Palaemon > Palaemon carinicauda. Next base: position 52,440,587 of record NC_090757.1, on the reverse strand, counting down.
GGAACTCATCCCTCATTGCATAATTGAATTTATATCCCATCACATAAAGAAAATTGCTCCTCTTCCTACAGTAAACTTACTCTACATCACTAAAGGGAACTTCATAATCGCATGAGGGAACTTACTCTACTTTACATATTGTAACTTTCTTTACATCATATAATGGATCTTATTCCACATGGCATAAAGGAACTTATTAAATAATGTATAATGGAACTTATTTCACATGGCATAGGGGATCTTGTTCGACATCACATAATGGCACTTACTTTACATTGCATGAGAGCTTACTCCCCATTTCCAAGGGATCTTACCCTACATAACGTAGCGGAACTTAACTTTACAACTCATAAATAAACTTATTCCACGCGGTAGAAAGAAACTTACTCTACACTTCATAATGTAGCTTACTTTATATTGCACAACTGTACTTACTCCTCATTTCTTAAATGAACTTTCTCTACATCCTATTACGGATTTTATTTCTACATCCCATTAGGGAATTTATTCATCATTGCATAATGAAACCTACTTTATATCGCCTAAAGGATCTAATCACTCACTTCTTAAATAAATTTCTTTAAATTGCATAAGGGAACTTATTGCTTAATGCATAATGGAACCTATTCTTCACATCACATTAGGGAAATTCTTCACATCACATTAGAGAACTTTACTTCACATTAGGGAACTTACTCTATATAACGTGAGGGAACTTACTTCACATCACATTAGGGAATTTACTTTACTTCACATTAGGGAACTTACTGTGCTTAGCACAAGTTAATTTATTCCACATCACATTAGGGAACTTACTTTACTTCACATTAGAGAACTTACTGTGCATTGCATTGAGTAACGTACTATACTTCACATTAGGGAACTTACTCTACTTCACATTAGGGAACTTACTCTGCTTTGCACAAGGTAATTTACTTCACATCACATTAGGGAACTTACTTTACTTCACATTAAGGAACTTAGAGCACAACAGTGCATGGGAAACGTATTTTATATCACATCAGGGAACTTACTCTACATTGCACAGGGGAACTTACTTTACTTCACATTAGAGAACTTACTGTGCATTGCATGGAATAACGTACTTTGCTTCACATTAGAGAACTTACTCTACATTGCACAGGGGACCTTACTTCGCATCACACTTGGGAACTTAATTCTAATTCGCTTTGTAAGAACCGTTACCCAGCGTCACACACACATACTTTGTTCACCAAAACATGACCTCCTAAAGGACGTTTCAGTGACCGGAGTTTTTCTTAGGGGAGGAGTTGGTGGGGGGGGGGGGTATTTTAAGAGCCGTTGCCCCGCGTATCACAACGATACTTAATAACAGAGCCTCCAAAATTATCTATTAATTTCTCATTATTTTTTATATTGAAATACTTATTCGCTATTAATCATGCTCTAATCAACATAAATAATCATTGATGTTATGATGCCAGATAATCAACAATCATTCATTCATTTCCATTATTATTATCATTATTATCATTAAATGCTAAGCTACAATCCTAGTTGGAAAAGCAGGATGCTATAAGCCCAGTTGCCCCAACAGGGAAAATAGCCCAGTGAAGAAAGGAAACAAGGAAAAATAAAATATCTTAAGAATCGTAACAACATTAAAATAAATATTTCCTATATAAACTATAAAAACTTTAACAAATTCAAGGGGAAGAGAAAGTAGATAGAACAGTGTGTCCGAGTGTACCCTCAAGCAAGAGAAGTCTAACCCAAGAAAGTGGAAGACCATGGTACTGAGGCTATGGCACTACCCAAGACTAGAGAACAATGGTTTGATTTTGGAGTGTCCTTCTCCTGGAAGAGCTGGATGGTATGAAAACGCATTTATATCAAACACAATGGAACGATGGTAATTTATCTTATAGACAGAAAATACAATAACAAATATTGTACTCTCTCATTTCAGATGTTTCAAATTGCTTTGTTCCTATAAATAAACATATCAAGCATTTAACCAGGTGTGCAGAAACACACCTGGATTATAATCGTGTAGGTTTTTGCATACCTGGACTCAGTGGGTTGTAAATATTGCTTTTTCCAATGTAAATATTTCTGAAAACTTTCGGTTCGCGAGGAACGGCTTATGTCAGAATTTTGAGTAAATGAATTAGTAGTACCAGCTGGCGTTAATGACCATCAACAAATGATGAAACTTACCTTACATCATTTAAACAAACTTAGTACTTTCTTAAAGGAACTTACTGTAAAATACTAAACATTGTATAAAGAAACTTATTCCACGTCACATAAGGGAACTTACTCCACATTTCTTAAATAAACTTTCTCTACATAGCATATGGGAATTTACTCAACATTGCTTAATACGACTTACTTTAACTTGCATAAGGGTACTTACTCCTCGTTTCTTAAAGAACTTACTCTAGATTGTTTAAAGAATTTATTTCACATCACACAAACTTATTCCAAGCCACATAATGGACCTTATTTTACTTCTGCTTTTTACTTCTCCTCCCTAAAATAAATTTAATCTACACCAATTAGAGAACATATTCCAAATCGCGCACTGGAACTGGCTTTACATGTAAGGATACTTGCCCCTTAGAAGAAATTACCCTACATCCAGAAGGAACTTACACCTCGTTTCTTAAAGAAACTTACTCTATTTAGCAAGAGGAACTTACTCTGCATCGCATAATGGAACCTATTCCACATCGCAAAAGAGAACTTATTCCATATCAAATAGGGGAACCTATTCCACATCGCATAATTAAACCCATTTCACATCGCATAGTGGAACCTATTCCACATCACATAAGGGAACTTATTCCACATCACATAAGGGAACCTATTTCACATAGCTTAAAGGTACATATTCTATTTCACATAGGGAAACCTAATCCACATCGCATAAGGGAACTTATTCCACATTGCAAAAGCGAACTTATTCCACATCGCATAAGGGAACTTATTCCACAATACATAAGGGAACTTATTCCACATTGCATGAGCGAACTTATTGCACATCACATAAGGGAACTTATTCCACAATACATAAGGGAATTTATTCCACATTGCATGAGCGAACTTATTCCACATCACATAAGGGAACTTATTCAACATCACATAAGGGAACTTATTCCACAATAAGGGAACTTATTCCACATCACATAAGGGAACTTATTCCACAATACATAAGGAAACTTATTTCACATTGCATAAGCGAACTTATTCCACATCACATAAGGGAACTTATTCCAAATTGCATAAGGGAATTTATTCCACAATACATAACGGAACTTATTCCACATCACATAAGGGAACTTATTCCACATCACATAAGTGAACTTATTCCACATCACATATGGGAACTTATTCCACAATACATAAGGGAACTTATTCCACATCACATAAGAGAACTTATTCCACATCGCATAAGGGAACTTATTCCACAGCCCATAAAGGTACTTATTCCACAATACATAAGGGAACTTATTCCACATCACATAAGGGAACTTATTCCACAATACATAAGGAAACTTATTCCACATTGCATAAGCGAACTTATTCCACATCACATAAGGGAACTTATTCCAAATTGCATAAGGGAATTTATTCCACAATACATAACGGAACTTATTCCACATCACATAAGGGAACTTATTCCACATCACATAAGTGAACTTATTCCACATCACATATGGGAACTTATTCCACAATACATAAGGGAACTTATTCCACATCACATAAGAGAACTTATTCCACATCGCATAAGGGAACTTATTCCACAGCCCATAAGGGTACTTATTCCACAATACATAAGGGAACTTATTCCACATCTCATAAGGGAACTTATTCCACAATACATAAGGGAAGTTATTCCACAATACATAAGGGAACTTATTCCACATCATATCAGAGAACTTATTCCACATCACATAAGGGAACTTATTCCAAATTGCATAAGGGAACCTATGCCACATCGCTTAGGGAACCTATTCCACATCCTATAAAGGAACTTATTCCACATCGCATAAGGGAACTTATTCCACATCGCATAAGGGAACTTATTCCAAATTGCATAAGGGAACCTATTCTACATCGCTTAAGGAACCTATTCCACATCCTATAAAGGAACTTATTCCACATCGCATAAGGGAACTTATTCCAAATTGCATAAGGGAACCTATTCTACATCGCTTAGGGAACCAATTCCACATCCTATAAAGGAACTTATTCCACATCGCATAAGGGAACTTATTCCAAATTGCATAAGGGAACCTATTCTACATCGCTTAGGGAACCTATTCCACATCCTATAAAGGAACTTATTCCACATCGTATAAGGGAACTTATTTCATATCTCTATGGCAACCTATTCCACATTACTTAAGGGAACTTATTCCACATCGTATAAGGAAATCTATTCCACATCGCATAAAGGGACCTGTTCCACATCCCATAATCGAATGTTGGATCTTTCTCATGTATTAAAGTAACATATTCCATATTGCTTTATGGAACTCATAACACATCACTATTCCATTTCTGTGTTTTTTCAATTGCTTGGTCATTCCAATATATAGCATGTTCTCATTGGATACCCATCCCCAGAATGATATGAATTCTCATAAGATAACCATTCCCATTATGATATGAATTCCTAATGGATTCCGATTCCTAGAGTGATATGAATTCCCGTTGGATATCCATTGCTAGAATTATATGAATTTCCATTGGATACCCGTTCCAAGAACGATATGAATTTCCATCAGATACCCATCCACGGAACAACATGAATTCCCATCAAACACCCATTCCTAGGACTAAGTGAACTCCCATCGGATACCCAATCCCAAAAGTATATTAATTCCCATCGAATACCCATTCCCAGAATGCTATGAATTCCAATTAGATAAATATTCCCGGAACACTATAAATTGCCATTGGATACCCATCCCCAAAACAATATAAATTCGCATTGGATGCCCATTCCCAGTATGATATAAATACCCATCAAATAATCATCCCAGATTTGATATGATTTCCCATCAAATACCCATCCCCAGAACAATATGAATTTCCATAGGATACCCATTCCGAGGACAATATGAATTCCTATTAGATACCCATTCCCAGAATGATATCAATTCCCATTGGATACCCGTTCCCATAATTATTCAAATTTCCATCAGATACCCATTCCTCGAATGATATGAATTCCCATCATATGCTAATTTTCAGAATGAGCTGAATTCCCATTAAATACTCATTCCCAGACTAATATGAGTTCCCACTGGATACCCATTCCCAGAATTATATGATTTCCAATCAGGTACCCATTCCCAGAACGATATGAATTCTCATTGGATACTAATTCCCAGAATGATATGAATTCCGATTGGATACCCATTCCCAGATTGATACAAATTCCCATCAGATACCCATCCCTGAACAACATAAATTCCTATTGAATACTCAATCCCAGATCGATATAAATTCCCATCGGATATTCATCCCAAGAACAATATGAATTCCTATCAGACAGCCATTACCAGAACGATATGAATTCCCATGGGATACACATTTCCAGAATTATATGAATTCCCATTGGATACCCATTCCCAGAATTATATGAATTCCCATCTGATACACGTCCCCAGAACTATATGAATTTCCATCGGATACCCATTTCAAGAAAGATATGAATTTCCATTGATATACCCAATCCAAAAATTATATAAACTCCCATTGGATACCCATTCCCAGAACAATATAAATTCCCATCGATACCCATTCCCACAACAATATGAATTCCCATCAGATACCCATTCCCAGAAAGATATGATTCCCATTGGATACCCATTCCCAGAATTATATGAATTCCCATTGGATACCCATTCCCCGACTGATATGAATTCCCAATGGATACCATTCCAAGAACGATATGAATTCCTATCAGATACCCATTCCCAGAATTATATGAATTCCCATCGGATACCCCTTCCCAGATTGATACAATTTCCATCAGATATCAATCCCTGAACAACATGAATTCCTATTCAATACTCATTCCCAGATCGATATAAATTCCCTTCGGATATCCCTCCCCAGAACGATATGAATTCCTATCAGATACCCATTACCAGAAAGATATGAATTCCCATTAGATACCCATTCCCAAAACGATATGAATTCCTATCAGAAAACCATTGCCAGCACGATATGAATTCCTATGGGATACCCATTCTCAGAATTATATGAATTCTCATTGGATCCCATTCCCAGAATTATATTAGTTCCCATCGGATACCCGCCCCAGAACGATATGAATTATCATCGGATACTCATTTCCAGAAAGATATGAATTTCCATTGAATACCCATTCCCAAAACAATATAAATTCCTATTGGATATCCATTCCCAGAACGATATAAATTCCCATCGGATACCCAATCCCAGAACAATATGAATTCCCATTCCAAGAAAGATATGATTCCCATTGGATATCCATTCCCAGAACGATATGAACTCCCATTGGATACCTATTCCCAGAACAATATGAATTCCCATCGGATACCCATCCCAGAACAATATGAATTCCCATCGGATACCCATTCCCAGAAAGATATGATTCCCATTGGATACCCATCCCCAGAACGATATGAATTCCCATCGGATACCCATTCCCAGAAAGATATGATTCCCATTGGATACCCATTCCCAGAACCATATAAATTCCCATTAGATACCCATTCCCAGAACCATATAAATTCCCATCGGATACCCATTCCCACAAAAATATAAATTCCCATTGGATACCCATTCCCAGAACGATATAAATTCCCATCGGATACCCAATCCCAGAACGATATAAATTCCCATTGGATACCCATTCCAAGACCAATATATATTCCAATTGAATACCCATTCACAGAACGCTATGAATTCCCATCGGATACCCATTCCCAGAACAATTTAAATTCTAACCAGATATGGTTTCCCAGAGCGTTATGAATTCCCATCGAATACCCATTCCCAAAACTATATGAATTCCCATCGAATACCCATTCCCGGAACTATTACCATCAATAAAATGGTATTATCTGCGAAGGTAAATTCTAAAGTCGTCCTTTTTACCTCCGCCAGGGAGGTTATGTTTAGAGTCGGTTAATTTATCTATTAATTGTCTGTGTGGGTGTGACCAGGACAAGTTAAAACTACTCAACGGATTTTGACGAAATTCTCACCACACATAGACCTTACGCCATGGACGACCCCATTAAATTTTGGAGATGATCCGGATTCTAGATCCGCACTTGCATTTTTCACCATTTTAAAGATAACCGATGTTGACACAGTTTCCACCACAGATAGATCTTAGGCCATGGACGACTTTTGGAGATAATCCAGTACTGGATCCGGATTCTACAGTAGATCCGGATTTATATTTGTCACTATTGGATTTTCACCAAAGTTTTACAACGGATGGATATTATGCATCGGAAGAAACCATGAAATTTTGTAGGTGATATGCATCAAGATCACGATTTTAGATCAACGTTGCGCTTTTAACCTTTTACTGTACAGTCCGCATATGAAAAGTGGGAGGCGACGTCTGTAGATATGGTTAAATGTTGGCAATATTCATTAGCGGCGGTCTGAAATTTCTGATTGCTCTTGTTTATTATTACTATTATAACCTGACGGAAATGCTCTCTCTCTCTCTCTCTCTCTCTCTCTCTCTCTCTCTCTCTCTCTCTCTCTCTCTCTCTCTCTTCAGCTAATTTCCATCTTTCTGGACGCCTTTGATCATTCATCCTAAATTCTCTCCATCCCGTTGCTTTCCATCCGGTTATTCCTCCCTTCCACCCAACCCTCGGTGCTTGATTGCAAGAGAGGAAGGCAAGAAAACAAAGGAAATGATTAGTACGACAAAATGAAAACATCTCTGAATGGAGGAAAACAGTGTGATATCACAGCACTCCAAGGTAAAAAATAATCATGTTCCATTCAAAGAACATTCAGTCTATCTTCTTCCCCGGCCTTGAATTAGAGCCTTGTTATTGTCCGAGTGAACTAGTCAAGAGAAGCTTCATATTCATATTAATGAAATGACAGTTAAAAATTTGCTTATTCCATTCCACATCCTATCAAACGTGAGATTTTCTTTTCGTCATTTTCTGCATTGCCTGCACAGTCCTCTGCAAAAGCCAAAAAACTGCTCATAGATATTACTTTTAATGTTTCCCTAATTATACCTTCATAGATAGAAGGTTGGCCAGGGCATCAGCCACCCGTTGAGATACTATCGCTAGAGTGTTATTGGGTCCTTTGACTGGCCAGACAGTACTACATTGGATCCTTCTTTCCGGTTACGGCTCATTTTAATTTTGCCTACATATATACTGAATAGTCTAGACTGTTCTTTACATATCCTCCTCTGTCCTCATACACCTGACAACACTGGGATTACCTAACAGTTCTTCCTCAATCAAAGGGTTAGCTACTGCAATGTAATTGTTCAGTGGCTACTTTCCTCTTGATAAGGGTAGAAGAGACTCTTTAGTTTTGGTAAGCAGCTCTTCTAGGAGGACACTCCAAAATAAAACCATTGTTCTCTGATCTTGTATAGTGCCATAGCCTTTGTACCATAGTCTTTCACTATCTTGGGGTAGAGTTCTCATGCCTGACGGTACACATGGGCACACTATTCTATTATATTTCTCTTCTTGTTTTTTTTTTTTTTCAAGTTTTTATAGTTTATCTGTGAAAGATTTATTTCAATGTTGTTACGGCTCTTACAATATTTTATTTCAGTAGTAAATTATTTCTCGTGCAGTTTCCTTATTTCCGTTCATCACTGGGCTACTTTCCCTGTTGGAGCCCTCGGACTTATGGCATTCTACTTTTCCGTCTAGGGTTGTAGCTTGGCAACTAATGATGATAATAATGGCAGTGATAGCTGGATACTGCTCAGGCTAGTGGGCGGAGCTAAGCCACGTAATGGAAACACTCACCCAGTAATTTACGGTGTAAAGTAACTGCAACATATGATTTTCTATCCTATTTTAGCAACTGCAAAAATGATGGAACAATATTGAATGGCTCCCAATATACATAAAGACCCTTCATTTACAGTAATATAATAATCCTAATCAGAGCATATGACCCTGACTAGTAAAACTTTGCTGATCATGGCGATGCGCAAACCGTTTCACCACCTTGAGGTGTCACCACTCAGAAAGGGATTAAATAAATCATTACTATAAACAAAAAGTGCACGCAGCGAATGTTTT
>NC_090757.1:52396285-52426285 GCF_036898095.1 Palaemon carinicauda | reverse complement strand
CGCTTCCAACTATGCCACCAGAGCGACCTTGAGTTGATTTTGTATTGATTTTCGTCCATAAATATATATATATATATATATATATATATATATATATATATATATATATATATATATATATATATATATATATATATTCATATATATACTGTACCTATATATATATATATATATATATATATATATATATATTCATATATATACTGTACCTATATATATATATATATATATATATATATATATATATATATATATATATATATATATATATATTCATATATATACTGTACCTATATATATATATATATATATATATATATTTATATACATAGATTTATATATCTATCTATGTATATATTTATATACAAATATATATATATGTATATGTATATATATATATATATATATATATATATATATATATATATATATATATATACGTTTAACTGGGCTCCACAATGCACTAGAAGAGTTGGAAGACCCAGACCTACATCGCTGAGGACTATGAACGTGAAGTAGGTGATGATGAATGGAGATGTATTGAATTAAAAACTCAAGATAGGGACGACTAATATATATATATATATATATATATATATATATATATATATATATATATGTGTGTGTGTGTGTGTGTGTGTGTGTGTGTGTGTGTGTGTGTGAATAAATAAACCATTGGTAGAAACATAACATATACACATAGTAACATCCATCGCCTTCGAAAAAAAATTTAGAAAGTAATAAATCCATTGAAAAAATCATGCGAATATTACATCATTATCGATTATCTAAAATAAATTCTTCAGAAAAGTACTCGTGAAATGCGTTTTCCCGAGACGTATTTTCTGTTTCGAACGGCTCTGATATCAATTTGTACCGGAAATGGGTAGTTTAAAATCCCAAACCTGAAAAAACATGTCGAAGCCTTCTGTTATTTCAATGCGGTTTGCTGAAAACGTCAATTACCCTTCTTCGCCCGAGTTCGATCGCCAAGTGCGCTGCAGGCGTTACTTAATAATGAAAATAATAAATTATAGTATTAATTATCTTTTCATCTTCCTATTCAGTCTCTTAACTTTTCCTTCAAATTGAACGACTTCAGAACTTTCAGACTCAAATCCATAAATCAAATCATATAGTTTATTATTATTATTATTATTATTATTATTATTATTATTATTATGATGATGATGATGATGATGATGATGATGATGATGATGATGATGATGATGTTGATGTTGATGTTGATGCTGATGTTGTTGAGTTACTAGGGTTTATACAAACGAAAGAAGAGTTTTTCCTAGTCCGAAACGGCTTTGGAAACAAATCTTCACGGATTTCCAAATTTCCGAATGGCTTAAAAAAAAATGGCCATATACTTAGCATGGAGTTCTGAATGACCCTAGAACAAAATCTCTGAGCGGCTTCGGAAGAAAATTTTCCCGGATTTCCAAATGCCTTCAGAAGAAACAGCCGTAGACTTAGCATGGAGTTCTGAATGACTCCAGAGCGGATTCTTCCTGGAGCTCCCTGAACGGCACCTGAAGAAAATTTTCCGGGAACTTCAAAAGGCTTCAGAAGACATAGCCGTCGACTTAGCATGGAGTTCTGAATGACTCCAGAACAGAATCTTCCCGGAGCAGTTCTGAACGACTCCGCCCCGACCTTCAAATGACTTCTGAAGACCTGATCTTTTTTTCTTTTTTTTTTAAACTAAGCATACAACGCAGTGAACATTGTTAATGGCTATTTTTGGAATGGGAGCTGACTGTGAGAATTGTGTATATCCAGATCGTATTGGTAAATATATTATGTTGCTCGTCGTTTACTTTGGCATGATGACGTATGCGGAGAAAATTTATTGCATTCCTGTCTCTACCCATCGCCACGATGGACAAAGACATGGATTGGATACCATCGATTTCTCTGAGGAATCTGACAAACAGATAACACGGCACTGAAATCTCTCTTGAAATGTAGAAGGAAACTGACGAACTAAGAAAGAATACATGAAATCTCGAAGGAAATTGACAAACTAAGGAAAGTGGAAGATGAAATATCAAAGGAAACCGAACAACTAAAGATCTTGAAAAACTAGAACAGAAAGAAGAAAACAGCAACGAAGAGCCTTTAAACGAACACATTAAATAGCCTTTAATGCAAGAGGTAAATTACCTTGAAATAGAGGTAAAAAAAGCCCCTAATGCGAAAAATATGGCACCTCAAAATAGAGGTAAAAAAAAAAACCCTTAATGCTAGAAATAAGAAACCTCAAAATAGAGGTAAAAACCATTAATGCTAGAAATAGCGCATATAAAAATAGAGGTACAAAAGCAACTAATGCTATAAATAAGGCACCTAAAAATAGAGGTCAAAGAGCCTCTATTGCTAGATGTAAAGCACCTCAAAATCGAGGTAAAAAAAAAAGCCCATAATGCTATATATAAGGCTCCTAAAGATAGAGGTAAAAAGCCCCTAATGCTCTAAATGAGGCACCTAAAAATAAAGGTCGAAGAGCCTCTAATGCTAGAAGTAATGAATCTTAAAATCAAGGTCTTAATTAAAGCCCCTAATGCTATAAATAAGGCACCAAAAAATAAAGGTCAAAGAGCCTCTAATGCTAGAAATAATGCACCTCAAAATCGAGGTCAAAAAGCTCCTAATGCTATAAATAAGGCACCTAAAATAGAGGTCAAAGAGCCTCTAATGCTAGAGATAATGCACATCAAAATCGAGGTAAAAAATCCTCTAATGCTATATATAAGGCTCCTATAAGAAGAGGTCAAAAAGCCCCTAATACTAAAAATAAGGCACCTAAAAGGGGAGGTTAAAGACCCTGTAATACTAGAGGTTATGCACCTCAAAATCGAGGTAAAAAAGCTCCTAATCCTATATATACGGCTCCTAAAAGAAAAGGTCAAAAGGCCCCTAATACTATAAACAAGGCCCCAAAAAAGAGAGGTCAAAGAGCCTCTAATACTATATGTTATGCACCTCAAAATCGAGGTCAAAATGCCCATAATGCTATAAATAAGGCACCTAAAAAGAGAGGTCAAAGAGCCTCTAATGCTAGAAGTAATGAACCTCAAAATAAAGGTCTAAAAGCCCCTAATGTTATATATAAGGCTCCTAAAAGAAGAGATCAAAAAGCCCCTAATTCTATAAATAAGGCACCTAAAAATAAAGATCAAAGCGCCTCTAATGCTAGAATTAATGCACCTTAAAATCGAGGTAAAAATCCCCTAATGCTATAAATAAGGCACCTAAAAGGAGAGGTCAAAGAGCCTCTAATGCTAGAAGTAATGAACCTCAAAATCAAAGTCTAAAAGCCCTTAATGCTATAAATAAGGCACCTAAAAATAGAGATCAAAGAGCCTCTAATGCTAGAAATAATGCATCTCAAAATCGAGGTCAAAAAGCCCCTAATGCTATAAATAAGGCACCTAAAAAGAGAGGTCAAAGAGCCTCTAATAATAGAGGTTATGCACCTTAAAATCGAGGTCAAATGCCCGTAATGCTATAAATAAGGCACCTAAAAAGAGAGGTCAAAAAGCCTCTAATGCTAGAAGTAATGAACCTCAAAATCAAGGTCTAAAAGCCCCTAATGCTATAAATAAGACACCTAAAAATAGAGGTCAAAGAGCCTCTAATACTAGAAATAATGCACCTCAAAATCGAGGTCAAAAAGCCCCTAATGCTATATATAAACCACCTAAAAATATTGGTCAAACATCCTCTAATGCTAAAAGTAATGCACCTCAAAATCGAGGTCACAAAGCCACTAATGCTATGTATAGGGCTCCTAAAAATCCAGGTAAAAAAACCCTAATGCTATAAATAAGGTACCTTAAGTATAGGTCAAAGCGCCTCTAATGCTAGATGTAATGCACCTCAAAATCGAGGTCAAAACGCCCCAAATGCTATAAATAAGGCACTTAAAAATAGAGGTCAAAGAACCTCTAATGCTAGAAGTAATGCACCTCAAAATCGAGGTCAAAAAGCCCCTAATGCTATAAAAAAGGCACCTAAAAATAGAGGTCAAAGAGCCTCTAATGCTAGAAGTAATGCACCTCAAAATTGAGGTAAAAAAGCCCCTAATGCTATAAAAAAGGCACCTAAAAATATAGGTCAAAGAGCCTCTAATGCTAGAAGTAATGCACCTCAAAATCGAGGTAAAAAAGCCCCTAATGCTATAAATAAGACACCTAAAAAGAGAGGTCAAAGAATCTCTAATGCTAGAAGCAATACACCTGCAAATAGAGGTAAAAAAAAAAAAAAAAAAACTCCTAATGCTATATATAAGGCTCCTACAAATAGAAGTCAAAGAGCCTCTAATTCTGGAAGTAATGCACCTCAAAATCGAGGTCAAAAAGCCCCTAATAGTATATATAAGGCTCCTATAAATAGAGGTAAAAAGGCCCCTAATGCTATAAATAAGGCACTTAAAAATAGAGGTCAAAGAACCTCTAATGCTAGAAGTAATGCACCTCAAAATCGAGGTCAAAAAGCCCCTAATGCTATAAAAAAGGCACCTAAAAATAGAGGTCAATGAGGCTCTAATGCTAGAAGTAATGCACCTCAAAATCGAGGTAAAAATCCCCTAATGTTAGAGATAAGACACCTAAAAATAGAGGTAAAAATCCCCTAATGCTAGAGATAAGACACCTCAGAGTAAATTAAAAGTCAGCTAATGCTAGAGATAAGGCACCTCAAAAGAGGTAAAAAAAAAAACCCTAATGCTAGAAATAAGGCACCTCAAATTGAGGTAAAAAAACGCCTCAAATGCTAAAGATAAGGCACCTTGATATACAGGTAAAAAAACTAATGCTAGAGATAAGGCACCTCAAAATAGAGGCCAAAAAGCCCTTAGTGCTAGAAATAAGACACCTCAAAATAGAGGCAAAAAAAGCCCCTAATGCTAGAGATAAGGTACCTCAAAATCAGAGGTTAAAACCCCCTAATGCTATAGATTAGGATCCTAAAAATAAGAGGTAAAAAAGCCCCTAAAGCTAGAGATAAAGCACCTCAAAATAGGTCAAAAAGCCCCTAATGCTAGAGATAAGGCACCTCGAAATAGAGGTCATAAAGCCCCTAAACCTAAAATTAAGACACCTAAAAATAGAGGTGAAAAATCCCCTAACACTAGAGATAAGGCACCTAAAATTAGAGGTCAAAGAACCTCAAATGCTAGAAGTAAGGCACCTCAAAATGAGAGAGGACAAAAAAACCCTGATGCTAGAGATAAGGAATCTCAAAGAGGTGCTACAATTGAATACAGCATATACTTTAGGTATTTTTTTTATGAAGGAAATGACCCCGCTTCACCCAATTGGGTGGCGAACTAAACAGCCAGCATACCTCCTCCTCACCATGCAGGCTTCTGCTACTTAACACCCGTCAGTGTGTCCCAGACCTTTCATATATAGCCATCCATGTCTGGACTCCGATAGATCGGAAACAATTAGGGTTGTATCTTGGCAAGTAAAAAAATAATATATATATATATATATATATATATATATATATATATATATATATATATGTGTGTGTGTGTGTGTGTGTGTGTGTGTGTGACTAACACTTGATTTTAAATAATATAAATATCAACCAGAATGGCATTTAATATCGAATTCTGTCTTTGGGAGTGAATATCCACTAGAAATTCATTTATGATAACAGCTTCTGGCTGGGCAGAAATTCGAACATATGCCTCTTAGCCGAAAACATGCTTGCAGACTGTAACCAACCATGCTATCAAGACGAATACAAGTTTATTACAAGTCTACCGTACATATTCCTGTCGAATTCATGAATCTGTTCTTAGATTTGAAATAAACTCATCTCCACTATGATAGATAATTAGTGTTTCCAACACGTTGTTATTGATATAGATTCATGATAAATAACCACGTGTTAAAAACTCACTTATCAGCTATCAAAGTGGAGAAGGATTGCTTTCAAGTCTAAGAACAGATTCCTGAATTCGACAGGAATATGTACGGTAGACTTGTAATAAACTTGTATATATGTGTATATATATATATATATATATATATATATATATATATATATATATATATATATCTATTCTTTTAAAAAATGCAATCTTTTTAGAGAATAGTTATCGAAAAATATAATCACACCGATATATTTGAATTCCTTAAATATTGTGGGAACTGACTATTCCAGTTAAAATACGTGGGGATGATATATCCTTTGCGTTATTCTAGCAGCAGCTGCTCTCTCTCTCTCTCTCTCTCTCTCTCTCTCTCTCTCTCTCTCTCTCTCTCTCTCTCTCTCTCTCTCTCTCTCTCTCTCGTTCTAGAATAAGTTAGATAAGATCATAAGAACTCTCCAAATGCTTAAACTAAATCGCTCTACCAAAGAGCAAATGGAGTCTCTACGAATGGACTAAAAAGTCTTTGAGACATCCAAAATCCTTGTAACTCTCTCTCTCTCTCTCTCTCTCTCTCTCTCTCTCTCCTCTCTCTCTCTCTCTCTCTCTCTCTCTCTCTCTCTCTCTCTCTCTCTCTCTATATATATATATATATATATATATATATATATATATATATATTACCTGTATCCAATATTTTATATTATTAAGATGTTCCCAAGGATCACACAAGACCGCTAACTACTTTGCAAGTTGGTGCTGGAATTGTATTTCTTTCGGGTGAAGATCTCATGTTCCAAAGATGTTCAATGACCACCTAAAAACTGTTAGAACGATATATGCCCGTTCTCATTGCGAGTTGGAATCATTGATATTAAATGTTAACAATAGGGGTATTATCATCATCATCACTTCATAAATGTTAATAAGCAAACCTCGTCAAGCTTTACATTAAGATCACCCAATTGCCACCTCTCCACCATCATATTTAACCCCCACCTGGTTATATCCTTCTACCCCCATCCCCAATGTTTGAGGTTTAAAGGTCTCACAGTTATGATAAGATCCTTATGGTGGAAGTTTTTTAGTAAATGAAAAACAAAATACCAAGATGACAATATTTCATACAGTTTGCTTTCCAGGTGTTTAAAATTATATCACAACGAAGTAAATATGCGAAAAACTGATTGAACAAATATCGAGACTAATGGATTCCTTGAAGAGCTTACCGAGGTAACACTTTTTAAGGTGTTGGACATCAGGACATGAAACGACAAATAAAATCGTAATAATACGAATACTCAATGCTAAGGAAATATTTCCTTTTGCCTTGGGAAGGGTGAAGCCAGCTAGAATCGGACCTTTGAGCATTGAGCAATCGTCACCAGGGAAGTTGGTTCGCTTGGAAGTGAGCGACTTGCCCAGATAATTTGATTGATTAACTGATTGATTGGGAGTTTCATTGACGCCGAACCAGATAATTTGAGTAAACAATGTGTTGATAGTTAAATATTCTATACCCTACATCCTATATACCACATCACTATAATAATGCACCAATGAGCTTTCATTGCATGTCATTTAACATATTCTATTGTCACCAATCACTTCTGAAACAATATAGATTATGTTAACTGATGGTGCATTTTAAATCTCCAACCGTAAACTAATATAATTGATATAGCAAATAGTACTATTTTCTCTAACAGTGCCGGAGCCAAGTAGCCCGTGACACAAGCTGACCCCAACCACACAGAGCTACGTGGCCCATGATCGAAATCAACAACTAAACCTTTAAACCTCATTACCATTGAAATTTTGAACAAAGGCCCCTTATTAATGATTGGTGGCCCAATAGGTGCTATTTGAAACGATACATTATTAGCCCCCTACATATAAAACGTAGGCCACAGTGTGTATTTATGTGGAGAGAGAGAGAGAGAGAGAGAGAGAGAGAGAGAGAGAGAGAGAGAGAGAGAGAGAGAGAGAGAGAGAGAGAGGAATTGCTTAATAAAAGGCAAACGAAGGATATTTCCGTGTTATGAATATTGATATGAATAGTTAGTTCCAATATTATTCCAGAAAATTTTATATAGAAATAGGATAGGAAAATTCAAATAAAAAGTTGTGATAAAATCTTTTGATGAATTAGTTTCGAAATAATATTAGATTACATTTCTTAAAAGAATAAAAAATGATCTCTCTCTTCATCGCATTTCTTAGACTGATATCGGTAATTTCCCTCCTCCTCACATTTGAACAATCCTAACGATGTATCGTTGTTTAACGTCGGCCACCTTTCAGGGCAAGAAGGGCATGATCTCTCCAAGTCAGGTCTGGCCAGGCGACACCGGTTTTGTTGCTGGGTGTACATATATGGTTAGTCTCTACAGCACTGGCGTACTAACTGGGGCATTGTCAGTCATTGTCCCTTGCCTCTGCCATGCATGGACGGTCTCTACACCTTTAAACCTATCAATTTAGGGTTGTGGTGGCCGATGTGGTAACGTCCCTGACTGGTGATCGCCAGACTGGGGCTCCAGTCCCGCTCAAACTCGTTAGTTTCTTTGATCGCTGTAACCTCGCCATCCTTGTGAGCTAAGGATGGGAGATTTGGAAGACACTATAACTCTATCTACTGAGTCATTAGCAGCCATAGCCTGGTCCTCCTTGGTAATAGCTTGGGTGGAGAGGGGCTTAGGCGCTGATCATATTTATATACGGTCAGTCTCTAGGGAATTGTCCTCGATAGGGCAATGTCACTGTCCCTTTCCACTGCCATTCATGAGAGCATTTAAACCTTTAAACTCTACTGTGTAATTTCTAACTAGGCAACTTTAACATCCTCCGACTTGAGACGTCTAATGGAACGATGCTGTCATAATCTGTAGCCAACGTAAGTGCGTCTTATGTCTATATTACGAAAGAGATATATCTTGTGATTATTAATCTAGCGCACGTGCAATTGCAAAGTCTAACAAAGCAAACTAAACGTAGCTATATTATTGCATGGTTATATTTATCTATCTGTTATCTTCATACATATATATATATATATATATATATATATATATATATATATATATATATATATATATATATATATATATATATCCCTTTCTGAGTGATGATACCTTAACGCGGTGAAAGGGTTTGTGTATCTCCATGATCAGCAAATCTATACTAGTCACGGCCATGCATACTAGGTTGGTTTGTTGTGAGCGATCAGACTAAAGTCTACTACCATCACCAATCCGAACTAGCCAGCGTGGAGATGAAAACTAGCTAAACCCCAGGCATGAAAAAGGACGTCCAAACACTTAGTGGACTTAGAAACGGCTGTTGTTGTTGGTCATGGTGGTGGGTATCGTAGACTTACGATGAGGCATGTAGATGTACTCTAAAGAAATAAACTGTAAAGCTGCACATGCAGACAGGTAAAAAACGAACGGGAAATAATCCCACTAACTGACTGATTTCCCAAAGACCTTTAGTTTACATAGGCCTTAGGTTATTTTGAACCACATTTTGACACACATAGTAAAAAACAGCAGGGAATAAACAGACAAACAGACCTAAACACATTTTAATTTATTGTATGATGAATATACCCATTTCTTTTCACGAGAGCATACATGATAAGGCCTAGCGGTAGTCTAGGATCATAAACAGTAGGCCTAGGATGTGGGAGAGCATTTCGCTGGTAATGGGGAAGGCTGGGGAAGCGATGAATAGAAATGGAAATGTGTAAGGAAATGGGGAAGTGAAGGGAAATGGGAAGATATAAGGAAAGAGAACTGAAATGAATCACTGTCATCTATTATGACATTTTGACTTCTGGATAATACATAGATGGAGCCTGGGTTACGCTCATTCATTACACATTACGCTTTCATACACATCTATGTTTTTTTTTTTTTTACTTTATAATTTGCTTTGTTCAGTTTCACAATACCTGTGTATTCATTTAATTCTGCACGTGTTATTATCTTGCATTTACTTAGTTCGTATACATGAGATTCTCCATATACATAAATATATATATACATATATATATATAAATATATATATACATATATATATATATATATATATATATATATACATGTATATATATGTATACATGTATATATAATGTGTGTATGTGTATGTATGTATATACATATGCATAAATATACAAGAATATATGAATAAATAGTCCTATTCAGATATGTACATACGTGAATATAATGAATATATATACAGTATATATATATATATATATATATATATATATATATATATATATATAAAAGATACATAGATAGATAGATAGATATAAATATACATGTGTAAATAAATAAAATATATATATATATATATATAAAATGCATATATGTATGTGTGTACACACACACACACACACATATATATATATATATATATATATATATATATATATATATATATATACATATATATACACATATATGTGTGTATATATATATATATATATATATATATATATATATACTTATATACATGAGAGGAATTACTAAAGATGATAGATGATTTAAATTTAAAAAGAAAAAACCGAAAAGCAGGACTGAAAAGGAATATAAATAAAACTAAGACGATGTTCAATGAAAATGCAGATACAACAAATAAGAGTTATGGACGAGCCTCTGGAGATTGTTAATGAATAAACGTACTTAGGACAGACAGTAAGTGTTTCCCCAGGACAAGAGACCAAAATTAAAAAGATAAGCATGGGATGGAAAGCATTAAAAGAACAAAATGAGATTAAGAAAAATAGAATGTCCTCTTCTTTAAAAAGAAAAGTATTTAATGGGATGGTCCTACCAGTATAACTTATGCACCAGAATCTTGTAGCCTTACTAAACCATTATAACATAAGCTAGTCACAACTCAAAGAGCTATGAAAAGAATAATGATGAGAATAACACTAGAGACAGAAAAAAAGAGCAACATGGATACGAGAGCAAACTAAAGTAGACGATATTATAACATGTAAGAATAAGAAATGGATATGGGAAGGTCATACTGATAAGGACTTATAAGAGGTGGACAAGAATAATGACAGAATGTGCTTCTAGATATTGCAGACGAAGCTAGGGAAGGAAGAAAGATGATGAATCAACAAACTAAGGAAGTTTGCAGGCGTGATACTAGCACAGAAAGACCATAAACAGACATGAGTGGAAGAACATGTCTGAGGCCTTTGTTCTGCAGTGTACTAGTAACAGTTGATGATGATGATGATGATGATGTATGTATACTTTCACATTAAAAAAGTTAATATATGTTGTGATTAGCTATTTTATAAGTTTTGTTCGTTAATAAAACGATAGATAAATAAAATTAGCTGATTTCGTAAAGTGTTATTATAAAGTGAGAGAGACTAGATTCGAGACAGAGAGAGGATTGTAAAGGTATAGTCTGCGCTAAAAGCTGACGTTATATTTCGAAAACACAAACATCCGTTGTGCGAAAGACGACTTATCGGCATAAGTAATTGTCACACGCGGTTCGCCGGCCACTGGAAATCATGCAAGGAACCCAGTAACAATGACGTCGCCAGGACGCCAAGCACAGTATATGCCGTCACCATTACGTCAGATGATGAGACCAATGAAACAAGAATAGTTACATGGCATGACATAATTTGCCACACCTTTTATCAGAATACTTAAGGCGTCAGTGAGAAGGTAGAGACCGCTCTTCCCTCATCAGCTAAGACTGTAAGTTTCCCACTTTCTTCCCATCCTGGGGCGTGGAACCACACCAATTTGCCGACGTGACAGACACTTAATTAACTTCAAATGCCGTTAAGTTAGCCGCAAGAAATAGGGAAGAAGTCCAGTTGGAGAAGCCCTCTTGCCTTTCAACTTAAGAAGTGAATATTTAATTAACTCTTGCCCGGGACGGTGTAGGAAGAATTTTTCAATGTGTCCATTTGGAGGACACCTGTCAGAGAAAGAGTTCCCTTCCTGCCTAAAAGGGGGACTCATGGATCCAGCATCCCACAGTAAATAGACGTTCCAGTCCACGGTTGCAGCCCTCCAGTCTTCGAGAGAATTAGCGTTGTTCCAGTTTTGTGTATTTATTAATACAACAATGTAGAACACATTGTTAGTAAATCAAGAAAACTAAACGGCATTTTACGCTCTGTTTACACTATGTTCGCGGCGGCCACGGCAGCCCCGTTTCCTGAATCATAGTGCGCCGTAAGATTTTGGCAACTTTTTGTCCATGTTCGCCTTTTCTTAAGTTTTTGTACGTTTTAACATGGTCTATCACAGTATCCGTGACAAGCCGTGGGAGGAGGTGGAGAGTCAGTGCCCCCGGAGGCTCGAAGGCGAACTACATTTCAGTCAGCAGTTTATCACGGATAGAAGTACGTTCCATCCAGGCCAGTCGCATTCTGGTCGGTAGCGATACGTTTCATCCATTCTTATAAAAGGTCCGACACGATTTCCCCGTTTTGACAAGGGGTTACACGTTTGAAACGTAGACGTCGGGCAGCTTTGGACCACGTTTGTGTCTACGTTCGCCTTCGCAGTCGTATCCTTATAGCCGGAGAGCCTCTTGGAATACAGCATCGGGTGTTGTTGAAGGAATTCTATAATGGTCTCTTTCTGTTCCTCTGAAAACCTGGTGACAACCTGGGAGCCCGTCTAGCAGGTGCTTCCTCGGCTTCCTGCTCAATGTCCGGGCCAGCAGTTGCTTTTGGCAGGAGTAGAATATCAAGATACCCGGGGTCCTGGTCCTCTGCTAGTGGTTGTGATGCAGGTGATGCAGACTGCAGGACGCTTCCTTCCTTTTGACCTTTTCGGTGGCATGGCTGATGATAGACTGTGACATCTTTTACCAGGCTTGGCTTTTTATACTTTCTCACAGGCCTTGCACGCCTTGTCATGCCGTAATAGGACGTAACATGCCGTAACACGCCGTGAACATTAACCGTCACGCACCGAGGGGAAACGCAACAAAACGGATACTATACACCCTAGCTTGCTGTGAGAACAGTAACAAAACTTAACAGAACGGACACTAAACGCAACAATACGTAACAAAACTTGAAGAGACCTTAAGAGGCCAGGGAATATAACATGCTTCCCGTTACATTACGGACAGCTTCTAAGTTTTGCTAAGGCCTATTACGCGCTGGTACGTTTTGTCGCGTTCATCCAGTTTTATTACGGCCTATTACAATTCTCATTAGCACCGTGGCAAAATTTTAAGCAGTTTAAAATTCTGACACGGCATCCACGGCAATCACGGACTGTTGCGTTTGCTCATCCTGTCTTCAAGAGTTCTGTTACGTCCATCCCGTTTCGCCCACGGTGGCCTGAAACGGGCCTGCCGTGGCTACCAGGAACATAGCGTAAACGGGGTATTACTTGCACCCATACCTCTTGAGGGTCTTAAATGTAAGAGTTATATATTGCACTGAAAGATAATGTCAGTAATATCAGAACTTATATTAGATGGACAAGAAAAATAACAGACGAAACAAGCCAAGGAATAGAAGAGGACAGACCAACGAGCTAAGATAATTCCTGGTATAGATTGGCATAGAAAGACCATTAACAGATGCTTGTGGAAGGCCATGTCTGAGGTCTTTTTCCTGCAATGATGGTGATGATTATATATACTGTATATATATATATATATATATATATATATATATATATATATATATATATACGTATATATATATTTATAAACATGTATATATACAGTATATATTTACATATATATATATATATATATATATATATATATATATATATATACATACATAATGTATATATATAGTATATATTTACTCACATATATATAGTATATATATATATATATATATATATATATATATATATATATATATATATATATCAAGTCTTTTGTACATGTACGATGTGTGTGACGGCATTAGTTTATTTAAATGGTAAACCAGTAAATAAGCTTGGCAAATATATGTAAACTCCTCAAGTATTTACATCTGTGTATATAAATATTCACATCTTTCAATCCCTTAAGCGTTCAATTAGCATGTGGAGTCTCATACTTGTTTTATTTTTTATGGAGAGAGAGAGAGAGAGAGAGAGAGAGAGAGAGAGAGAGAGAGAGAGAGAGAGAGAGAGAGAGAGGATGATTTCGCAAATATATAATACTCAGAAAGATTTTCCCAGAAGGATAAAAGCTGATAAGAGGCTTAATAAAATAAAAAAAAAAAGGAGAAAAGAAGAGTGAGAAAGAGAGATGGTTCCCCCCAAAACAAAGCACAAAATACCACGAAAAGGATACGCAAAGAGGACTTCCCACCCCCAACCCACCCCCACCCCTCTTTCTCAATCCCCCCACCCCACCCCAAGGAAAAAATCTGCGACCATTTAAAGACCAGAGGGAGTCATTTCTTCCTTGCTTCTCTTAGGGAAGGAGAAAAAGAGTTTTTTACTAAAAAGCACAAAGGTATCCCGGTGTTTGCTGTTTCCTCTCCCCGACGTCCGGGATCTCGGGGCGCCCGTGAAAAACAGGATGTGCAGAACAAACAGCTTCTCTAGAAAATACATATTACTTTTGCTCTTTTAGTTTTGCCAGAGAGAAGGGAAAGATTATTAATTGAGATATTTCATATCATTGCTTTTAACTATATTCGCCATAATCATTTCCATGGACAATCTTTACCTTTTTTATTTCATATATCAAATATCTGATTTAATGTTGTTAATGTTTTTAAATTATTTCATTATAATTTTTCATTACTTCTTATATTATATAACTATATCTTTATTTCCTTTCCTCACAGGGCTATTTTTCCCTGCTGGAGCACATGAGCTTATAGCATCTTGCTTTTCCAACTAGGGTTGTAGCTTAGCTAGTAATAATAATAATAATAATAATAACAATAATAATAATAATAATAATAATAATAATAATAATAATAATAATAGTTGTTACAATTAAAGCTATTTCTTAATTTATCATCATAATCATTTCTAAAACACCTTTACTTAGTTGTGAAAATTAAAGAATTTCATATTTTTTCACCATGTCTGGGACAATTTTTGCTAAATACGATCATTAGAGAAATTTCATAATCTTTTTTATCATCATCAGCATTATCATTTCTGGAACCATTTTCACTTACTTGTAAACATTCATTTTTTCCCAGTATTTCTTTTTTTAATTAATCTCATTCCTATTTTCTTTCAATAACCATCTCCAATTACTTTTCATCCAGCGCCAAGAGACATAACTCCTATTTAAGAAAATGGGTCCTTTGATCAAATGGGAAAATAATCGGAGTAATTCTAAACATAAGCCAACAATACAGATACAGAGTAATGTGAATGTGAAGAATTATATAAACGTGTATGTGTATATGTGTGTGTGTGTATATATATATATATATATATATATATATATATATATATATATATATATATATATATTACGAAGTACTCATGGTTTATATGAATATTGATCAAACACGATTAAATGTAAAAAAAATTAGCATTTTATATATATATATATATATATATATATATATATATATATATATATATCTATATATATATATATATATATATATAAAGAAATCTTGACGTCTAAATTACTCTACTATAAGAATAGTTTAAGCCCCAAAGAGAGCACTATATAGGCGCAACACTCTCTCTCTCTCTCTCTCTCTCTCTCTCTCTCTCTCTCTCTCTCTCTCTCTCTCTCTCTCTCTCTCTCTCGGTAACCTCAAGTTATAAACAAAAGCAGCGTTTCCCTCCAGCCGGTGTCGACGTTAATCGTAAAGCAACGCACAATAGACAACGTCTGGTCTTGATGAATGTTCCAACTGAATCCTTCATTTGAAGTCCTTAAGATTCTAACGCCACAGTCTTCGCAGCTTTCCTCTGCTCTGAAGTCCCTGAGGGACCGCTAGAGTCACGTAGGGGTCTTAGGAATCTTCAGAACTTCGTTGCCTCAGAGCTCTATGTAAATCCAACAGGATAAAGTTTGAGTTCGTGAATCTCTTCGTCTCCCGTCAGATGGCACCATTGTAGCGGCACTCCGCCACTCAAGACTAACTGCTGCGATGTAGACACCACGTTGATAGGTTCAGCCTTATCGCTTAAGATAGATTTTCTTTCCATTCCAAACGGGACTTTTAGTACGCGAATGTTATTCCCCGACCAGCTATTACTGCGTAAGGACCTCGAAAAGGACGGCAGATGGTGTCATTTCGGCGTCCATACGGAGCTTTATTCGAAAACTTCAAGCGTTGCAAGACCAAGTTGGGAGATGTATTTACTTCTCGCAACCTGAAGACTACGGGGTAAATTCTCTCTCTCTCTCTCTCTCTCTCTCTCTCTCTCTCTCTCTCTCTCTCTCCTCTCTCTCTCTCTCTCTCTCTCTCCCCATATCACTGAAGGTACCACAATCCGATAACAAGATTTCCAATAGATGTAGGGGAGGGGGAGGGGGAGGGGGAGGGGGAAGGGGAGAAAGTGAATGTGGAAGCCGTTTATCCATTTTGGCCATTAGCATAGCTTTGCTATGTCGATTGCAACGCCATCTGTAGGCAGTTCCAGTATTAAATAGAATAATGATGACTTTGTTAGTGACACCAGTTATAATAATGACTTCGGTAGTCATGATTATGGTGATGACTACAGCGATAATAGAATTGATTGT
Organism: Palaemon carinicauda; assembly: GCF_036898095.1. NCBI lineage: Eukaryota > Metazoa > Arthropoda > Malacostraca > Decapoda > Palaemonidae > Palaemon > Palaemon carinicauda. Next base: position 52,409,697 of record NC_090757.1, on the reverse strand, counting down.
AGTTTCCGCGTGGAAGATAATAAAAAATTACTACGAAAATTATAATGTTATTTATTTTAAATGATAGAGATGATAATAATAAATCACTACTACTACTACTACTACTACTACTAATACTACTAATAATAATAATAATAATAATAATAATAATAATAATAATAATAATTGAAGTGATACCGATAATAATGTGGCATAAAGATGTAGTAAGAACAACTACGATGGAAAATCGTTGCATTGATTAATACAATAATGACAATATCATAAAATAAGATAGAAAATAATGTTATTAATGCTAACTATTTCCTTTGTTTGCTTGAATTTTGTTTAAACAATAATGAATCTGATATTTCCTCTTAATAAAAGTGGTAGAAAATAATGACTTTACAATTTGTTCAACTTTGAAATTTGGGTAAAAATTATAAACCACAGACGGCAAAACTGAATAAAAAAAATTAATGATGATGTTATTAAGTATATCAACGATAATGTTGATGATGCATGTAATGTAAACATCATCATAACGAAATTAATGACAATGTTGATGAAAATCATAAAGACAACCGAGACATTAATAATGATGTTATTAACGATATTAACGAAAATTTTGATCATGCAGGTAATGAAAACATCATCATAACGAAGTTAATGACAATATTGATGAAAATCATAAATACAAAGAACATTAATGTGATTAAAACCATATACGGCGAACAAAGATAAGAATAATGATGTTATTAAAGATATTAATGATAACGTTGATAATCATGAAGAAAATACCATCATAAGGAAGTTAATGACAATGTTGATGAAAATCAAAGACAACAGTAACATTAAGCGTGACGTAACGCGACATGCGAATAATCCCATCAGATGAATAATCCATCTGTTAATTACATTAAATAACATTAATAGCATTCTAATCGCTTCAACGCATCTTCCGGAAATTGCAAACGTCGCAATGCAAATTGCGTATGCAATCTTCGCAGTGGGTTGCAGATTATGATAGTCCTCACTCGTCTGTAATCTGCTGGCTGCACATCGCTTATAGTGTGGCAGATATAAATAAGATGTTAATCATCATCATCATTATCATTATCATTATCATTATTATTATTATTATTATTATTATATTAGGTTCACCAAACGTCCAGCTGAGCTCCAGAGTTTACCAAACGTTCAGCTGGATTCCACAGTTCACCAAACGTTCAACTGGGCTCCACAGTGTACCAAACGTTCAGCTGGATTCCACAGTTCACCAAACGTTCAACTGGGCTCCACAGTTTACCAAACGTTCAGCTGGATTCCACAGTTCACCAAACGTTCAACTGGGCTCCAGTGTACCAAACGTTCAGCTGGGTTCCACAGTTCAACAAACATTCAGCTGGGTTCCACAGTTCACCAAACGTTCAACTGGGCTCCACAGTTCATCAAACGTTCAGCTGGGCTCCACAGTTTACCAAACGTTCAGCTGGGTTCCATAGTTCAACAAACGTTCAGCTGGATTCCACAGTTCACCAAACGTTCAGCTGGGTTCTACAGTTCAACAAACGTTCAGCTGGGTTGCACAGTTCACCAAACGTTCAGCTGGGTTCCACAGTTCAACAAACGTTCAGCTGGATTCCACAGTTCACCAAACGTTCAACTGGGCTCCACAGTGTACCAAACGTTCAACTGGGTTCCACAGTTCAACAAACGTTCAGCTGGGTTCCACAGTTCAACAAACGTTCAGCTGGGTTCCACAGTTCACCAAACGTTCAACTGGGCTCCACAGTTCACCAAACGTTCAACTGGGCTCCACAGTTCACCAAACGTTCAGCTGGGCTCCACAGTTTACCAAACGTTCAGCTGGGTTCCATAGTTCAACAAACGTTCAGCTGGGTTCCAAAGTTCACCAAACGTTCAGCTGGGCTCCACGTGGCACTAGAAGAGTTGGAGGACCCAGGCATACATGGCTAAGGACTATGAAGCTTGAAGCAGATGATGATGAATGGAGTTATTGAATTAAAAGCTCAAGATAGAGACAGCTGGCGAAATCTAACCGAGGTCCTTTGCGTCAATAGGCGTAAGAAGAAATGATGGTGATGAGATTCAGATCATCTGGCGCCTTGTATTAACCAATGCTTCAGCTCATTTTGTTTTATTGTATTGCTCTTTTGCGCGCTCCCGGTCCATTCTAGCGCTTTCAGTCCTCCGAGAACAACTGACCTTTTTGGATACCCTCCTCCCGCGGCCACTCTTGCCATTTCGAAATCCATCAATGGATTTTGTGTTAAGCCAAGCCCAGTGTTGGGATGCCACGCAAAATCTTACTCGAGCTACACACACACACACACACAATATATATATATATATATATATATATATATATATATATATATATATATATATATATATATATATATATATATATATTCAAATAAGCCATATATATTTTTGATATATTAATGTCTGGATTCTCTTAACGACCTCGGGATCAGAGCCCCAGGCGAAATCACACAAAGACAAGAGCTTGGCTCCGGCCGGGAATCGAACCCTGGTCGGCAAGCTTATATAGACAGTGACTAACCCATTCGGCCATTCGTGGCCGAATGGGTTAGTCACTGTCTATATAAGCTTGCCGACCAGGGTTCGATTCCCGGCCGGAGCCAAGCTCTTGTCTTTGTGTGATTTCGCCTGGGGCTCTGATCCCGAGGTCGTTAAGAGAATCCAGACATTAATATATCAAAAATATATATGGCTTATTTGAATATGAAAAACACGTAAAAATGTGCAAAATTTATCATTATATATATATATAATTATATATATATATATATATATAAAATTATATATATATATATATATATATGTATATATATATATATATATATATATATATATATATGTATGTATACCCTCGGGCACACTACTTTATCTTATTTCTCTTCCTCTTGTTTTGTTGAAATTTTTATAGTTTACATAGGAAATATTTATCTTAATGTTGTTACTGTTCTTAGAATATTTTATTTTTCCTTGTTTCCTTTCCTCACTGGATTGAATTGAATTGAATATAGGATTTAGGCATTAAGCCAAGCACAGGGGCATCAAAGGCCATTCAGCGCTATATAACGAAAATCATTCAATCATATCTGTACACTCACACCATTTAGTATCATTTTAACCTTTAATACAAATCGTAACACTTTCATACAATAAAATCTAGATGTGAAATAAATAGGGATTAAAAGGGTAAAATAAATAAATAAATTAATAAAATCAATTATAGCTCGTAATATAACCCAATACTTTGTATAAATTTTCTCAAGTTCAGGGTATTACAGTTTTCCCCCAGTATATCTCTTAAAGGTTTGTCCTGGAGTAAATGTGTCCTCCTCTGAAGATTAAAAACAGGACAATCGACTAAAATATGTTTAACATCCATTGTCACTTGACAGGTATTACAAAGAGGGGCCTGTCTCCCTTCCCCACTCTTCATTAAATAATTGTGCGTTGCATGTGTATGGCCAATACGTAGCCTAGTTATAATAATGGTATCCCTTCTACTTGTAGAATTACAAGATGACCATTTATCCACCAATGGGTGGATTTGTTTCAATTTTGTATTGGTGGTCAGTTCAGACCATCGAGCTTGCCACTTATTTTTACAGTAAAGATGAATCTCACTTTTAAGATCTTTGTAAGGAATACTCAAGGGGGATGGATTACTTAGCCCTGAAGCTTCCTTTGCTGCCTTATCTACTTGTTCATTCCCATCCACCCCAACATGGGCAGGGACCCAACAGAAGTGAACACTGTTACTCTTCCTAGACTGCAGAAGTACTAACCAGTCCTGCACCTCTTGTACTAGATGATGGCCTGGCATAATTTGTTTTAATGAGAGTAAAACACTATTGGAATCCGTAAAAATTGTATAAAAACTATTTTGGTTGCCATTTTAAAAAATATGTTGAACTGCGAGAATTATTGCGTACAGCTCAGCAGTAAAAATCCCCCACCACAGCTGCACTTCCAACTCCTGCAGCCGATTTGGAGCCATCTGTAAAAACATGTTTCCCATGATGTTGAGCAGCATGATTTAAAAACTCACTTTTCATTACCCTACTAGGTAAGGTATTTTTCCCTCCTGCCGTAAAACCTACTTTAACAGGTGGATTACACCAAGGAGGAGACTTGGGATATCCTACCTCTGCTATCTGTGCTGTTAACAAGCCTACTTCTCTAGCATCATTTTTCAGCTGTACTTCCAAAGGCTTAGGCACTCTAGATCTGTTAGGAGCCCGATCTAAAGGCGCCCTAACATATTTACAGTTAGGATTGTTTCTCACAGCAAGGGACCTAGCTAAAAACCTCAAACTCAACTCCTCTCTGCGAATGGAAAGGGGAGGTATGCCAGAATCAACACAGAGACTGTTAATGGGAGATGTTCTGTAAGCACCTGTGCAGATGCGAAGCCCAGCATTGTGAACAATATCAAGTTTTCCAAGTAAAGTCTTTGTAGCTGACCCATATATTTGCCATGCATAGTCTAACTTGCTCAGACACAAAGATGTATAAATTCTAAGCAAAGTTGTTCTATCAGCACCCCAATCAAAATGCGATATCACTTTCAGAATGTTCAGTGACTTCTTAACCCTGATAGATAGGTCATTTATATGGGGACCAAATGTCATTTTCTTGTCGAAAATGACTCCAAGAAACTTGACGCTATCCTCATATAGCAAAATACAATCATTTAAGAAAAGGGTGGGGATCTCTTCCCTTTTACGAGTACGAGTAAAGCGAATGGCTTTGGTCTTCTGAAGAGAAAACATGAATCCACGAGAATTTGCCCATGCGGAAGCAGCATTTATTGCAATTTGAAGATTTTGGCATGCTTGTAGTGCAGATGATCCACTACAATAAATTGCAAAGTCATCGACAAATAGTGATCCTTGTATGCCAGGAGTTATGTGACTAATGAGACTATTAATAGCAACAGCAAACAAGGTCACACTCAATACGCTGCCTTGGGGACACCTTCTTCTTGCATGTAGGATGAAGATAGTTCTGACCCTACTCTCACTTTAATTGAGCGGTTTGATAAAAATTCTTCAATAAAAGAGAACATATGTCCTCCTATACCCCACGAGGCCAATTGCTTTAAAATAACACCTCTCCAGGTGGTGTCATATGCCTTTTCGAGGTCAAAAAAGACACCCACCACCTGGTTTTGGTTAGAAAACGCATTTGAAATTTCCCTTGATAACATCAGCAAAGGGTCTAGAGTACTTCGGTTCTTCCTAAAACCAAACTGTCTGTTAGATAAAAGATTTTTTGATTCTAGATACCAAACAAGTCTGTTGTTGATCATTCTCTCAAATAATTTGCATATGCAACTGGTCAAGGATATGGGCCTATAACTAGATGGCAGTTCTGGGTCTTTACCAGACTTGTGGCCTGGAATTACAATTGAAGTATGCCAGGAATCAGGAGATGTATGGGAAGCCCATAGACCATTAAAGGTTTCTAATAAAAATTCCTTGGTATCCAATGGAAGATGTGATATCATTTCATACCGGGTGCCATCCTCACCTGGGGCAGTTAAAGAAGAGCTGGAGATAGCATTTTGCATCTCCTCCATACTAAAAGGCAGGTTAAAAGCTTCAGTATTTGAAGAAGCAGGAGGAACAACAGATGTTGATGCTCTAATTTGTTGAAATGCTGGGGAATAGTTGTCAGCACTTGATACATGAGCAAAGTGCTTAGCAAGAACCTCTGCTACATCTTTGGGGTCAGATATATATCTATTATTTTCCCTTAATATTGGTAGAGGCTTAGGGACGAATTTACCTTGAAGTTTTCTAATCTTATCCCATATTTCCTTTGAAGGAGTTTTGGTATTAATATTAGATATATATTTCTTCCAAGATGCTCTCTTTGCTTTTTTAAAAATTCTTTTTTGTTTGGCACAGGCTCTGAGATATGCTATTCTATCTGCTAAATAGTTTGTCCTCAAGTATCTTCTGAAGCAAGTTCTGGTCACTTTTCTTGCGTTGGCACATTCTTTACTCCACCAAGGAACTACAGAGCGATGAGGTAAACCGCATGTTTTAGGTATAAACTTGCTAGCATTATCATCAATAATATTTTCAAGATGTTGATAGGCATGCACTGGAGATGTAAATTCATCATATTCTTTATCAGTGTGTGAACAGTTTTCATAAGCTGCCCAGTCTGCCTCATCTATCTTCCATTTTGGTGGACACTGAGAAGGAAGATTATGGACATAATTTAACATTATTGGCCAATGGTCACTGCCATGTAGGTGTTCATTTACTGACCAAAGGTAGTCCAATCGAATGGATGAGGAACAGATTGACAAATCAATGGCTGATGTAGAGTTGTGGAATACATCATACCTAGTTGGAGAACCATCATTCATTAGTATTACATCATTGTTGTCGATTAATTCTGCAACAAGATTACCCCATCTATCGCACACATTTCCACCCCATAAAGTATGCTTTGCATTAAAATCACCCATTAAAATAAAAGGGGCAGGAAGCTGATTGATCAAGTCTTGGAGGTCAGAAAGTGTAAGCCTTCTTGGATTACCAGCATGATCTAAGAGGAAAAGTTCTAAGGATGGTTCAATATATAGCGAGCATAAAGTAATTTATTTCCCGATATGAGTTCTAACTGCACATGCCTGTAGTGGTGTATTGAGTGGGATTGTTTCAAATTTTACAGATTTGTGAATAATAAAACCTGTACCACCTTGAGCTCTTGCAGCTTGCAAAGGAGGGGATCTACAAAAATGATAATTGAGTCCAGGATTAAATGGTTTGTCACTGATCTTGGTTTCCTGTAGGCAAATTACCTTCGTGTCTGAGTCCCTGGTTAAAGATTTTATTTGCTCAATGCTAGTACTTAGACCTCTGCAATTCCACTGGATGATAGACATTATCTTTTGTTATTATTTTTCTTTGTCTCATTTGTCTTTTGGGAATTTTCAGATGAAGCCATGTAAGGCCTGGAGATGGAAGGCTTTACTAGGCCACCACTCTTCTTTTCTTTCTTTCTAGGATCTTTATAAGAGTCAACCTTAGGATCATGAGCAGTAGGGCACTTACCTGACTTAGATGAAGGTGAGGATTATGGGGACCTTTTCCTCTTTGGAAGATCTTGTTTTCCAATCTCCATCAAATCAGGTAAAGATTCTGCCTGAGACAATACATTTAAGGTGGTGGAAGCCACATTGGCTTCCTTGGAGGATTGTGCTAGAACTTCAACAGTTCGAGCTACTACCTCTAGGGGAGATGCCCCTATCGGTGACAACACTTTTGGTGTGTTGGAAACCATATTGACCTCTTTGGAGGTTTGTGCTCTGGCTTTTATAGGCAGAGCACTTGACCCAGATGGCTGGGCTACTACCACTAAGGGAGATGCACCTGACGGGCCAGGTGCTGCCACCGGTCCCCCTGTGGTAGTAAGGGGTAGTGGATTATAATCTTTTGTTGGCATCTTAACCGCGCGAGCAAAATTAAGTTGCCGATTGAGTAAATGCTTTGCATAACTTACACTTATATGTTCAGCATTTGCTTTCAAGATTGCAGCTTCTTCTTTCTTGTATTCTCTACATCTTTTATCATTTGATTTATGATGATCTTTACAGTTTGCACAGGTTGTATCTCTGTTGCATTGGCCATGTTCTAACAAAGAACAGTTAATACAGATCTTCGTATTATTGCAGTACCGGGAAGGGTGACCGTACTTGAAACAATTAAAGCATTGTAAAGGCCTAGGTTTATATTCTCAACACGTACTCTTTCATTCTCAATAATTATATGATCTGGTATAACAGGGGTTTCAAATGTTAAAACTACCATGCTTGTTTGAGGGATCTTACTTACTTTCCAAACATTAGCAGGGCACATGTCCAGAATTTCTGGTTCTGAGAATTCATATAGATCTTTATCAAAAACTACCCCTTTACCATAGCTGAAGCTCATATGTGGTTTAATATCCTTAATAGGATCAATTTCTGCAATCTTCATGCCACAAAGCATGTGAGCTTGAGTATCTGATTTTGCATTAATCAAAACAGATTGCTTACCGTATCTACTAATATCCTTACTTTTAATTAAACCAACTTTTTTTTTTTATAAATTTACTAATCTTCTAATAGTTATAATTATCTATCTTCCCAGATGCAATTATCCATGTTGGGGGTTGGGGGTTCTTACTTCTGGAAGTCTATGCTCTATTTCTTTTTCCATCCATTCTTCTGGTTTATATACCTCTAGGTGTCTTGGTGCTTTATCACATAGAGCCCCAGAAATCAAACAATTGTCAATTTTTATGCTCTCTAAATTTTTATTTGCTTCTAAAGCGATCTCAAAACTTGAAAATGATACCCAAGCTTCCCAAAAGCCTTTACTACCATTAAACTCCATTAAAATTTCTTTGATTGCCCCAAATCTACAGAAGGCTTCATGAATTATGTCATAGCTACAACCAATTGGTATGTTTTTTAAGTGGAGAATTTTCAGATTTTTTGTTGGATCTGGTAATGAGCCAGAACCAGAGAGTAAAGTATTACGGTTATTACAAGCATCATTTTCCACCAGTGCCGATAAATTGTCTTTAACAACACTGGTCAGAGAAGTATTGTTGGAGGAATCCTTTTTATTGCCGAGGTTGTCAACAGAGCTTTCCCTATTTAAACAAGCAGAAGTCGTCAACGGTGTCTGGGGTTCGCCATTTGATCCAGGGGTACGGGGAATATTAAGTTTACTCATTAATTATTTTTTCAGGGGGAGGGAAGGGGTCATATTAACAATGAAAAAAAAAAACAATGGAAAAAAATAAAGTTTAAGGGAGAGAAAAAATTAAGACTGTCTGAAATTCCAAAGAAGACACCGTTAGCCTTTCCTGGAATTAATTTCTCCACCAATGACACCTGTGAAAGCTGCTTACCAAATGTCCACTCCCTACCCTACCACAAAGGGATGGTACCACTATGATTAGAGTGGCTCAAGTGTATGCCAAACCCGCTTGATGGGACTGAGAGCATTTCAAGAATACAATCATCCCCACTCTAATCATAGTGGCAGGCAAACCGGGCAGAATGCCGAGAGTCCTATCTCTATAAAATCGCCAACCCCTGGAATCCGAAGGCCAAATTTCCTACGAGATAGTTCCGCGTGCCAGTATGGGAATACTGACACTCCTAGGTGTCCAAACATTTTCGGGCAGTTGGCAAGACCACCACAGCTCCCACAATTGATTTTGAAATAAAAACCGATCATGGATACAATGTCCCCTCTAAAAATCCTGGACAGTGAAATGGGTAAGAGAGTTTTGACAGCAAGGTTGGAGACAGCTGATAATTATGAAGGAGGAATAAGCAATAAGAGGTAATAGAAAAAGAATGAGAGAAATTTAGAGTCAAACTGAGGAAAAGAAATTCCCCAGTTCGAGAGCCCTCTTGCCCGTCACAAGCCTTCAGCACGGGAATGATATGCCGTGCTGAAGCCCAATGACTTCATCAAGGCATTCTCTCGTTAAGAGGGCTTTCCTCACTGGGCCCCTGAGTTTATAGCATCCTCCTTTTACAATTAGGGTTGTAGCTTAGCAAGTAATAATAATAATAATAATATATGGTGAGAAAATTCCGATTAAGAACGGAGTTAAGACAGGGAGACCCCATCTCTCCTAAATTTTTCAAATCATGCTTAGAAAAAGTTTTTAAGAAATCAGATCGAGAAAATGTAGGAACTAACATTAATGGGATATACATTAACAACATAAGATCTGCAGATCATACAATTATGTTTTGTGAATCATGGAAGGAATTGCAAAAGATGATAAAAGATTTGAATAGAGAAAACAGAAATGTAGGACTGAAAATTAACATGAGTTAAATTGAGAAGATGTTTAATGAAAATGCAAAAACAACAATTAAGGATTATTGATGAACCTTCAGAGATTGCTAATGAATATACGTACTTAGGACAGACATACATAAGACCAAAATTGAAGGAAAGATAAGCATGGGATGGAGAGCTTTTGGTAAACAAAACGAGATTATGAAAAGTAAAATGCAACTTTCTCTAAAAATATTTAATCAGATGGTCCAACAATATTAACTTACGCATAAGAAAGTTGTAGCCTTAATAAACCCTTAGAACTTAAACGATAGTTACAACTCAAAGAACTTTGGAAAGAATATTGATGGGATTAACAACAAAAGACAGAGAAAGAGCTACATGGATACGAGAGCACACTAAAGTAGAGAATATTCTATCAACAGGTAAGAAAGAGATATGGACATGGGTAGGACAAATAATTAGAATGACAGATAATCGATGGACATTAAGAATAACAGAGTGGGTCTCTAAAGATTCCAAACGAAGAAGAGGGAAAGAAAAGAAGACGATGGATTGACGAACTAAGAAAATTTGCGGGTATGGACTGGCAAAGAAAGACCATAATCAGACGGGAATGGACTAGCAATGTTTGATGATATATATATATATATATATATATATATATATATATATATATATATATATATATATATATATATATATATATATATATATATACCGTATTTCCCGTGTCATAAGACGCTACAGGTGGTAAGACGCACCCATAAATTAGCAAGGCAATTTAAAAAAAAAAAAAAAAAAAAAGGATTTTAAATCCCTGGTTAGCGACTCTAGCGTGATTATTGTCTGGCACGGTAACTTTTCTTATTAGGGTGTATTATGAAATGCTCAAGTTAAAATTATTTAGCTATATGCCGATTATCCCAATTTTATTACATATAAGAAACCACCAAACCTGTCGTAGTTTCCTCCACAACTACACGTTTAGTCATAGTGTTTGGTGTTTCAAGTGTTGTTTACATGAAAGCAGTGTTGCCAAAGGTTCTTCATAAAATTTTAGTAAAGAGGTAAGATCTGGTAATATTTACAAAATTCCTAATACAGGCTAAAAATTTTCACACAAAATTATTGATCAAAGAAATCTAGAAATTCTTTAAGGTGGAATACTTTTGCTACTTTTTATGTGATTCTAAGTCTAATTACATTTCTACTAACTTGGTAATACTGCACTCAGCTAACAGAAGTTTTTTCCAAGGTGTATTCAGGAACTGTCTGTTTGTATTATTTCGGAACTCAGGCAATAATGTCATTATCAATATATTGCTCTATTACAAAATATCAACAAAATATGAGAAAAAAAGATATATACTGCATAAACAATATGTCAAAGTGTCGTTTGCTACAAGACCACTATAGTCCATTTCTTTTAGCGATGCATATTTGCACCGACTCGCAGCGGTGCCCTTTTAACTCGGAAAAGTTTCCGGATCGCTGATTGGTTGGACGAAATAATTCCAACCAATCAGCGATCACGAAACTTTTCCGAGCTAAAAGGGCACCGCTGCGAGTCGGTGCAAATATGCATCGCTAAAAGAAATGGACTATAGTTGGCATGTTTGCTTGTAGAAGGGGGTTGGCGAGTCATCAGCTGATTACCAAAACAAACAAATAATTTGCTACTGTACTTCATTAAATGAAGTGCAATATGAAAATTAATTTATTACATATGAATGATAATGGTAGGTTTATATTCTATCTCTCGTAAATTTGGGTGCTTGTATTTCAATAATTTGGTGTTTGAGGGATGTCAACCTCCCCTAAATAACTTTTTCTGGAGTGTTAAGACGCAGGGTGATTTGGGGGGGAGCATTTTTCGTGAAAAAAGGTGCGTCTTATGACACGGGAAATACGGTGTATATATATATATATATATATATATATATATATATATATATATATATATATATATATATATATATATATATACGTACATATATATATATATATATATATATATACATATACATACATACATAATATATATATATATATATATATATATATATGTATGTATAAATATATATATATATATATATATACATATATATATATATATATATATATATATATATATATATATTTATGTATATATATATAAATGTGTGTACTGTAAATGTTTATATAAATATATAACTATAAATAGATATATGTGTATGTATATGTAAATATATAGACCCCATAGCCTAAAGATAATAACCCAAGGCATTGTTAACATAAAACGATATTGCAAACTTATCTCTAAAGATCTCCGCATATTACAAACTAAAGTCTTCCTTAATAGCGCAATTTAGTCCCCCATTGTATGGTTCAGTTTCTCATTATCATCTTAAAGAGATCTCTTCATTACCAAGAGCTAAGACTCTCTCTCTCTCTCTCTCTCTCTCTCTCTCTCTCTCTCTCTCTCTCTCTCTCTCTCTCTCTCTCTCTCCGGCGGAAATCATCATGGGACGCATTCATTTCTGAATGATTTTTGACGTGATTTTCTCTCCTTGACTCTCCTCAGAAATTGCAGGAAAATAGATCGGGTGTTTCCCTAGTTCAAAATTCTATTAAATCATTAAAAATCTTTAATGGAAAATTTGATAATTTTTAACTTATTTATAGCTTCATTTCGTTTCATTTCACTTAATTTCCCCGTTAAACTCCTGATTAGATTGCGGAAAGATATTTGTTAACACTTGAAATGGAAGCAAAGAGAAGCACGAAATCCACTCTAGCTACAAACCACTAAGACATAAGACGTCTCAGACATAAACCTACTTATATTCAAATCACTAAGGAGTTAAATATACAAGTAAATAAACCAATCAAGATATAAATAAGGCTCAAACATCTCAAGATATAATCACCTTTGAGAATAAATCACTCGCGATAAAAACTACTCAGGAAATAGACCATTCAGGATATATTCAACTCAGGACGTATATCTCAGGATATAAACCACTCAAGATTATTATAAACCCCTCACGTTTTAACCCCTCAGAATAAACCACTGAATAATAAGGACCTAGATATTAAAACCCTGAAAGACAGTTTTATAAGAAATCTCAAGGCTTGGCTATGCAGGAAGCTTGAGTTTGCATGACATATGTATATAGGTGATTGGCGCAGTGTATGTCAGGGGTTCGCGAATTCCTCATGAGACTTCTTTGCAGATGTTTGAAGTGACCTATACTAAATAAGTATTAGCTTAAAGGTTCATCATGGATGCACCAGTGAAATACGAATAGGACAGGATTCTTATTCTAATATTTTCTTATCTTTTTATCAAAGGTAATGACCATTTCTTTCTTGGTTTATTCATATTTTCGTTTAATCTTTATCATTTCCCACAATGCTTCTGTTCCCTTGTTATCCTACTACTATTATTATTATTATTATTATTATTGTTATTATTATTATTACTAGCCAAGCTACAACCCTAGTTGGAAAAGCAAGAGGCTATAAGCCCAAGGGCTCCAACAGGGGAAAAATAGCCCA
>NC_090757.1:52376285-52388785 GCF_036898095.1 Palaemon carinicauda | reverse complement strand
TAACAGCATTTTGGACGACATTCCACAACACACAACTTCTCCTGCGACACTCTCTAAACTTCATCTTCGCTGACCCTCATCTAATATACACATTGGAGAGCTAACAGCCTCTTTACTGGCTAGGCTGCTCCACCAGCCACCCCTTCCCCCCTCTCGAGAATTAAGACATCCTGGCTACCTAGCTCACCGCTATAACTTAGCCCTGTCCCAATAGCCAATAAAACGCCCTTGGATTTATTCCAAAGAGGTCTTGGCCCTGAAGCTCAGCTAATGGACTCCTCTTCGTGCAGTCGGAAATTCCACTGACCGTTAGGTGAATGGTCGCTTTAATTATAAAGATATTCTCCAGTTTTTTTTTCTGTCAGTTAAAATTTCACCTTATATATTGTGTTATGATTTTTTAATGTGTTCTCAATATTCTACTATTAGGAACTTAACTTCTATATGAGAAATGAATATACAATAGGAATTTTCATTACAGAAATCTGCTAGTTTAAAAGCAGAAGCCATTGAAACGGCAGTTACAACCACAACTACTTAATGCCGCTGCCATCATTACTATTACTATAACCAATATTAGTACTACTGATGTTTCTATAATAATGATAGTAATAATATGATGATAATGATGATAATAACAATAACAATGATATAATTAACAAAAATGGTCAAGAGGGTGATAATGAAGATATTATGGGGAAGATAATGATGGCTCAGAGCCAACATGGACGCTTTGCTCATTCCTAGACACACGTTGAATCCTTATAAAAGGAGGAGGTGGGAACGTAGAATAGCGGTAGGGAACAGTAAAAGTAGCAGTAGGAAAAGTAACGGTAGCAGGAAAAGTAAAGGTAGGAAAAGTAACAGCAGCAGGAAGAGTAGCAGTAGAAAAGTAGTAGCAGAAAAAATAGCAGCAGGAAGAGTAGCAGTAGAAAAGTAGTAGCAGAAGAGTAGAAAAGTAGAAGAAAAAATAGCAGCAGGAAAAGTAGTAGTAGAAAAAGTAGCAGCAGGAAAATTAGTAGTAGCAGGAAAAGTAACAGCAGTAGGAAGAGTAGCAGTAGAAAAGTAGTAGTAGAAAAGTGGAAGTAGGAAAAATAACAGCAGGAAAAGTAGTAGAAAAAGTAGCAGCAGGAAAGTAGTAGACTAAATAAAAAGCCCAGTAACAACTACAGCCACGCAACCCCACCCTACCCCACCCCACCCCACCCCCCTCCCTTGTTGACATTAAAGAAGAGAAACGGAAGTGAAAATTGTGGATGAACGAATAAACGACAAAGACACATGAGCATTCAACGGAAGTTTTTTCATCCCATGATAGATGATCGTCCTATCACCCACTCCCCCACAACCTCACCACACCTCCCCAAACCCCCTTCCTATTTTGGTGGAGTCGTTCACGTAGATTTGATTAAATGATGTGAATTTCTCCCAGGAAATGGAGGTTGGTGTGGCTGAACGAATGGATGGAGGGAAGGTCGTCGAATGGCAAATGGAATTGCATCATTATTATTATTATTATTATTATTATTATTATTATTATTATTATTATTATCTCCCCTATCTTAATTCGGTAATCCATCGTCTTCTCTTCCTTTCCCTGCTTCTTTTACAATCTCTACAGACCCATTCTGTTATTCTTAATGTCCATCTATTGTTTGTCAATAGGCCTATAATCTTTGGAAGGTTAACAGATCAGATTTGACTTGTACAGTAATAACTATACTCAGCTTAGAGCTTTTGCGCAGAGTTTATGCTTCAACTGAAAAGGAATAAAATTTAACCATAAAAGAAGCCCTTTTTAGTACAACCCAAGAACATAAGTGGGGACTACCCTTAAATCTACACTCTTTTGGTATAGATGCAACAGTTCCTCCTTTACTTCCACATGGCTCTGTCACTAACTGTCTAAAAGAAAAGGAAACCCTTTTGGCTGATGTGTTTGACAGTAAGTAGAGTAATGAGAAACTTGATCTTCCTCATTCCTGTTTTCCTGAGGCAAAACTAACTAGTTTAGCTTTACCATTTCGTGAAATCAAGGCGCTCTTGATGGACCTTGATGCTTATGGAGGTGTAGACCCAAATGGTAATTTTCCTTTGTTTATTATAAATAATGCAGACTTCTTAGCTCCAAAGTTTCTGTTATTTTGCACAAGTTAGCAAGAAGAGGAGCTTTAACAACTTGGAAAACCAGCAATGTTACTCCACTATGTAAATGTGTTTGTGGTAGCTCAAGTCCAACTGATTACTACCCAATTTCATTAAAATATTATTTACAGTTTTTTAACGTTTTTTTGGCAAACCGTCTTGATAGGATTGCTGAAGGTAATCATCTGTTCCCTGTTTTGCAATTTGGTTTTCTTGAAGGCCTTGGAGCATGTGATGGCCTTCATACAATCTCCAATGCTGTACATAAATCCCTTGATATGAGGCCCTTTTTTTCAAACTCAACAGTTGGCAGTGGGTTGGTCGTTTCTTAGCATTATTATTGATTTTTTCTAAGTAATATATAGTAATGAGTTATTGTTGATGGACACCATAGTGAGTAGAGGCATGTGATATCTGGTGTTCCTTAGGGTAGTGTTCTTAGCCCATTACTTTTCATACTATACACACATGACATATGGTTTGGCCTAGAAAACAAGCTTGTTGCATCTGCAGATGATGCTACAATTTTTGCCTCAATTCCATCTCCTGAATGTAGACCTGGGGTTGCTGAATCCCTTAACAGAGATCTAGCCCTTGTTTTCAAACTCAAACAGTTGGCAGTGGGTGGATCGTTTCTTAGCGTTATTAATTGAATTTCTAAGTAATAGATCGCAGTGAGCTTAGGAATGTGATATCTGGTGCTCCTCAGGGTACTGTTCTTGGCCCATTGCTTTTCATAATATATACACATAACGTGTGGTTTGACCTAGAAAACAAGCTTGTTGCATATGCAGATGATGCTACACTTTTTGCATTAATCCCATCTCCTGAGTGTACATCTGGGGTTGCTGAATCTCTAAATAGAGATCTAGCTGAATTTAGTGCATAGTGCAAATTATTGAGCATGAAGTTGAATCCTAACAAAAATCAAAGTATGATTGTCAATAGGTCAACGACAGAGGCTTCTCAACATCCAAATCTCCGCATTGATAATGTTTTTTTTAACTCTGTATGACTTGAAATTTTAGGTGCGATTCTCGGCAGCAAATTTACTTTTGAGAAACACATTAGGTCTGTGTCTTCTTCTATTGCACCAAAAAAATGGCTTATTGAGAAAGTCTTTTAAGATTTTTGGTGATCACTCTATTCTGAAGAAACATTATTTCATTCTACCTTGTTTCGAGTATTGTTCTCCTGTCTGGTCCTCAGCTGTTGATTCCAATTTTAATTTGTTGGACAGGACCTTATGGTCTATTACATTTCTTATTCCTTATCAAGATATTAATCTCTGGCACCGTCGTTCAATTAGTTCGTTATGCATGTTGCATAATATTTTTCGTAATTCTGACCCTTTTTTACATTAAGATCTTCCCGGGCAGTTCCATCCTGTTTGTAATACTAGACATGCAGTTAATTCTAATAGTCATGCCTTCTCCATCATGACGCTCAATACTACACAGTATTCTAGAAGTTTCATTCCAGCTTTGACAAAGTTGGGAATGATCTTCCTAATCGGGTAGTTGGATCAGTAGAACTTGAACAGTTCAAACTTGCAGCAAATGCTTTTATGTAGAACAGGCTGACGTAAGTCTTTTTATGGTTTATATATGAAATATCTGTTTTGACGTTGTTACTGTTTGTAAAGTATTTTATCTCAATTGCTCTTTATTTGTCATATCGCCTATTTATTTCCTTATTTCCTTTCCTCACTGGGATATTTTTCTCTGTTGGAGCCCTTGGCTTACAGCATCTCGCTTTCCCAACTAGGATTATAGCTTAGCTAGTAATATCATATATACTGTATATATATATATATATATATATATATATATATATATATATATATATATATATATACATATATATATATATATATATATATATATATATATATATATATGTATATATATAGATATACTGTATATATATATATATATATATATATATATATATATATATATATACATATATATATATATTAATATATATATATATATATATATATATATTAATATATATATATATATTAATATATATATATATATATTAATATATATATATATATATATTAATATATATATATATATATTATATATATATATATATATATATATATATATATATATATGTCACGTTCAGGGGGAGAGGAATAGTCATACCCTGTCGAGAGAGAGTACCCTGAGAGGTATACTCGGGTTGTAGTTAGGATGGGGGGAGGGTTGAATCTGTGTGTTGCTTGTGTGTGCATTATCTAACTTAATATTTAGACGTCATTCTTGACGGCTCGGCTACATTAGCAAAGTCATAAACACTGTCATCTAGTTATACCAGCTTTTTTTTTAAATGTAAAAGCATAAATAATAAACAAATATTACAACTTAGCAGTCAGAAACAAAAGTTAGTCAGTTATTAATTCTATTATCATTACTACTACTGGCCAAGCTGCAACTACAACCCCAAGAGACCAATCAAGGAATTATTATGTAGAAGAGCATAAACTTCAACAATAACAAAATATTAAAACTAACAACAATGTTAAAGAGAGAAGTAACATATAAACTATGACAATGACATGCATCATTTGCTCAAAATGTTATCTTCACAAATTCCACAATTTGATTCAGAAGATTTACCCACAATTTGGTCACAGCCTTAGGAATGCAGCTTCTACAATACTGTGTCGTATTGAGACTTAAGAAAGAATAGGCAAGACTTAAAATTAACGGTCGCCCTTAGGAATGAAGATTCGAGAATACTGTGTAGTTGAGCCTTATGAAAGAAAAAACAAGACGACTTAGAATTAATTGTATACTTGAGTACTATGTGGTAGTCAGGCAGCCAGGCAGGCTTTAGAACGACCTGCACTGAAAAACGTGGTAGTCAGGGAAGATCTGATTTGCACCGAAACTATACAATAAGCTCCCACGAAACATTCGAATGATTGAAGACATTAAGGCTTTCAAGAGGAAACTGAAGACTTTTATTTCATGAGTCCTTTGCCAGTGATGATTTAACAGTAAATGAACGATACGCGATATGAAACGTTAAATACTCTGAACGAACAAGGTAAAACGACAGTGGAGCTCCTGTAGAGAGTGGGGTTTCCCTACTGTATGGGACCGAAAAAGTAGCCATCAAAGTAAGTAAAGTAAAGGAAGGTCATAATTATGTATGACAAGTCTTACGCAGGATCCACAATAGAGTTAATTGTGGGAGGGTGACAGAGATTAACATCCAGATCAAGGATAATCAATTCAAATTGCCGTTTTTGTCCAAAAAGTAAAGATCATTTAGAGTCAGCTATTGAAGAGTAAAGAGAACAATACTAAAAGAAAAAATGACTGAATTGATGAATTCCATCATCTCAGGATAGGCACGTCTTAAAACTTTCTTAACATACCGATTTCTTGTGCAATTGAAGAAGAGATATACCAAATTTGCTTCTCTAGACCTCTCAAGCATCAGACCTAGAGCTTGAAATGACCTGTAATTAGTTAAAGGGACATTGCTAATGAAAAGATCGGCACATGGCGAATCCAATTACCTTGATATTAATCAAACTCTGAGTTTTGTTAAGGTATAACTTCAACTTCCAACCCCTATCTTTTGCAGAAGGCTATGCTACGTCTCTGTTAACGGAATAAGCAAGAACACGTCTATTCTTTGTAATATGTTACTTGAAAATTCAAAAATAATAAGAATGAAGGATACACCAACTCCCATCTGTTCAAGTTCAAAAACAAGGACCACATGATTATTATCCTTTTTATTACTACTAGCTAAGCTACAACTCTATTTGGAAAAGCCGGATGATATAGTTATGTCCAAGGTCTCCAACAGGGAAAATAGCCCAATAAAAAAGGAAATAAACTTTATGAGAAGCAACTGATAATGAGTATAAAATATTTCAATATCAGTAACAACGTTAAAATATATGTCATATATAAACTGTGAAGAGAGACTTACGTCAGCCTGTTCAACATGAAAGACATTCATGGCAAGTTTATCGGCGCCAATGACCTTCGATGTCAGGATCCAAGAAAACTTTAAATCAATCGATCAATCAAACACGGCAAGTTTGAACTTCCGAAGTTTCACCGATTCAACTCACTGATTAAGAAAATAATACAACAATGATTAGCACGGTAAAAGCAACGTAAAAGTCAGGACCAATCATACGATATTCATTACTAAAACCAGTGGATCTCTATACAACAGGAGAATTTAAGAACATCTCTAGCTCCAAGGCCCTTGCGAAATTAAAACGTCAGACTTAGACTAGAAAAAAAGTGATCATTTTAAGCATATCCATAATAATCCATTCAGAAGTTTCGTCAGCAGGTGTTCAAAACCTTTAGGTGGTAGGCTTATGGGATTTATGGCAACTGGGCGGTAATCAGCAGGGCTAGAGCTGAAACCACAATTACTTAATGGAGTAGCATGACAAATTCTCCAAAAAAAAGAGCTGAAACCACAATTACTTAATGGAGTAGCATGACAAATTCTCCAAAAAAAAGAGCTGAAACCACAATTACTTAATGGAATAGCATTACAAATTCTCCAAAAAGTGTAATGATATCCTCTGCTTGCTAGTTTACAAAACATTAAGGAAGACAGTAAAGTTAGGGTAGATATGGTCCCACTGGAATACAAGGAATGGATAACTTGATTGAATTAATTTGTTAATCAGGTCTGGTTCGATCTTGAACTGCTGCGGGGAGGGGGCTAGATATCAGCCTGACACCTTTATTAGATTAACGGGATGCTATGAGCAAGAGCCTCAGACATGCTCAAACCATAAATGCATCTTGATAAATACAGTATGTTTAAGTGTGTTTGTGTAAATACGCGTTTACCTATAATGTTCGTTGTCGCAGTGAGAGTTACCCTTCTGTTTCTAATACCAAACAGACTGTCTGTAAAATTATAGACTCACGCCTTACCTTGAAAATGCTATATATATATATATATATATATATATATATATATATATATATATATATATATATATATATATATATCGTGACTTACGATGAAATCACGATAGTGTATATATAAAGACCAGTAAACAGTCATTTATCTTTTATTTTGTAAGGGAAATATTATGAACATTATGCAATGTGAGATGCGTAGAAAATTATAATTGTTGTATTGAATTATTTTGTAATAATATAATATTTCTTTTTGTAGAAGTTTTTGTAGGGCAAAATATATTGAATAGTTGTTAGTGTTTGTTTTGACGAATGCGGGTCGCGCATACGTGGATCTTCAGTCGTCTTTGAGTAACATAACTCAGGAGTTAGTACCGACATAACTCTGTTCCGAATCGGGTCCGGTATCTCAAACGGGGGAGGGCAAGATTAGCACACCATCAAGAGAGTTCTAACCATCATGGATTAAAAGCTAAGTCAAGGTTTTATAAGTGTTTTGTTGTTAGTGATATTGAAGGGCATGCATGCACGTTAGATATCGTTAATGACGAACATTTGTAAAATAGGACTTTACTTCGGGTTGCCGGATAGGAAATGTTACAATGAATGGTTAAGGTTAGTAATAAATGTGAATATTTTTATTCCTGGTCAAATAATGATTTAAACAACACAATGTCTTGATTTATTGAATGATAGGAACAGAAAAGAATCCTTGAAAATCTGTTAAAGAACCTGGTAATATGCAAACCAAATTAGGGTAAGTTTAGGTTTCCATATTTATTGAAGATTCTATATGTTTACTATTTTGGATTCTTTAGAGTAAATATAATATATATATATATATATATATATATATATATATATATATATATATATATATATATATATATATATATATATATATATGTAAGTATCACCCACGAATGGCATATAATACCGAATTCTATCTTGGGAATATATATCCACTTGGAATTCATTTTATGGTAACAGCTTCTGGCCGGGTGGGGATTCGAACCACCACCTGTACGGCTGGAAACCATGCTGGCAGGGACCCTACCGACTGAGCTATCAAGAGACTAATCTCTTGATAGCTCAGTCGGTAGGGTCCCTGCCAGCATGGTTTCCAGCCGTACAGGTGGTGGTTCGAATCCCCACCGACTGAGCTATCAAGAGACTAATCTCTTGATAGCTCAGTCGGTAGGGTCCCTGCCAGCATGGTTTCCAGCCGTACAGGTGGTGGTTCGAATCCCCACCCGGCCAGAAGCTGTTACCATAAAATGAATTCCAAGTGGATATATATTCCCAAGATAGAATTCGGTATTATATGCCATTCGTGGGTGATATTTACATTAATCAAAATCACGTGTGCTTGTGATATATGTTCATATATATATATATATATATATATATATATATATATATATATATATATATATATATATATATATATATATATATATATATATAGGCCTTCACTCGTATAATGTGTGTACGAGAATATGCAAATGTGTTTGTCACATAGGCCTATGTATACAATACGTTACACAAATAAAAACAAGAAAAATAAACTGTACAAACAAGTTAAGTTTATTCAACGGGATATTAAACATCTCATTGCCTCTGCAACTCATTAGGCTGAGCCATCGGAAACCGGAGCTGCAACTTAAGCCACCGTAACTGCTCTCCAGTTTTCCTTTGGATTAAAAGGGAATTTTCGAAAACGGAAACAGGCGGTCGAGAGGGAATGTATAAGCCTTACAATAGACCGGATTATAATAGTAGTTTCTAAATAGCATCTCGACAATGCGATGGGAACTTTCCTTGGCATCTGTTTTAGCTTCGAAGAGTTATCTTAATTTCATTGAAAGCTTATTTGTTTATATAGGACAGGCTTGTCTCTTTCCTTTTTAATTTGATATTTATTCACTCAAAACTGTCTTCTTGTTCTGCATATTTTACACCAAATGCAGCTCTTGAGTTTTCCAGCCGTAATGATTTTTTGTCAAAAACACATTGTTTCCATTTTGGAGAATAATCATTTACTGAACTAAGAATTAAACTTAAAAACGTCCTCTATTGCGACAAAATATTCCTGATGAATTGCACGTCTTATAACGATTAGATCAGTCTGTGGCTGTGCTAATAAAACTTATACTTATTGTTTCTTCCTTATATTGTTATAAAACCTAACCCTTATGGCACTAGTCTATTCAAAATCACTTATTACAAAAGTACTTAAATATTAGCAGAGTGGTAATGAAGAAAGGCAGTCAACTTGTTTTAAAATAGCGCGGGAAAAATGTAATTGGCACCTCAAGGTTGTCTTTAAGGTTGGCCGGTTGGAGCTCTGCCTCTCTGGGCAGGATGAAATTCAAACTTTATTCAGTGTTTTTGGGTTGTTTAAGTGATTAGGACGTGGTAGTAGATCTAACCTATTAATAATTCTAAACGTTTACTAGAGAAATTCTATACAATTGGTTATAGCGTCAAAAAACTACGCAAATAATTTTCATACAGCCTGCTCTATTGTTGTGTTATAACCGACGGATAATTACAATACGACTGGAGTGCAAGAACACCCACCGGTCCTTCCTTCACCCAAATTGACTAAACTGTTGAGTGTGAAACCAACACTTGATGGCGGGGAACGTAAAGTTGAAAATCTGTTCTATGGTCGAGATCTTTCAACTCTTGTAGGAAATGAAAGGGATGATATAAGTACTTATGACTCCCAACCACCAAGTTACTAACCCCACGGATCGCTGTTGTTAATTTGGAATAATGGATTTGTATTGTATAGCTCGGGCTGGGGCCTGTACTCTATCGAGTCCATTCAGCGCACAAGTGCACGTAGGGTTAAACTGTTAAACACTAGAATTTCACTAAGGTAAAAGATATAAGATGGACAAATTAGTGGGAAAAAAGTAGCAAGAACGGATGAAAATTGGGATATGAAGTAAAAGCTGGTGCAGTAGACAGAGTGAAGTGCAGTGACGCCGGTACCCACCTAATAAAGTAAGTAGTTAATCGTCTCGGTTATTTGCAACCAATATGGTGTTCTGGTTGAAATAGTAATATTCCCTGCGACCATAAACTTAATCGAAAACTACCTTTAACAAATGACGTCTTAAAATCTACATTTAAGAAATAAAAATGTACCAATTTGGCATTGCAAAGACACTCGGAAGTCCCCCCAAATACAGTAGGCCTGCTTTTAATAACGTGCCTGTTAAAAATTATTTAAGAGAGATGGCTGAACTAACTACTAGAAGGATCATGGTGAGTGTTATGACAACTTTTCGTATGAGTTTCTCCAATATTATTGATTTAATGTAATATTTGTAGGAATGAAGCTGATGATATAGGGCAAGTTCGCGTAGTGTTGGTTCATAATTGTACTGCCTAGGAGTCAGATGGGGGAAAGTTAGGGATACCGGCTTCATAATATATATACACTCCAGTTACGCTTAACTCTCTTCGTTCCTTGAGTAAAAGGTAGAGGAAGTAGTCATATCCTGCTGGTGAGAGGGGTTTACATGTCTGTGCATATCTAAATATTTAGCAGTCATCTTTAACGGATGACGTACGCTAGTATATTTATAAAAGCAATGCCTAAGTTAAGTGAGCTAGTGTTGTTATAAAAACAATGCTTAAGTGGGTGAGCTAAACATTATTAGGTTTTCCAAAATTGCACACACACCATGAACAGTAGTTTTGAAGTTTTTCATTAAAAAAAATATTTCAATGAAACTTGGTACACATTTTAACCATTACCTAAAGGCGATATCATAAACATACACCCGTAGGTTTGCCAGGGCACCTGCCACCCGTTGAGATACTACCGCTAGAGAGTTATAGGGTCCTTGACACACAGTAATACATTGTATTCCTCTCAGGTTACGGCTCATTTTTTCTTTGCCTACACATACACCGAAAATCTGGCATATTCCTTCCACATTCTCCTCTATCCTCACACCTGACAACACTATGATTACCAAACAATTCCATCAAGGGTTAACTACTGCAATGTCATTGTTCGTTGGTTCCTTTCCTCTTGGTAAAGGTAGAAGAGAGAATTTAGTTAAGGTAAGCAGCTCTTCTAGGAGGATACTCCAAAATGAAACCACTATTCTCTGGTCTTGGGTAGTGCCATAACAGCTGTACCATGGCCTTTCACTGTCTTGGATTAGAGTTCTATTGCTTGAGGGTACAATCGAGCACACTAATCTATCTTATTTCTCTTTCTCTTGTTTATATATATATATATATATATATATATATATATATATATATATAATATATATATATATATATATATATATATATATATATATATATGAAAGATCTAACTTGATGTTGTTACTGTTTTTAAAATATTTTATTTTGATTGTTTATTACTTCGTTTGTAGTTTTTATTTCCTTGTTTCCTTTCCTCACTGAGCTATTGTTCCCGGTTGGAGACTTTTGGCTTATAGCATTTTGCTTTTCCAACTAGGGTTGTAGGTTAGCTTTTAATAATAATAATAATAATAAAGAGAATATTGCCGCCAGTGCACCTCTCTAGGTGAACAGGACGCATCGCTTTGCAGCGTCTCTTCATCCATTACCTGTCCCCATTTCTTACTGTCTAATCTGCCTCCGTTCCCGCTTTCTTTCTTTTAACTTTTATTTCATAATGCCTCCCCCCCCACCCCACCCCACCCCCGTTGTCATTTCATAATGTATCTGGGGGGATAATGTATCTGCAGGGTCCCACCCCCTACACTTGCACCTTGACACTAAATGCCCTCCCCGGCACCAAAACATGGTAATAAGGTACATATTTATAAATACAGTAGAAACTTAGTACTTGGGGGGTATTACTTGATCTGGTTATATTTATATTTTACCTATAAATATTTTAAGGAAAAGGGATCGATTCTTACAATGGGTGGAAATCGTCAATTTAAAACGCTAAGAAAAATCACTAGAAACACGACGTAAAAAATTGCTTAGTAAATAAAAGAGAGAAAAAATTGCAAAGGAAAAACACTGCACAACCCGCGTAAAAAATTCTTCGTGAATAAAATGGGGGAAAATCGAAATGAAGGGACTAGAAAAGCGAAGTAGAAAAAGCTTCGTAAATTAAAAGAAAGAGAAAAAATAACAGAACTAATCAACGATTTCCGAAAATTCTTCAGAATTCAGAAAGAATTTCATCCCCTTTAAAACGGATGTTAAGTAATTAATCAAATTTGTTGTTAATTACTTGAAAGAATTATTTTCCCACTAAAGAATAGTTTATCGGAATTTTTTTTTACCATCAGAACAAAAGTTGATTATATGAGAGACATTCATCAAAACATAAAGCCAGTTTTAAAACGTTTGGAAATTGTGAGAAAATGGAGAAAGTAAAAATTAGTAGAAAAATTTAATTTGGGTTAC
>NC_090757.1:52366285-52373785 GCF_036898095.1 Palaemon carinicauda | reverse complement strand
TGTAATTCAAGAGGTATTAGTTTGTTGAGTGTAGTTGGAAAAGTGTATGGTAGAGTATTGATTAATAGGATTAAGGATAAAACAGAGAATGCAATCTTGGAAGTACAGGGTGGTTTTAGAAGAGGTAGGGGTTGTATGAATCAGATTTTTACAGTTAGGCAGATATGCGAGAAATATTTAGCAAAAGGTAAGGAGGTGTATGTTGCGTTTATGGATCTGGAGAAAGCATATGATAGAGTTGATAGGGAAGCAATGTGGAATGTGATGAGGCTATATGGAGTTGGTGGAAGGTTGTTGCAAGCAGTGAAAAGTTTATACAAAGGTAGTAAAGCATGTGTTAGAATAGGAAATGAAGTGAGTGATTGGTTTCCGGTGAGAGTGGGGCTGAGACAGGGATGTGTGATGTCGCCGTGGTTGTTTAACTTGTATGTTGATGGAGTGGTGAGAGAGGTGAATGCTCGAGTGCTTGGACGAGGATTAAAACTGGTAGGCGAGAATGACCATGAATGGGAGGTAAATCAGTTGTTGTTTGCGGATGATACTGTACTGGTAGCAGACACAGAAGAGAAGCTTGACCGACTAGTGACAGAATTTGGAAGGGTGTGTGAGAGAAGGAAGTTGAGAGTCAATGTGGGTAAGAGTAAGGTTATGAGATGTACGAGAAGGGAAGGTGGTGCAAGGTTGAATGTCATGTTGAATGGAGAGTTACTTGAGGAGGTGGATCAGTTTAAGTACTTGGGGTCTATTGTTGCAGCAAATGGTGGAGTGGAAGCAGATGTACGTCAGAGAGTGAATGAAGGTTGCAAAGTGTTGGGGGCAGTTAAGGGAGTAGTAAAAAATAGAGGGTTGGGCATGAATGTAAAGAGAGTTCTGTATGAGAAAGTGATTGTACCAACTGTGATGTATGGATCGGAGTCGTGGGGAATGAAAGTGATGGAGAGACAGAAATTGAATGTGTTTGAGATGAAGTGTCTAAGGAGTATGGCTGGTGTATCTCGAGTAGATAGGGTTAGGAACGAAGTGGTGAGGGAGAGAACGGGTGTAAGAAATGAGTTAGCGGCTAGAGTGGATATGAATGTGTTGAGGTGGTTTGGCCATGTTGAGAGAATGGAAAATGGTTGTCTGCTAAAGAAGGTGATGAATGCAAGAGTTGATGGGAGAATTACAAGAGGAAGGCCAAGGTTTGGGTGAATGGATGGTGTGAAGAAAGCTCTGGGTGATAGGAGGATAGATGTGAGAGAGGCAAGAGAGCGTGCTAGAAATAGGAATGAATGGCGAGCGATTGTGACGCAGTTCCAGTAGGCCCTGCTGCTTCCTCCGGTGCCTTAGATGACCGCGGAGTTAGCAGCAGTAGGGGAGTCAGCATTATGAAGCTTCATCTGTGGTGGAAATGTGGGAGGTTGGGCTGTGGCACCCTAGCAGTACCAGCTGAACTCGGTTGAGTCCCTGATTAGGCTGAAGGAACATAGAGAGT
The DNA here is from genome assembly GCF_036898095.1 of Palaemon carinicauda. Lineage (NCBI taxonomy): Eukaryota > Metazoa > Arthropoda > Malacostraca > Decapoda > Palaemonidae > Palaemon > Palaemon carinicauda. The sequence continues at coordinate 52,372,311 of NC_090757.1, read as the reverse complement.
AGAGGTCCCCATTTTGTTTTGTTTCATTGTTGGTGTCGGCTACCCCCCAAAATTGGGGGAAGTGCCTTGGTATATGGATGGATATATACACATCTACATCTACATATATATAAACATACATATACATATATATACACATATACATATACATATATATATAGGCTATATATATATATATATATATATATATATATATATATATATATATATATATATATACTTATACACATACATAAACATATATATATACATATACATATACATATATTTAAACATATATATATATACATATATATACACATCTACATCTACATATATATAAACATACATATACATATATATACACATATACATCTACATATATATACACATACATCTTCATATACTGTATATACACATACATATACATATATATACATTTACATATACATATACATATATATACACATATACATCTACATATATATATACTGTATATACATATACATATATATACATATACATATACATATATATATACATCTACATATATATACATATACATATATACATATATATACATATATATACATCAATATATATATACATATACATATATATACATATACATATACATACATATACATATACATATATATACATATAAATATATACATATACATATATATACATATATACATATACATTTATATACATTAATATATATACATATACATATTCATACATATACACATATATATACATATATATATACATATACATATATACATATACATATATATATACATTAATATATATACATATATATATGCATATGCATATACATATATATACAAATATATACATATATATACATATACATATATATATACATTAATATATATACATTTATATATACATATACATATATATATACATGTATATATATACATATATATACATATAAATATACATACATATACATATATACATATACATACATTAATATATATATACATATATATACATATACATATATATATATACATATACATACATATACATATATATACATATATACACATACAGTATACATATATATATATACATATATATATACATATACATATAATTTATATACATATAAATATACATATAAACATACATATACATATATACATTTACATATATATACATATATATATACATATATATACATAGGCTACACATATACATATACATTTATATATATACATAGGCTACACATATACATATACATTTATATATATACATTGGCTACACATATACATTTATATATATATATATATATATATATATATATATATATATATATATATATATATATATATATAAAACTTATATTTACCCGATTTCATTACATTCTGAATATACGAAGCTATTCGAGATAGTCACAAGTAAATCACTACCAACTGCCAATATACAGATCTATTTATGGAAATAACCAACAAAAATATAAATATTGAGACAACGCACTATTTTATCAGCCACATAAAACTGAGATTTGAAATAGGATAGTCCTCATCATTCCATTTATCTTTTTCAAAATATTGAGGTAAGGAATCAGTTGCCACGTTTGTAAAATGGAAATTAACACGAAGTTAAAAATTGAATTTACGCGAAGTTGAAAAGGAAATTTAATAGAATTTTAAAAGAGAATTAAAACGAAGTAGAAAAGGGAATTAAAACGAGATTGAAAAGGAAATTAAAACGAAGTTGAATATGGAATTAAATAGAATTTGAAAAGGGAATTAAAACGAAGTTGAAAAGGCAATTAAAACCTAGTTGTAAAGGCAATTGAAACAGTTGGAAAGGCAATTAAAACGAAGTTGGAAAGGCAATTAAATAGAATTTTAAAAGGGAATTAACACTAAGTTGAAAAGGGAATTAAAAAGGAAATTGAAAAGGGAATTAAAAAGTTAAAATGGAATGAAAAGGAAGTTAACATGGAATGAAAAGGAAGTTAACATGGAATGAAAAGGAAGTTAAAATGGAATGAAAAGGAAGTTAAAATGGAATGAAAAGGAAGTTAAAATAGAATGAAAAGGAAGTTAAAATGGAATAAAAAGGAAGTTAAAATGGAATGAAAAGGAAGTTAAAATGGGATTAGCTTAAAAGGAAGTTAAGAAGGGAATTAAAAGATGGTTAAAAGAGGAATTAAAAGGAGGGTAATAAAGAGACTTCAAAAGAAGATAAATGAGAATTAAAAAGAAGTTAAAAATTGAATTAGAAGGAAATTGGAAAGATAATCAAACGGAAATTGAAAAGGGAATTGAAATGAAGTATATTAAAAAGAAATTAAAAAGAAATTATAAAAGTAATTGAAATGAAACAAAAACCCTTGATATTTGTATATTTTTCCGTTTATTGTTATAATGTATAGCGTAATTTTAAAATGAGCGTCTCAAATATTTCTTACAAGTAGGATGATTGATTGAAAGTTTTCTGGCATCCTGACATCTAAGGTCATTGACGCCGATAGCATTTATTATATATGAAAAATAAAAGAGAATTCAATTAAAACCATAAAGTTAAGAAGTCATTATAATACTTAAATAGTTTTCAGAAGACCTGCTTCTGAAATAAATCTAAAAATGCCGCTCGCATAGTAGGACACATGTCCATGAATGTTGGCAAGGACCTGCCATCCTCACCTCGAGCCTCAAGCAGATATCTATTTCTTAGGTTATTAAAATTAGGGCATTCGGTCAACAAATGCCTCACTGTTAAAGGTACTAAACAGTCCTCGCAATACGGTTGGTGTTGGCCCTTCAGCAGATACTCGTGTGTCAACCGTGTGAACGAGAGAGAGAGAGAGGGAGAGAGGGAGAGAGAGAGAGAGAGAGAGAGAGAGAGAGAGAGAGAGAGAGAGAGAGAGAGAGAGAGAGAGAGCTAAAGAAGTTATCGAGAAAAAGCAAGGAAGAACAGATCAGAGAGCTAAAGAAAGTTGTTATCGAAAAAAAGAAACAGGAGAAACAGTAACTCTCTAATCCTGAGCGCAAATTTTGTAAACTCAAACGGCAAATGGCGCTCATTCCAGGCGGCAAAAAAAAACAAAAACAAAAAAAAACGGGATGGACATTGTATTGCAATGTATCGCACACGATTTCCGGCGTAGAAAACTTGTCCGGTTTCCAGCGATCGGATAAGAAGGAAAATCACAGAGAGAGAGAGAGAGAGAGAGAGAGAGAGAGAGAGAGAGAGAGAGAGAGAGAGAGAGAGAGAGAGAGAGGTAAGTGCGAATAAGTGCGAACAGCAAAAGTTAAAAAGCTGTAGGCTGGCTGGCCCTTTTTCTCTTCCGTCCAAACTTTTAATTGACTCGCCTTTCTTCCATCTTCTGGAAATAGATACAAATGACGATTTGTTTTGGTTCTCCCTAAAAGCCAAATTGGGTAATGATGCTACAAATATGCGATAATTCTCTCTCTCTCTCTCTCTCTCTCTCTCTCTCTCTCTCTCTCTCTCTCTCTCTCTCTCTCTCTCTCTCTCTCTCTCTCTCTCTCTCTACATATATATATATATGTATATATATGTATATATATAATATATATATACTATATATATATATATATATATATATATATATATATATATATATATATATATATATATAAATAATGAACACAATTATCATTAACCAAAACAGCCAAAAAAAAACCTGATAAATATATTATAAAAACAAATCAAGGATTGTGAACTTAAAGAGAAGAAAAAGTCGGGATAACTTTAGCTTTGGTAAAACTCTCTATCTCCTTCTTCTTTTTCTTTTTCCTATTGGAGGAAAAAAGTCAGGAAAAGTTGTGGGTAATCTTCAGCAAAGGAGATTTACTAAATTGACTCTCGTTTCTTTCCTTTGCTTCCTTTCGGGGTGTTTGGTCGCTCACAATGATAAAGTTCCTTTCGTCTTTGGACTAAGTTCTAACTAAAAGTCAGTCAGTCTCTCTCTCTCTCTCTCTCTCTCTCTCTCTCTCTCTCTCTCTCTCTCTCTCTCTCTCTCTCCTGTATATATATATATATATATATATATATATATATATATATATATATATATAATATATATATATATATATATATATGATAATCAGTTGCGAAGCTATAACCCTAGTTAGAAAAGCAGGAGGCTGTAAGCCCAAGGGCTCAAACAGGAAAAGTAACACAGTGAGGAAAGGAAATAAACAAATAAAATAACTATAAGAGAAATAATTAACAGTGAAATAAAATATTTCAAGAACAATAATAAAATTGAAATAAATCTTTCATATACAAATTATAAAAACTTTAAAAAAAAAAAAAAGGAATTTTGTACCCCCAAGCAAGAGAACTCTACCCCAAAACAGTGGAAGACCATGGAACAGAGACTATGGCACTACCCAAGACTAGAAAATAGTGGTGTGATTTTGCGGTCCTTCTCCTAGATAAGCTGCTTACCATAGCTAAAGAATCTCTTCTACCCTTACCCAGGGGGAAGTGACTACTAAACAGTTAGTGCAATAGTTAACCTCTTGAGTGAAGAAGAATTGTTCGGTAATCTCAGTGTAGTCAGGTGTATGAGGACAGAGGAGAATTTGTAAAGAATAGGCCAGACTATTCGGTGTGTGTAGCAAGAGGGAAATGAGGCGTAACCAGAGGGAAGGATCCAATGTAGTACTGTCTGGCTAGTCAAGGGGCCCAATAACTCTAGCAGTAGTATATATATATATATATATATATATATATATATATATATATATATATATATATATATATATAAAGAGAGAGAGAGAGAGGAGAGAGAGAGAGAGAGAGAGATAAGCATATATATGCATATATATATATACACTATATAGAATATATATGCATAATCTTACACTGTATTTATATTTTTAGGAATATATCCGGTCTGTTGTTTCTTCACTTCCTCACATAAAAATTGTATATTAAGCATATCTTCTAAGATTTTTTGTGATCAATCTATCCTGAAGAAATGTTTTAACTTTTCCACTCTCCCTTGTTTCAAGTATTGTACTCCTGTTTGGTCTTCAGCTGCTGACTCCCATCCTAATTCGTTGCACAAAAACTTACGATCATAAGGCTCAATATTGTACCAACCGTGTGTCACACGATCGTACATAAATTATTTTGTATATATTATGCTTGTATCTGCGCTCTTCCCTCAAACTAAAAGAACCTGAATGATCATGTCTCCGGTTTTCCTCTGTAACATTGTCTCTCTCTCGAACATGTTATGTCCTGTTGCCTTGAGGTTTTGTATATAAAGGAGAGTGTTCCTTAATAAAGAACTCAGTTGATTGCTTCCTGCCTTTGAGTCACAACCCTCTTTAAGCCCGTCACATTGGTGACCCCGGAGTGACTCGCTCCTCCCGCCTCCCCCCCCCTCCACCTCTCACCGTTACTATGACGCCGTCAACGCATACCTTCTGCAGCAGTACTCGCCGTCGCCAGCCGCCCGTATAGCAACGCCTTTTCAGCTCTCTCAACAACCGTTGGGGTACCAAAGGGCTTCGCTCACCCTCGGGAAAATGACCAGTATCACTCGCCTGCAACCTGCCGCGGACGGCTCTCCTCGTGAGGTGAACCTACTTCGTGCCCTTATGGACAGCCACTTCATGATCATCAAAACCTCCATCAACGCCTCCACTCGTGACGAAGAAGACACCTATTCAACTTCAACTGAAGCTGACGTGAATGCCGTAGGACACACACGCCTATGAATGCCGTAGGACATACACGCCTATAAATGCCGTAGGACATACACGCCTATGAATGCCGTAGGACACACACGCCTATGAATGCCGTAGGACATACACGCCTATAAATGCCGTAGGACACACACGCCTACCAGGTGACAAGCCGGAGCGGCAACAACGCCACCCATCATCCACCACTCGCTCGCGCCCCAACCAACGACTTCTACAGCCACTCACTGCCGCTAATCGGCACAGTTTTTACTACTACCTCTCCAGATTCAGGGCACCTATTTAACATGTACAGTATGTCATTTTTAGGGG
>NC_090757.1:52344864-52352364 GCF_036898095.1 Palaemon carinicauda | reverse complement strand
CCTGAACGGAATCTCAGAACGGTATCGGAAGAAAACTTTCCCGGATTTCCAAATGGCTTCAGAAAAAATAGTCATAGACTTAGCATGGAATTCTGAATGCCTCCAGAACGGAATCTCAGAACGGTTTCGGAAGAAAACTTTCCCGAATTTCCAAAAGTCTTCAAGGACATAGCCGTATACTTAACATGGATTTCTGAATGACTCCAGAACTGAAATTTCCAGGAGCATTCCTGAACAACTCCTCCCCGAGCTTCAAATGACTTCTGAAGACCTGATCTTCATTTTTTCAAACATAGCCTGCAACACCTCGCATGATCTGTATGTAACTGGCGAAATCTAACCAACGAATTGCGCGTCAATAGGAGTAAGAGGAAATGAGTTGATGACTGGGAGAAGGATTTCACTTAACTCACAGAGATTGCGTTCTGGCGGAATAGGAAGCTGCCGGTAAGAATTATGCGTTACGTCTTCGGAACACCATCAACTACAGATGGTTTTGGTTGCTGCCGAAGTTGCCGATCGTTCGTTTTATATCGCCCGACCTATATAAAGACACGGGATCTTCCGTTGGCAGCTGAGCTTTGAAGATCATAATGTATGCGCCTTGAAGGATCCATTGCTTGGGCTTTTGCGACGATGTCTTATTAAAGGAGACTCTTGGAAAAAGTACGAGACGTTGTATCGGTGCAAAAACGGATTGCGGGGAATGAGGATGGAGGCAGAATAGTTCAACTGAACGGTGAGTGACGTGCAGTTCTTCAACAGGATTGTCCCAAAATTCGCCATTAAAGTAAAGACATATCCAGACGACATTAGTAAATATATCATGTTGCTCGTCATTTACTTTGGCATGATAGTGTATGCGGAGAAATCGATAGTATTCATCTCTTTACTCATTGCCCAGATAGGTAAAGAATAAATGCCTTCGATTTCCCTGAGGAATCTGACGAAGTGAGGACTCGCGGCACTGAAATCTCTTTTGAAATCTAGAAGGACACTGACGAACTAAGGAAAAGAGACAATGAAATCTCGAAAGAAAACAGATGATCTAATGAAAGAAGATCTTGAAAACTAGAAAACAGGAGAGAACAGCGAAGAGGAGACTCTAATGCCAGAGGTAAGACACCTAAAATTAAAGACCCTCTAATGCTAGAAGTAAGGCACCTCAAAATATAGATCGAAGACCCTCCAATGCTAAAAGTATGGAACATAGAAATATATGTCAAAGAACTTCTAATGCTAGAAGTGTGGGAGCTAAAGAGAGAGGTCAAAGAACTTCTAATGTTAGAGGTGTGGGAGCTATAAAGAGTGATCAAAGAACTTCTAATGCAAGGGGTGTGGGAGCTAAAAAGAGGTCAAAGAACTTCTAATGCTAGAGTTGTGGGAGCTAAAAAGAGGTCAAAGAACTTCTAATGCAAGGGGTGTGGGAGCTAAAAAGAGGTCAAAGAACTTCTAATGCAAGGGGTGTGGGAGCTAAAAAGAGGTCAAAGAACTTCTAATGCAAGGGGTGTGGGAGCTAAAAAGAGGTCAAAGAACTTCTAATGCAAGGGGTGTGGGAGCTAAAAAGAGGTAAAAAAACTTTTAATGCAAGGGGTGTGGGAGCTAATAAGAGGTCAAAGAACTTCTAATGCAAGGGGTGGGGGAGTTAAAAAGAGGTCAAAGAACTTCTAATGCAAGGGGTGTGGGAGCTAAAAAGAGGTCAAAGAACTTCTAATGCAAGGGGTGGGAAAGCTAAAAAGAGGTCAAAGAACTTCTGATGCAAGAGGTGTGGGAGCTAAAAATAGGTCAAAGATCTTCTATTGCAAGGGGTGTGGGAGCTAAAAAGAGGTCAAAGAACTTCTAATGCAAGGGGTGTGGGAGCTAAAAAGAGGTCGAAGAACTTCTAATGCAAGGGGTGTGGGAGCTAAAAAGAGGTCAAAGAACTTCTAATGCAAGGGGTGTGGGAGCTAAAAAGAGGTCAAAGAACTTCTAATGCAAGGGGTGTGGGAGCTAAAAAGAGGTCAAAGAACTTCTAATGCAAGGGCTGTGGGAGCTAAAAAGAGGTCAAAAAACTTCTAATGCAAGGGGTGTGGGAGCTAAAAAGAGGTCAAAGAACTTCTAATGCAAGGGGTGTGGGAGCTAAAAAGAGGTCAAAGATCTTCTAATGCAAGGGGGGTGGGAGCTAAAAAGAGGTCGAAGAACTTCTAATGCAAGGGGTGTGGGAGCTAAAAAGAGGTCAAAGATCTTCTAATGCAAGGGGGGTGGGAGCTAAAAAGAGGTCAAAGAACTTCTAATGCAAGGGGTGTGGGAGCTAAAAAGAGGTCAAAGATCTTCTAATGCAAGGGGTGTGGGAGCTAAAAAGAGGTCAAAGAACTTCTAATGCAAGGGGTGTGGGAGCTAAAATGAGGTCAAAGAACTTCTAATGCAAGGGGTGGGGAGAGTTAAAAAGAGATCAAAGAACTTCTAATGCAAGGGGTGTGGGAGCTAAAAAGAGGTCAAAGAACTTCTAATGCAAGGGGTGGGGGAGCTAAAAATAGGTCAAAGAACTTCTAATGCAAGGGGTGGGGGAGCTAAAAATAGGTCAAAGAACTTCTAATGCTAGAGTTGTGGGAGCTAAAATGAGGTCAAAGAACTTCTAATGCAAGGGGTGGGGGAGTTAAAAAGACGTCAAAGAACTTCTAATGCAAGGGGTGTGGGAGCTAAAAAGAGGTCAAAGAACTTCTAATGCAAGGGGTGGGAGAGTTAAAAAGAGGTCAAAGAACTTCTAATGCAAGGGGTGTGGGAGCTAAAAAGAGGTCAAAGAACTTCTAATGCAAAGGGTGGGGGAGCTAAAAAGAGATCAAAGAACTTCTAAGGCAAGGGGTGGGGGAGCTAAAAAGAGGTCAAAGAACTTCTAATGCAAGGGGTGGGGGAGCAAAAAAGAGGTCAAAGAACTTCTAATGCTAGAGTTGTGGGAGCTAAAAAGAGGTCAAAGAACTTCTAATGCAAGGGGTGGGGGAGTTAAAAAGAGGTCAAAGAACTTCTAATGCAAGGGGTGGGGAAGCTAAAAAGAGGTCAAAGAACTTCTAATGCAAGGGGTGGGGGAGTTAAAAAGAGGTCAAAGAACTTCTAATGCAAGGGGGGGGGAGTTAAAAAGAGGTCAAAGAACTTCTAATGCAAGGGGTGGGGAAGCTAAAAAGAGGTCAAAGAACTTATAATGCAAGGGGTGGGGAGGCTAAAAAGAGGTCAAAGAACTTCTAATGCAAGGGGTGGGGGAGCTAAAAAGAGGTCAAAGAACTTCTAATGCAAGGGGTGTGAGAGCTAAAAAGAGGTCAAAGAACTTCTAATGCAAAGGGTGTGGGAGCTAAAAAGAGGTCAAAGAACTTCTAATGCAAGGGGTGTGGGAGCTAAAAAGAGGTCAAAGAACTTCTAATGCAAGGGGTATGGGAACTAAAAAGAGGTCAAAGAACTTCTAATGCAAGGGGTGTGGGAGCTAAAAAGAGGTCAAAGAACTTCTGATGCAAGGGGTGGGGAAGCTAAAAAGAGGTCAAAGAACTTCTAATGTAAGGGGTGGGGGAGCTAAAAAGAGGTCAAAGAACTTCTAATGCAAGGGGTGTGGGAGCTAAAAAGAGGTCAAAGAACTTCTAATGCAAGGGGTGGGGGAACTAAAAAGAGGTCAAAGAACTTCTAATGCAAGGGGTTTGAGAGCTAAAAAGAGGTCAAAGAACTTCTAATGCAAGGGGTGGGGGAGCTAAAAAGAGGTCAAAGAACTTCTAATGCAAGGGGGGGGGGGAGCTAAAAAGAGGTCAAAGAACTTCTAATGCAAGGGGTGGGGGAGTTAAAAAGAGGTCAAAGAACTTCTAATGCAAGGGGTGTGAGAGCTAAAAAGAGGTCAAAGAACTTCTAATGCTAGAGTTGTGGGAGCTAAAATGAGGTCAAAGAACTTCTAATGCAAGGGGTGGGGGAGTTAAAAAGAGGTCAAAGAACTTCTAATGCAAAGGGTGTGGGAGCTAAAAAGAGGTCAAAGAACTTCTAATGCAAGGGGTGGGGGAGCTAAAAATAGGTAAAAGAACTTCTAATGCAAGGGGTGGGGGAGCTAAAAATAGGTCAAAGAACTTCTAATGCTAGAGTTGTGGGAGCTAAAATGAGGTCAAAGAACTTCTAATGCAAGGGGTGGGGGAGTTAAAAAGAGGTCAAAGAACTTCTAATGCAAGGGGTGTGGGAGCTAAAAAGAGGTCAAAGAACTTCTAATGCAAGGGGTGGGGGAGTTAAAAAGAGGTCAAAGAACTTCTAATGCAAGGGGTGTGGGAGGTAAAAAGAGGTCAAAGAACTTCTAATGCAAAGGGTGGGGGAGCTAAAAAGAGATCAAAGAGCTTCTAATGCAAGGGGGGGGGAGCTAAAAAGAGGTCAAAGAACTTCTAATGCAATGGGTGGGGGAGCTAAAAAGAGGTCAAAGAACTTCTAATGCTAGAGTTGTGGGAGCTAAAAAGAGGTCAAAGAACTTCTAATGCAAGGGGTGGGGGAGTTAAAAAGAGGTCAAAGAACTTCTAATGCAAGGGGTGGGGAAGCTAAAAAGAGGTCAAAGAACTTCTAATGCAAGGGGTGGGGAGTTAAAAAGAGGTCAAAGAACTTCTAATGCAAGGGGTGGGAGAGTTAAAAAGAGGTCAAAGAACTTCTAATGCAAGGGGTGGGGAAGCTAAAAAGAGGTCAAAGAACTTATAATGCAAAGGGTGGGGAAGCTAAAAAGAGGTCAAAGATCTTCTAATGCAAGGGGTGGGGGAGCTAAAAAGAGGTCAAAGAACTTCTAATGCAAGGGGTGTGAGAGCTAAAAAGAGGTCAAAGAACTTCTAATGCAAGGGGTGGGGGAGCTAAAAAGAGGTCTAAGAACTTCTAATGCTAGAGTTGTGGGAGCTAAAATGAGGTCAAAGAACTTCTAATGCAAGGGGTGGGGGAGTTAAAAAGAGGTCAAAGAACTTCTAATGCAAGGGGTGTGGGAGCTAAAAAGAGGTCAAAGAACTTCTAATGCAAGGGGTGGGGGAGCTAAAAAGAGGTCAAAGAACTTCTAATGCAAGGGGTGGGGGAGCTAAAAATAGGTCAAAGAACTTCTAATGCTAGAGTTGTGGGAGCTAAAATGAGGTCAAAGAACTTCTAATGCAAGGGGTGGGGGAGTTAAAAAGAGGTCAAAGAACTTCTAATGCAAGGGGTGTGGGAGCTAAAAAGAGGTCAAAGAACTTCTAATGCAAGGGGTGGGGGAGTTAAAAAGAGGTCAATGAACTTCTAATGCAAGGGGTGTGGGAGCTAAAAAGAGGTCAAAGAACTTCTAATGCAAAGGGTGGGGGAGCTAAAAAGAGATCAAAGAACTTCTAATGCAAGGGGGGGGGAGCTAAAAAGAGGTCAAAGAACTTCTAATGCAATGGGTGGGGGAGCTAAAAAGAGGTCAAAGAACTTCTAATGCTAGAGTTGTGGGAGCTAAAAAGAGGTTAAAGAACTTCTAATGCAAGGGGTGGGGGAGTTAAAAAGAGGTCAAAGAACTTCTAATGCAAGGGGTGGGGAAGCTAAAAAGAGGTCAAAGAACTTCTAATGCAAGGGGTGGGGGAGTTAAAAAGAGGTCAAAGAACTTCTAATGCAAGGGGTGGGGGAGTTAAAAAGAGGTCAAAGAACTTCTAATGCAAGGGGTGGGGGAGCTAAAAAGAGGTCTAAGAACTTCTAATGCTAGAGTTGTGGGAGCTAAAATGAGGTCAAAGAACTTCTAATGCAAGGGGTGGGGGAGTTAAAAAGAGGTCAAAGAACTTCTAATGCAAGGGGTGTGGGAGCTAAAAAGAGGTCAAAGAACTTCTAATGCAAGGGGTGGGGGAGCTAAAAAGAGGTCAAAGAACTTCTAATGCAAGGGGTGGGGGAGCTAAAAATAGGTCAAAGAACTTCTAATGCTAGAGTTGTGGGAGCTAAAATGAGGTCAAAGAACTTCTAATGCAAGGGGTGGGGGAGTTAAAAAGAGGTCAAAGAACTTCTAATGCAAGGGGTGTGGGAGCTAAAAAGAGGTCAAAGAACTTCTAATACAAGGGGTGGGGGAGTTAAAAAGAGGTCAAAGAACTTCTAATGCAAGGGGTGTGGGAGCTAAAAAGAGGTCAAAGAACTTCTAATGCAAAGGGTGGGGGAGCTAAAAAGAGGTCAAAGAACTTCTAATGCAAGGGGTGGGGGAGCTAAAAAGAGGTCAAAGATCTTCTAATGCAAGGGGTGGGGGAGCTAAAAAGAGGTCAAAGAACTTCTAATGCTAGAGTTGTGGGAGCTAAAATGAGGTCAAAGAACTTCTAATGCAAGGGGTGGGGGAGTTAAAAAGAGGTCAAAGAACTTCTAATGCAAGGGGTGGGGAAGCTAAAAAGAGGTCAAAGAACTTCTAATGCAAGGGGTGGGGGAGTTAAAAAGAGGTCAAAGAACTTCTAATGCAAGGGGTGGGGGAGTTAAAAAGAGGTCAAAGAACTTCTAATGCAAGGGGTGGGGAAGCTAAAAAGAGGTCAAAGAACTTATAATGCAAGGGGTGGGGAAGCTAAAAAGAGGTCAAAGAACTTCTAATGCAAGGGGTGGGGGAGTTAAAAAGTGGTCAAAGAACTTCTAATGCAAGGGGTGGGGAAGCTAAAAAGAGGTCAAAGAACTTCTAATGCAAGGGGTGGGGAAGCTAAAAAGAGGTCAAAGAACTTCTAATGCAAGGGGTGGGGGAGTTAAAAAGAGGTCAAAGAACTTCTAATGCAAGGGGTGGGGAATCTAAAATGAGTTCAAAGAACTTCTAATGCAAGGGGTGGGGAGTTAAAAAGAGGTCAAAGAAGTTCTAATGCAAGGGGTGGGGAAGCTAAAAAGAGGTCAAAGAACTTATAATGCAAGGGGTGTGGGAGCTTAAAAGAGGTCAAAGAACTTCTAATGCAAGGGGTGGGGAAGCTAAAAAGAGGTTAAAGAACTTCTGATGCAAGGGGTGTGGGAGCTAAAAAGAGGTCAAAGAACTTCTAATGCAAGGGGTGTGGGAGCTAATAAGAGGCCAAAGAACTTCTAATGCAAGGGGTGGGGAAGCTAAAAAGAGGTCAAAGAACTTCTAATGCAAGGGCTGTGGGAGCTAAAAAGAGGTCAAAGAACTTCTAATGCAAGGGGTGTGGGAGTTATAAAGAGGTCAAAGAACTTCTAATGCAAGGGGTGTGGGAGCTAAAAAGAGGTCAAATAACTTCTAATGTAAGGGGTGTGGGAGTTAAAAAGAGGTCAAAGAACTTCTAGTGCAAGGGGTGTGGGAGCTAAAAAGAGGTCAAAAAACTTCTGATGCAAGGGGTGGGGGAGCTAAAAAGAGGTCAAAGAACTTCTAATGCAAGGGGTGTGGGAGCTAAAAAGGGGTCAAAGAACTTCTAATGCAAAGGGTGGAGGAGCTAAAAAGAGGTCAAAGAACTTCTAATGCAAGGGGTGTGGGAGCTAAAAAGAGGTCAAAGAACTTCTAATGCAAGGGGTGGGGGAGTTAAAAAGAGGTCAAAGAACTTCTAATGCAAGGGGTGTGGGAGCTAAAAAGAG
>NC_090757.1:52309173-52321673 GCF_036898095.1 Palaemon carinicauda | reverse complement strand
TAACTGTTTTTAAAGATTTTTTTTTCTAAACTATGGCATGGTTAAGAAATTACTATATTCGAACTCACTGCTAGTTCTCAAATCCCAAACACCCATTGGTGATAATTGCCACAATAGACAACACTCGGCCATTCTCATAGAGAATTCTCGTTTTAATATAATTTCAAGTACCATATGACCCGTCCATAGTCATTTCTACTCTGGCCCGCCGTGTGACATTGTCTGAATTACCGTTGTCAGTTGATAAGGCAGGATATTCGATATTCATTAGACTATTCGCTGTCTCGTCGAAATCATCGTTTAATGTCTATACTATTCTCGTTACTATTACACAATACAGTGGGTAATTGGTTATTCTTCCATTGATTCTCTACTATCTAAAGCAAGGAGTTCTTTAATAAGTAAAGTGTATTCCCGAACATTCTGTTATCATAGCAATGAAGTTAATAATTTCCAAAATGTTTGAGACTGACTTACAAAACAAACTACCAAAGAATTTCTGCGATTGTTGTCAAGGCACAAGTTTGAGTAACAGGCAAACCTTACCAAAGGACTCAGAAGTAAACTGCGTAGAGAAGAGGAGATGTAGTGTCAAGAAATTAACGTTGACAAAAATACTTGGTTTATCGTTCAAGTTGTTAACAATGCAATAGCTTTCTTTCTGAGCCATCGTCACCAATACACTGTTAAAATCTAAAATAATCTCAACCGTAACGCCTTCGGTAAAAAATAATGTACAAGACAACCAAATGACTAATGACTATTCAACGCTTAGAAAATAAAACAGCTCAACACAGTGCACAAACCTAAATGATTAATTATAAAATGGATTTCATAGCAATGACCCCCCATTAACATATTTTAATTAATAAAATAATAACCCATCACAAATTCATACAAGATAAAGAGACTTTGAATATTAATAATTACCTTTAATGTGAGAAGTATGGTTGATGTGTTCATGCTAGGCCTATTGTGTTAGTTGGGTTTCTTCTGAAATGCCTGTGTGGTGAAAAAGTTTCTCTATCTACACTATTCATCGTGTAACTATATGGATGGCTTTATCTAACATTGATTAATGTTCATGGTGTGGACGTGAATAGGCCAAAAATGTCGGGACATCCTTTTCCTCTGGTTAAACCATTTTGCGTACCATTTGTAAAAACACCAAAATCACAGATTACAAAAATCAGCTGAATATTGTTTTCTCATAAATGACTTAAACTTGCTTCTTGACTCGCAGAATGAAAATATATATATTAGTCTTATCAAAATAAAGTTGCCGACCGGCTGGACTATGCTATAATAATGGTTTTTGAACGACTTGATCCTGATAAATCACAGTTATAGGCCTAAGCTCTTCGAAACACGGTTCAGCGTAGATGACTTCACCAGATAAATGATATGTATAGTCGTTTATACACTTTGGCATGCTGCCATTGATTGAAAATATGACTAACGCTTATTAAATACAACTGTCCACACAGATTCTTGGCGCACACAACCGCACAGACTAAAGTACACACGCCATATGAACCCGGGTTGCTAGGCTGGCCTTTTCCGTGCCCCAAAAAACCAAATTTGGTATTTTTCGTGCTATATACCTAAATTTGGCCCTTTTGTAATTGGTTAGCATTGAATGCAATATTTCGGCCTTTTTCTACTATTAGGTTGGCCTTTAAAAGCTGCAGTTGATCAGACATTTGCCTTTTCTCATTTGGAAAACCTGATAACCCTGATATGAACCCCACACTCAAGCAACTGCAGTTACATAGGGTCGGCTTTCAGCGACACTAGGGGGAAATGTAAGACTATTTTGTATCGATTGAAGAATACTTTATACATCCACTTGATAATAAAATTAGTGATATAGATCCACTTGATGATTAAGAATATTCTAATATTTATTATATACCAATTAGTTTTTGCCGTTTTACTTTTCAATATTGAAGAAGTTTTACCGGATCTCTCTCTCTCTCTCTCTCTCTCTCTCTCTCTCTCTCTCTCTCTCTCTCTCATGATTTCAAATTCATAGTTCACAGCTTAAATGTAACTGAAATATTTGTGTTTACCGTTAAAAGTTAAATAAGTATGATAGCAGTTGCAGTGAAACGTTAATCTTTTGTTTCACTGCCCACTTTGTCACGTCACAGGATACGTATGTTCGATATATATATATATATATATATATATATATATATATATATATATATATATATATATATATATATATACATATATATATATATATATATATATATATATATACATATATATATATATATATATATATATATATATATATATATATATATATATATATATATATATATATGATAGTAATGAGCATTTAGCGTCAAACCATTTTAATTACAAACATGTTGAGTAGTGTTAATATGAACTCTTGTCCCCTGCAATGGACGAGTTGTTTCTGTTGAAATTTGAAATAAACTATTTTTACTGTACACTTACCGATTTAATTGAAAATAACTTATACTGAGATAAAACCAGTTAAAAACAATATTAGGCAGTACTTTGTATGTTAATTATCCAATCATAGGCAATGGGTAGTGAGTTGTTAGGTTAGGAGAGTTATCCCACCCTGGGGCAGCAAAGATACACGAAAGCTAGCTTTTCGCGCCTGTCTCTGTTACCTAACCGTCGTGAAGAGTGGGGGCTAACTGTATCTTTTTCCTTTTACGTGAAGTCTTATCAAGTAACGCTCTATTCGTGGTGTAGATGAAAAAAAATGTGTTTCCTGTTAATGTTCAAGGAGAGAAAACAAAAACTTGGAATTCAGTGAAACGTGAGTGAATGGGCAGCGTGTGCAAGGATAGGAGAGACAAGCGATAGTGTCTTTGGAGTACCGTTGGTAGCTCTGAAAGGTGCAGCCCTAAGGTAGGGGTAGGGCTGGTACTGTAGTATCGGGAAGATTGTTACGACTGAATGCGGAATAACACAAGAGTAAAAGTCGGGATAATGATTGTACTGTACGTGATTCAGAAATGGGTCTATGATTGACCGGTTTTAGGGAACATTGAGGAGTGACTGTGCAAAGAGTTTTGAATGCTCAGGTAAATTACAAAAAGTTAGCGGCAGCTGTTTCTGGATATGTTGTTCTTAGAATATATGAGCCGTGAGAATGTTTTGAAAAATGTATTTAGAAAGAGGCTTTATTTGGAAACACTTGGTTTCAAGACAACGCCGTTAGTATATATTGCTGGGTAAAAGAAGTTTATGAGGACTAGAGTTTGCTAAATTGTTTCATATCATTATCATGATAAAGAAACAATTTTATATCACATTATATACTGTATATTTGTAACAGTTCACCACGGAAAGAGATAGATTGCACAATATAAATTAAAGGAAATAATTTTCTTTGGAATTCTTAGCTTGACAAAATTCATGTTATACTCCAATATCTTAAGGAGCAAATAAGCCTCCCTATGATTTATCCCAGCGTTGCCTTACTTTTAATACCAGAAAAAAAAAATATATATATATATATAAAACCTTATGTTTACCATCCCTCTTCTCCTCTCTTCACTTCTTCTTTCGTTGTAATTGAAAGAAAAAGTAAATATTAAGAGAAGACTGGTCTTTCAGGTCGATTTCTCTTCAAATTTCTTCCACTTTCAGACTTATTTTGTCGTTATTCCTTAAAATTCTCACTTCATTTAACGACTACATTCTTCACAGAGTGGCTTAATTAATTGTAGGCGTTACTTTCTATCCTTTTTTTTTTTTGTTCCCATTCACTTTTCTCTCCTTGCGCCAACTTGCGGTCCAACTTCCACTTCGCTCTGTAAGGAAATGGCACCCATTGAGTTTGATAAACTTGATTTCATGGTTTTATCTGTATCCATATGACTTATTGGGTTAGTGAACCTACTCCCTTTTGATAACAACAACAATAATGATAATAATAATATTAGCCTAATTTTTCTGGGTGTGACAATGTAAGTCTAGGGCTAGGGGCATTCAACTTCACATTTAGACTAGCCACCGTCCAGCCCAGACTCGGCCCCTAACATACATTGGCCTATAAATTGAAGGATGTTTTGGTGCCGGGCCTCTCTCTACCATCTCTTATATTACCATAACTTTTTAGTTTGTTTGTAAACTATGTAATAATAAAAGTGATTCTATTAGAAAATGATAGAGCATTGTTTAAGTGACTATGCATAAATGAATAGAATTATGTACAACGTCCAATATTCTTTTTTTCAGTTATCTCTTGATTCATAATTCATAGAAGTATGGTCATCTCATTTGCAATATTTTCTTAAAATTTGGTATGCATCTTTTTATATATCAAATTATCTACCGTATATCAACATTGTCTACTTCTAGACAAAGAGAATACGTGTCACACTTGTCAGTCATTTAATGATATTATAGCTCACAGGTATTCTTGAATATTTTTTAATGTTTTATACACACATATATACACACAACACACACATATATACAGTATATTTATATAAATAAATAAATATATATATATATATATATATATATATATATATATATATATATATATATATATATATATATATATATACATACACACACACTACTTCACTATTTGTTCAGTGGCTTTTTTCCCCTTGTTAAGAGTAGAAGAGGCTCTAGCTAAGGTAAACAGCTCTTTCATAAATATATATATATATATATATATATATATATATACATATATATATACATATATATATATATATATATATATATATATATATATATACTGCATTGTATTTGTTCAGTGGCCACTTTCCTCTTAGTAAGGGTAAAAGAGACTCTCTAGCTATGGTAAGCAGCTCTTCTAGGAGAAGGACGCTCCAAAATCAAACCATTGTTCTATAATCTTGGGTAGTGCCATAGCCTCTGTACCATGGTCTTCCACTGTTTTGGGTTAGAGTTCTCTTGCTTGAGGGTGCACTTGGGCATATTATTCTATCTTATTTCTCCTCCTCTAGTTTTGTTAAAGTTTTTATAGTTTATAACGGCAATGTTTATTTTAATGTTGTTATTTTTCCTTGTTTCCTTTACTTACTGGGCTATGTTCCCTATTGGAGCCCCTGGGCTTATAGCATTCTGCTTTTCTAAGGTTGTAACTTAGCAAGTAATAATAATAATAATAATAATAATAATAATAATAATAATAATAATAATATATAGGCATACAGTATATATGTGTATATATGTATATATATATATATATATATATATATATATATATATATATATATATATATATATATATATATATATATATATATCTTTATATATATATATATATATGTGTGTGTGTGTATATATGAATATATATATATATACATATATATATATATATATAGATAGATAGATAGATATATAGATAGATATATATACATGTGTGTGTCTTACTTATAACTGTAATCGAACGGTTTAACATACTTTTTTTTAAAAGTGCTCATAAAAGAAACACAGGAAATATAAATAAATCACTATAGTTGGACCAATAAACATTGACCCTCTTCAGGATGTAAACTAAAAGAAAGAGGGTCTATGTTTATTGGTCGAACTATAGCGATTTATTTATATTTCCTGTGTTTCTTTTATGGGCTTTTTTTAAAAAAAACATATATATATATATGTATATATATATATATTTATTCATATAAATATATATACATATACAGTATACAGTATGTATATATATATATACATGTATATATATATATATATATATATATATATATGTATATATATAAGTATATATTTATATATATATATGTATACATTCATATATACATATATAGGTATATAACCACGTATCTATATACTATATAATGTATGCACACGCCTACATTAATACAATTTGTATATGTGTGTGAACATTCGTACAAAGAACACCTTTAAATTCCCAGGGAAACGTTCACACAGAAATCCGAGCAGATCTAGAATCTTGCTTGACAAGCATTTCTCCAATACTAGATTTCCTGCTTCGAGTCTCTCGGGGTATTTTTGGGTGAAGTAGGGGAAGACGCACCCGTAATACCTCTCCCTCCCCAGTATTTCTGACCCCAATACTCAGAGAGAGAGAGAGAGAGAGAGAGAGAGAGAGAGAGAGAGAGAGAGAGAGAGAGAGAGGAAATAAATCTCTTTCAACATTCAATTCTTACAGAATACATCACACTTTTCCTTTTATTTTTTGGCTTATTCTTGTATACTTGTATGTTTTTGTTTATCATTATTGATATTATTAGTGTACACGACCCGTCAATAATTACGGTTAATTGTTTAGATAGAAATGCAGACACATACAGATTCAACCCTTCCCACACCCTCCACCTTTCCTGTCGGGGTACCACTCCCACTAGGATGAGCGTGACCGGAAATATTTATACATGGTATATGTATATGTATATATATATATATATATATATATATATATATATATAAATGTTAATTATAGAAACAATGGTATTAATATAAAAGCGACGATTATATATGTGTATATGTATATATATATATATATATATATATATATATATATATATATATATATATTGAGAGAGAGAGAGAGAGAGAGAGAGAGAGAGAGAGAGAGAGAGAGAGAGAGAGAGAGAGAGGACTTGCTCTTTATTAAATAGGGTAGATTATTATTATTAGTATTATTATTATTATTAGTGGTATTAGTAGTAGTAGTAGTAGCAGTAGCAGTAGTAGTAGTAGTAGTAAAAATAGCGATGATATCGATCCAAGTGCCATTTACAACAATAGTTCTAGAAGGATTTCACTATTTTTGATAAAGAATGTTGTTAATTATATCATTAAGACATTAATATTACTTAAATTGCCACTAGGTGGTAATTGCCTGTAGGTGAGCCATCTCTCTCTCTCTCTCTCTCTGTATATATATATATATATATATATATATATATATATATATATATATATATATATATATATATATATATATATGTATATGTATATATATGTATATATATATGTATATAAATATATGTATATAAATAAATACATATGTATATATATATACATATATATATATATATATATATATATATATATATATATATATACCCCTTTCTTAATGGGAATACCTTAACGTGGTGAAAGGGTTTGTGTGTCGCACAGGATAAGCAAAGGTATACTTATTCAGGGCCACCCATACTAGATTAGTTTGCTGTGAGTGATCAGACGAAAATCTCCCACAATCACCAATCCGCACTGGGAAAGCTGCCTAATGTGGAAAGGGAATAGATAAATAACGAATAGAATATATATGAGAGAAGTAATAAGAAAAATAGTTTATTTTAAGAACAGTAAAGAAAGGACACACATCCTTGCATCTGTGCAATCTTGAAAACCGGAGTCTCACGATCAACGGCAGCACTAAAATCAAGGCCAATCTTGCGAACTTCCTGGCCACAATCAAGGGATCTCTGTATAGCATTGAAAATTTTAAGAAAGCCATTATATACCCTAAGACCTCTGCGAAAGCCAAACTGCATACTAGGGAACAGGTGATTACCTTTAGCATATATATTTAGATGTTTTACCGAAAGACATCCAAAAACTAGATATTATGGGATTTTTGGAAATTGGATGATAATCAGTATGGTTAAAACTACCATAAACCCATTTACCGAATGGAGTAACATTACTGATTCCCCAACAATTTCGAAAAAAGAATCTCTTATTGCTAACTTACAAAAAATAACAGCCATCTTAGGAGTTAATAAATAAGTTTGCTCTATATAAGCCGAGGATAAATTCAATTTGTGTCTACACCTGCATAACCATTAAGGTCCAGTAAAAGTGATTTAATTTCACAAGATCAGTAATCTAAATTAGTTGGTTTAACTTTAGTAAAACAGGACTGAAGAAGATTGAGTTTCTCATTACTCTGCTTACTTTCAAACGCGTCAGCCAAAAGGGTTACCCCAAGGTCCTTTAAATATATTCCGAGTATATTTAAAGGACCTTGGGTTACCCTTTTCTTTGGACAGGAGTGACGGACCTATTTGTTTTAAGCAAATGAGGAGCTGTTGCGGCTACACCAAAAAGTACGAATTTGAGGGTATCCCACCATTTACGTAGCTGGGCTATACCAAAAGGGGTTTCTTTTCTGATCAGTTGAAGCATAAACTCTCTGAGCAATAGCTCTTAGGTAAAAATAGTTATTTTAAGTTAAATCTGATCTGTTACATTTTGAAATATGATAAGCCTCCCCTTTCTCCAAATAAACACATCTTCAGTCATCACTGAACTAGTTTTATTCCTTCATTCGAGATGTTTGCACACAGGAAGACATACGCTTATCAGTATTATTTTGACCAGATTTCCATTTAAGAGAACAACAGGTTAAATCCCTTTATGCAATTGTGACCAATTCAAGTTTAAAATATCCCTCAAAATTCCATTCTGCTTGAGATTTGAAAATATCCTAAAAGAGTATAACACGTCAGGCACAGGCTGTTCAGTCTTAATTACCATCTAAACCAAGGCATGATCAGATGTTTCAACTGGAGGACCAACCTTGCTTGTTATAACACTGAGGGAATAAATGTGTACGAGGTTCAAGCAATTACCAGACTTGAGAGTAACCTTGCTTATGATTTGCTCACAGCCTAATCCAGAGGCAAAGTCAAAATCTCTTAAGCCTTGGCGATCAGTAGGAGAAACAGAATTTAACTGTTTCCTATGGTGAGTGATGAACTCGCTAACAAGCACAAAAGTGTCCGTTCTATCATCTTGTTTTGCAGCCATAGCAATAAAAAGGTAATAGAAGATAGATTCATTCAAGTGTGGATCTCAATAGATGGAACACAAGTAAAAGTTGCTATGCTTACCTCAAACTTGTATGACCGGGATCTCATAACATCATCCTCTTTTATACCAGAACTTCTTTAATTCAGGATTTTCAGTCATGACACACAGAGTCAATCCCCTTGCCCTAGGAAGGGCATTCCATTTCAAAATTATTGGTTTCTTAAGACCTGGAGTAATCATTTCAGATGAGTCCCTCTTTTGAAAAATAGATCTTTTTTACATAAAATAATATACTATCTGGAGAAAACTATAAGGTTTCTAATATTGCCATTGTAGTCCACGAATATTGCAATAAACTAGACAACACTAGCTCAATCTAGGACACACTGATCCTGGAGTTTGCTCAGTATCACTTTACAAAATTATAAATAAAATCAATTAAAAAGTCTCATTATATTTGAAGATAATCTTAATGATAATAAAAATGGAAAAATGTGTACATAACTGTATAAAAGCAAATCACAAACTAAAACCCAAAATGTCTGATAATACTGGTCAAAATGGAAGAGCCAACAAATCATGCAAGGCTTTGTACCATCGAGGATGTCCACTTCAACTGAAGGAAGGAGAGTAACAATGATTTTGAAAATGAATAAGATATAGGAAGATAATGGATTCGATTAGGAAAAGGCAATCTCTTGATAAATCGCCAGGCATCCTTGACTTTTCTATTGAGCCTGCCCCGAACACCGATTAAAAATAAGAGAAAGATAAAACAGAAAATATTATGCCTTAGTGTACCCTCAAGCAACAGAACTGTAACCTAAAAACAGTGGAAGACCATGGTACAGAGACTATGGCACTATCCAAGATTAAGAACGCTAGTTTGATTCAACTGTGTCCATCTCCTAAAAGAGGACAAGGAAAAATGAATCCCACAAGGAGATCCAATGCTGTACTATCTGGCCACGCAAAGGACTCTCTAGCGGTAGTACTGGTATATCAGCGGGCGGCTGGTGCCTACTATGAGATTCAGGGTCTCTGTAACACGGTCTTTTGGACTTTGCTCCTTATCAAAGCATCGGATGTAGCTGAAAGTTGACATATGTATATTTTAAAACCACACACAAATTTTGTCAACATTGTCAATAGCTTAAAGCCGATATTTTTAATTTTTATAGAGTAAAAATTATCTGGCCGACGCCATGGCCAGTGATAACGAGCCAAGAGTCGAAAACATTCATTACGTAAGCAATGTAAACACCTTTTGACAAAATTTTTCCCCGCCCATCCACCAGACACCCATTCACCTTGTTCCATCTGCTCTGAAACCCATAACAGTCAAGAATGGCTAACAGGATTTGGAATTGCCCCCGTGGTTGCAAAACTGCATTTGTCTTACGACTTGCAACTTTATACAGTCAAGAGAAAGCCCGTGGCCATATTTACTATAGCCTGAATAGGTAATTATTCAGTTTCTAGTTTAAATCCAATGTTTATGGTCTGATTTGTATTTAGCGTAACATGATTATAATACTTGTAATGTCATTCAGGCTTTTGAACATTTCCATTAACTATTCACTATGCCACCAAGAGAGAGAGAAAGAGAGAGATTGTATGTAAACAGTCTTTATATAACTATTTTTGTTGAAATAAGAATTTTGTGCTAAACTCTCCATCAGACCAACGGATCATCCGATATTATTCTTTTAATTTCTTCTTAGGCCGTCCGACCGTGTTGGCTATGTTTTGGGCACGACTGCATTTTGTAAATAAATCAGGAATAGTTTTAGGAGTTTTATTTGTACATCTAATGGCAATTTATAGAAGTAAAGTGAACATAATTCATTTATCCTTTAAAATAATTACTACATGTAGCCAAGCAAATAGTAGTAAAGATGATAATGCAATGAAGGAATGATACCATACTTTATCTTTAGCTTCAACATCGGCAATAACATACCCAGTTGCCATAATTTGTCAGCTTAATGAAATATCCTATCATCTAATGTTAAACTTAATTTATTAGGAGGCCATGGCTTATTGCACAGTGAAAAAACATTACAAAGACTTTATGAATGGCGGAACGATACATAAATGTGGGTGGGGTATCTGTGCTAGCGTAGTAATACTACAGTAGCAGTAGTGCCGCAACAGTAGTATACACGAATTAAACGTTTAGGCCAACTGCTGGGATCCTTGAGGATCATTTAGCACTTCTTACAACTACTCGAGAAATGAGTTTTTATAGCCAGAATTTAAATTTTCTGATCCAACAATGCCCATGATAGCCTTCAGTGTTATCCTGAATTATAACAAGGCCAAAGTGGGTGGAGCCTCATGAAGTCACCATTCTGACGATAATTATTGGTGAAGGTTTAAAGCCAAAATACGGTACCGTCTATTTTTTTTTTTTTTTTTTTACAGTAAATAGGTAGGTAGATAGACAATAAATAAAAATTGCTTAACATTGGATATAGCAGTTATCAAATCAAGCTTGTCTACTACGTTTTTGAAAATTACCAACTATTCCCTACACCTTGTCAATCTGATTGTTACCTATAAAGTATACTGTAATTTCTTAGGAAACTTATTTGAGAGTTAGACTAATAATCGAAGTGTTTTTGTATTTATTAACATATTTTGTTGGTTTATTCATTATGACAATTATCAGTGGAGAGGTTTCAGAGTTCATAAAGGTGTACTGCTTTGCTTTTATTTCCACTTTTATGTCATTTTTGGCAGAGGTATAGCCTTCGTTACGTATAGCCAATCATCGATCGAGAAAGAGGGAAGAAATGCCATCATAAGTTACGTAACGAATGCGTTTGAAACCTTTTCTCTGAGTAAGTTGGCCCGTCTTCAAAAAACGTCACTTTTACATTATACGTACCAAATTTATTCAACCTACGTAATGCAGAATATAGTCAAAATTTATGTGTAGATATAATGTGCATTCTGAAGAAGCGTTATATTTATGAAATTCATAGATAAAAAATTATTGCGAAAAACCCGTGTTACAGAGGCCCTGAATCTCATAGTAGTTCAATTCTGTTCATTTCTTGTCCTGATATTTACCGATGTTCATTTAGCCTTTAGCCTTTTTCCTTTAAGTTTGATGAGTAAAATGCATATCCATTATGATTGCTAATAATAATAATAATAATAATAATAATAATAATAATAATAATAATAATAATAATAATAATTTTTGTTTTAAAAAATGTTAATCCAACAAAATAGATCAATTAGTTTAGACTCTCCATATTCATATCGTCATTCCATGTCCTGGCTTTATCCCTTTGTATACGGGATCCCCTGCTAATAGTTTATCTAGTTTGTTTGTAGAAATTCCAGTCAATAGGAAAACTAGGGGATGAAGCCGCTTTTCCCTCGAGTAATAGATATTCCAATTTTCGAGTTGTTCCAAATCAGATGTCCGCTGTGGAAGTGAAACAGAGCGGAGAAGTGTATTACAGAGTAGTATGAAAATTGTTATACAGAATGTGATTTTGGAATTACGCAAAGGTTTTGCTTGGAAATGCTGGCGTCGTTTCAATTAAAATTGCTGTAAAGAAACGGTATATTTTCTTATCAATTCAAGAACTGGCGGGGATATGGTTTTTTGTCATTTGTTTTGGGGAAGATTGCATCATTTATTTTCATTAATTGCGATGCAAAAATGGAAATTATATTTTAGATTAAGGCACTGCTTTCTA
>NC_090757.1:52304173-52306673 GCF_036898095.1 Palaemon carinicauda | reverse complement strand
GAGAGAGATTTGCTGTTGTTTTTTTCTTATATTTATTATTATTATTATTATTACTATCCAAGCTACAACCCTAATTGGAAAAGCAAGATGCTATAAGCCCAGGGGCTCCAATAGGGAAAAATAGCCCAGTGAGGAAAGGAAATAAGGAAATAAATAACTG
Organism: Palaemon carinicauda; assembly: GCF_036898095.1. NCBI lineage: Eukaryota > Metazoa > Arthropoda > Malacostraca > Decapoda > Palaemonidae > Palaemon > Palaemon carinicauda. The sequence continues at coordinate 52,306,513 of NC_090757.1, read as the reverse complement.
AAGAGAACAAATTAACAATAAATCATTCTAAAAAAAGTAATGTCAAAAGAGATATATCATATGTAAACTATTAACAACGTCAACAACAAATATGTCATATATAAACTATAAAAAGACTCATGTCCGCCTGGTCAACAAAAAAGCATTTGCTCCAACTTTGAACTTTTGAAGTTCTACTGATTCAACAACCCGATTAGGAAGATCATTCCACAACTTGGTAACAGCTGGAATAAAACTTCTAGAGTACTGCGTAGTATTGAGTCTTATGATGGAAAAGGCCTGGCTATTAGAATTAACTGCCTGCCTAGTATTACGAACAGGATAGAATTGTCCAGGGAGATCTGAATGTAAAGGATGGTCAGAGTTATGAAAAATCTTATGCAACATGCATAATGAACTAATTGATCGACGGTGCCAGAGATTAATATCTAGATCAGGAATAAGAAATTTAATAGACCGTAAGTTTCTGTCCAAAAAATTAAGATGAGAATCAGCAGCTGAAGACCAGACAGGAGAACAATACTCAAAACAAGGTAGAATAAAAGAATTAAAACACTTCTTCAGAATAGATTGATCACCGAATATCTTAAAAGACTTTCTCAATAAGCCAATTTTTTGTGCAATTGAAGAAGACACAGACCTTATATGTTTCTCAAAAGTAAATTTGCTGTCAAGAATCACGCCTAAAATTTTGAAAGAGTCATACAAATTTAAAGAAACATTATCAATACTGAGATCCGGATGTTGAGGAGCCACCGTCCTTGACCTACTTACAATCATACTTTGAGTTTTGTTAGGATTCAACTTCATACCCCATAATTTGCACCATGCACTAATTTTAGCTAAATCTCTATTAAGGGATTCACCAACCCCAGATCTACATTCAGGGGATGGAATTGATGCAAAGAGAGTAGCATCATCTGCATATGCAACAAGCTTATTTTCTAGGCCAAACCTTTGTTTATGCACACGATCCCGAGCGGATAAAACGAACAGATGAAGAGATAAAGAGACAGGGCAGTAAATAGTAAAGACGATAAGAGTGAGGTAATCAGAATAGGAAGAGAAAGGTCGTGTGTTATCACAGTAGTAGATAGACCGCATACCTCCGCCTGAATGTTACCATTTCCCGGCCCGTATAATCTCATCTTAAGAAAAAAATGTAATATGTTCTAACTTAGATGTTTGAAATTTTACAGATAAATCTGATAAAATTCCTTTTCATGAATTATGATTCTGGTTTATGAACATAAAGGGAAGCTGAAGATGAATAATTGAAGCAGTATAAACTGCGTTATTAAGGTCAAGCTTTTATTTCCTTTCCTCACCGGGCTATTTTTCCCTGTTGGGGCTCTTAGGCTTATATCATCCTGCCTTTCCAACTACGGGTGTAGCTTAGCTAGTAATAATAATAATAATAATAATAATAATAATAATAATGGTATTATTAATAATGTTATAATTCACCAATATTCAACTAATCATGTGACATTTAAACCAGGAAAAGTTTGGGGCTTTGACCCTTGTTGGTCAATTTTTGAAAGGTCAAACTTATCTAGCGTGATAAAAATACTCTTATACTTTATGGTGAGACAAGGGATTCTCTGGTATGCATGACCCTTGACCCTTGAAGGTCAAACTTATTCAACTTTTGTTCTCTAGTCTTGGGTAGTGCCATAGCCTCTGTAAAATGGTTTTCCACTGTCTTGGGTTAGAGTTCTCTTGCTTGAGGGTACATTCAGGCAAAATGTTCTATCTAATTTCTCTTCCTCTTGTATTTTAAGTGTATAGTTTATATATGAAAGATTTATTTTGATGTTGCTACTGTTCTTAAAATATTTTATTTTAATCGTTCAATATTTTTCTTGTAATTTTTTTATCTCCTTATTTACTTTCCTCGCTATGCTATTTTTCCCTGTTGTAGCCATTGGGCTTAAAGCATCCTGCTTTTCTAAGTAGAGTAATAGCTTAAATAGTGATAATAATAAAATGATAATAATAATGAGGAAAAGGATTCTCATTTAGAATAAGATAGACAAGCAGATAGATAGATAGACAGATAGATGGATAGATAGATAGATAGATAGACGTACAATCTGACAGACAAACTGATAAACCAAACGAACAAGTAATTAAAATAATTTAGTTTTTAATAATGCAAAAAATATATTTAATTACTCCTAATGTATCTGCATAAAAAAAGCATCATGTTAATAATAACTTTTATTAATCCGTTAAATAAGATTGGAAGCGCCATTGTATTATTTAAATATCGTCAAAACACCGAAGGTCAGTGAATGTTTATCAAGAAGCTAAATAAAATAAAACTTTTAATAAATG
>NC_090757.1:52294173-52296673 GCF_036898095.1 Palaemon carinicauda | reverse complement strand
TTTGACCTCTTTTTAGCTCCCACACCTCTTGCATTAGAAGTTCTTTGACCTCTTTTTAGCTTCCCCACCCCTTGCATTAGAAGTTCTTTGACCTCTTTTTAGCTTCCCCACCCCTTGCATTAGAAGTTCTTTGACCTCTTTTTAGCTCCCACACCCCTTGCATTAGAAGTTCTTTGACCTCTTTTTAGCTCCCCCACCCCTTGCATTGGAAGTTCTTTGACCTCTTTTTAGCTCCCACACCCCTTGCATTAGAAGTTCTTTTACCTCTTTTTAGCTCCCACACCCCTTGCATTAGAAGTTCTTTGACCTCTTTTTAGCTTCCCCACCCCTTGCATTAGAAGTTCTTTGACCTTTTTTTAGTTCCCACACCCCTTGCATTAGAAGTTCTTTGACCTCTTTTTAGTTCCCACACCCCTTGCATTAGAAGTTCTTTGACCTCTTTTTAGTTCCCACACCCCTTGCATGAGAAGTTCTTTGACCTCTTTTTAGATCCCACACCCCTTGCATTAGAAGTTCTTTGACCTCTTTTTAGTTCCCACACCTCTAGCATTAGAAGGTCTTTGACCTCTTTTTAGCTCCCACACCCCATGCATGAGAAGTTCTTTGACCTCTTTTTAGCTCCCACACCCCTTGCATTAGAAGTTCTTTGACCTCTTTTTAGTTCCCACACCCCTTGCATTAGAAGTTCTTTGACCTCTTTTTAGCTCCCACACCCCTTGCATGAGAAGTTCTTTGACCTCTTTTTAGCTCCCACACCCCTTGCATTAGAAGTTCTTTGACCTCTTTTTAGTTCCCACACCTCTAGCATTAGAAGTTCTTTGACCTCTTTTTAGTTCCCACACCCCTTGCATTAGAAGTTCTTTGACCTTTTTTTAGTTCCCACACCCCTTGCATTAGAAGTTCTTTGACCTCTTTTTAGTTCCCACACCCCTTGCATTAGAAGTTCTTTGACCTCTTTTTAGCTCCCACACCGCTTGCATGAGAAGTTCTTTGACCTCTTTTTAGCTCCCACACCCCTTGCATTAGAAGTTCTTTGACCTCTTTTTAGTTCCCACACCTCTAGCATGAGAAGTTCTTTGACCTCTTTTTAGCTCCCACATCCCTTGCATTAGAAGGTCTTTGACCTCTTTTTAGTTCCCACACCCCTTGCATTAGAAATTCTTTGACCTCTTTTTAGTTCCCACACCCCTTGCATTAGAAGTTCTTTGACCTTTTTTTAGTTCCCACACCCCTTGCATTAGAAGTTCTTTGACCTCTTTTTAGTTCCCACACCCCTTGCATTAGAAGTTCTTTGACCTTTTTTTAGTTCCCACACCCCTTGCATTAGAAGTTCTTTGACCTCTTTTTAGCTCCCACACCCCTTGCATGAGAAGTTCTTTGACCTCTTTTTAGCTCCCACACCCCTTGCATGAGAAGTTCTTTGACCTCTTTTTAGTTCCCACACCTCTAGCATGAGAAGTTCTTTGACCTCTCTTTAGCTCCCACACCCCTTGCATTAGAAGGTCTTTGACCTCTTTTTAGTTCCCACACCTCTAGCATGAGAAGTTCTATGACCTTTTTTTAGCTCCCCCACCCCTTGCATTAGAAGTTCTTTGACCTCTTTTTAGTTCCCACACCTCTAGCATTAGAAGTTCTTTGACCTCTTTTTAGCTCCCACACCTCTAGCATTAGAAGTTCTTTGACCTCTTTTTAGCTCCCACACCTAGCATTAGAAGTTCTTTTACCTCATTTTATCTTCCACAACTCTAGCATTAGAAGTTCTTTGACTTCTTTTTAGCTCCCACACCTCTACCATTAGAAGTTCTTTGACCTCTTTTCGGCTCCCTTACCTCAAGCATTAGAAGTTCTTTGACCTCTCTTTATAGCTCCCACACCTCTAACATTAGAAGTTCTTTGACCTCTCTCTTTAGCTCCCACACTTCTAGCATTAGAAGTTCTTTGACCTCTCTTTAGCTCCCACACTTCTAGCATTGGAAGTTCTTTGACCTATATTTCTAGGTTCCATACTTTTAGCTTTAGAGGGTCTTCGATCTATATTTTGAGGTGCCTTACTTCTAGCATTAGAGGCTCTTTATTTTTAGGTGTCTTACCTCTGGCATTAGAGGCTCCTCTTCGCTGTTCTCTACTGTCTTCTAGTTTTCAAGATCTTCTTTCATTAGATTATCTGTTTCTTTCGAGATTTCATTGTCTCTTTTCCTTAGTCCGTCAGTATCCTTCTAGATTTCAAAAGAGATTTCAGTGCCGCGAGTCCTCACTTCGTCAGATTCCTCAGGGAAATCGAAGGCATTTATTCTTTACCTATCTGGGCAATGAGTAAAGAGATGAATACTATCGATTTCTCCGCATACAATATCATACCAAAGTAAATGACGAGCAACATGATATATTTACTAATGTCGTCGGGATATGTCCTTACTTCAATGGCGAATTTTGGGACAATCCTGTTGAAGAACTACACGTCACTCACCGTTCAGTTGAACCATTCTGCCTCCATCCTCAT
>NC_090757.1:52286673-52289173 GCF_036898095.1 Palaemon carinicauda | reverse complement strand
TTGAAGTTGGCACCAAATTCCAATACACTTATCTAATCCAAAAAGAACTAATACAATTTCATCGATTGCTTTAATCCCTGTAAGCTGATGTGACGTATTCCTGATGCAATTAGGTCAGGTATATTACGGCTGGGGCGCACTGGCCTTTCAACCGAATATAATTGACAATCATCTGGTTATTTTGGAGACTTATAAAATAGGGTAATCTACAGGCTATGTCGTTGGTATCTGATATTACACTGTAGATACAAGCTGTACTTTTAGTAACTGATATTACACTCTAGATACAGACTGCACTGTTGGAATAAGATATTACACTGTAAATTAAGACTGCACTGTTGGTATTTGATATTATACTATAGATACAGGCTGTACTCATAGTACCTAATATTACAGTGTAGATACATAATGCACTGTTTGGTATCTGAAATTACACTGCAGAAAAAGACTGCACTGTTGGTTTCTAATATTACACAGTAGATACAGACTGCACTATTGGTATCTGATATTACACTGTAGATACAGACTGCCCTCTTGGTACCTTATAATATAGTGTAGATACACACTGCACTGTTGGTATCTGATATTACACTGTAGATACAGACTGCACTGTTTGTATCTGACATTACAGTGTAGATACAGACTGCACTGTTTGTATCTGACATTACAGTGTAGATACAGACTGCACTGTTTGTATCTGACATTACAGTGTAGATACAGACTGCACTGTTGGCATCTGATATTACACTGTAGATATGGATTATGTTGTTGGTATCTGATAGAACACCACAAATACAAAAATCTTCAAAATTTGACTATTCTCTCTCTCTCTCTCTCTCTCTCTCTCTCTCTCTCTCTCTCTCTCTCTCTCTCTCTCTCTCTCTCTCTCTCTCTCTAAATTGACAACAACCGACCTATGAAATACTACTTCATCAACGTATTCGTCAAGTATTATTCTCTCTCTCTCTCTCTCTCTAATCAATACCGAATCCCTCTGATAATGATGTCACCTTTGTAATTTGAAGTTAACAGCATTATAACGAGGGTGAATTCAATATTGGAATTCTGTTAGCCAAGTGGATAAGTGTTGTTGGCATTCTTGCCTCATTTCCAATGTTGAATAATTTATTTTGATCATTTCAAAAAATTATCTTCCATTGTCAAGCTATTCTATCTACAAATTTGTATATGGGAAATAAACGTTATATTTCTTTATATATAATTGTTATGACTAATCTATTTTCATGCTGTTGATAAAGATGAAAACAGTAACAAAATTAAGAAACAGAAAGAGCAATGAGTGATTTCAGAGGTCTTCCAATGGAGATCGTCAACATTCCATTAAAGTCTACGGACAAAGTTTTCCGCTTTTCATATGTGGACGATGAATGAATTTACAATAATAATAATAATAATAATAATAATAATAATAATAATAATAATAATAATAATAATAACCAGAATTTTTTATTCGGATTCCAATTAAGATTTTATTTATTCTTCCGGATGACAATACCTGTCCGTTGTTAAAATTTGGTAAAAATCCGGCAAGAAGTTTTGACGTAATTCTAACAGACAAAGAATAAACGCAGGTCATTCTATAACCTCCTTGATTGAGGTAATAAGTAATAATAGTAAAACTAATATTGAAGGTAGTAGGTTGACCAGGGCACCAACTGCCCGTTGAGATACTACCGCTAGAGAGTTATGGGGTCCTTTGACTGGCCAGACAGTACTACATAGTACCCTTCTCTCCGGTTACGGTTCTTTCCTTTTGCCTACACAGACACCGAATAGTCTGGCCTATTCTTTACATATTCTCCTCGGTCTTCATACACCTGACAACACTGAGATTATCAAACTATTCTTCTTCTCTCAAGGGGTTAACTACTGCACTCTAATTTCAGTGGCTACTTTTCTCTTGGTAAGGGTAGAAGAGATTCTTCAGCTATGGTAAGCAGCTTTTCTAGGAGGAGGACACTCCAAAATCAAACCATTGTTCTCTAGTCTTGGGTAGTGCCATAGCCTCTGTACCATGGTCTTCCACTGTCTTGTGTTAGAGTTCTCTTGCTTGAGGGTACACTCGGGCACACTGTTTTATCTAGTTTCTTTTCCTCTTGTTTTGTTATAGTTTTTAAAGTTTATATAGGAAATATTCATTTTAATGTTGTCACTATTCTTAAAATATTTTATTTTTCCTTATTTCCTTTCCTCACTGGGTTATTTTTCCTGTTGGAGCCCCTGGGCTTATAGCATCCTGCCTTTCCAACTAGGGTTGTAGCTTAGCATGTGATAATAATGATAATAATAATAATAATAAATTAATTGCAATTAATATGATATAGAGGCTTTTCAACATACAGCACGCATTTACACTTTACTGAAGCCTAATTTCGGTTGTAATTATTTACATCATTTTAATATTATTACAGGACAGTCCCACACAAGCTGTCATTTGTTGATATTCCTTTTCAATATTTCCAGATTTTTTCAATATATA
>NC_090757.1:52279173-52284173 GCF_036898095.1 Palaemon carinicauda | reverse complement strand
AAGAAGTCTCCCAGAGTGAACTTGAGGAAAGCACATCAATCTATTTCAAAATTGCGTAATTTCGTTTATGTCGGCAATTGATTATGACGGAAATGCTCTCCGTTCAGTGTAAAGCTATAGTTACTCATGTGTAATTAAAAAAATAACAGCGAAATGATGCCTTAAAGGCCCGATTCTGACTTAATTTTCAGGGAAGGCCAGCACATTTTCTTACATTTGCACTGCAAAGCTTTTCTAAAGATTGCCAAGGAAAAGAGAAGACGGCGGTGTCAATCATAAGGTGAGGGATTATTTGTGATTTACTTTTTCATAATGGAAGGATTTATTTGTGATTTACTTTTTCATAATGGAAGGATTTATTTGCGCTTTACTTTTAGTTTGTGACCTGGGAAGGGGGGGGGGGGGGTCTGGCTAGCGGTTGTGACCTGCTTGCCCCGAGTAGAGGTTGTGACCTGGGAAGGTTTGTGACCTGGGAAAGGGGTCTGGGGGCTTGCCCCCGGGTAGGGGCTGTGACCAGGGAAGGTTTGTGACTGGGAAGGGGGTCCGGGGGATTGCCCCCGGTTAGGGGTTGTGACCTGGGAAGGGGGTCTGGGGGCTTGCCCCCGGCTAGGGGTTGTAATCTGGGAAGGGGGTCCGGGGGCTTGCCACCGCCTAGGGGTTGTGACCTGGGAACTACTAGGTTAGGTTAGGTGGGTTTGTTAGGTTCTGTACCCTTTTACAAATCTCAAAAGTGTTAAAAAATCATGTTTGGCCAATTTTTAGATCCTTTCATGAACCATATATTTTTCCAACTGGTTATATTGTGTTTATTTTGCATTTCTGACCATTATTATTGCTGTAAATCACTCGTTTATGACATTTCCCCACCCGAAAAACCCCGGTTTCTCACTGGTATCCCCCATAATTGTCTTTATATAAGGGGGTCCAAAAAGTCATGAGCTGGTGGTTTGCCCCTATAATCAAGGTCAGAAATGCATAAAACACAAGATAACGAGTAGGAAAAATAAATAGTTCATGTATTTGGCTAGAAATTAAAGTATCATATATTTACCTTTTATTCTACCTTGGTTCGAGTATTGTTCTCCTGTCTGGTCTTAAGCTGCTGATTCTCATCTTAATTGTTGGACAGGAACTTACGGTCTTTGAAATTTATTATTCTTGATCTAGATATTAATCTTTTTCACCGTCGTTTGATTAGTTCATTATGCATGTTGCATAAGATTTTTCATAATCCTGACCATCCTCTACATTAAGATCTTCCTGGACAGTTCCATCCTGTTCGTAATACTAGGCAGGCAGTTAATTCTAATAGTCAGGATTTCTCCCTCATGAGGCTCAATACTACACAGTATTCTAAAAGTTTTATTCCAGCTGTGACCAAGTTGTGGAATGATCTTCCTAATCGGGTAGTTGAATCAGTAGAACTTCAAAAGTTCAAAGTTGGAGCAAATGTTTTTATGTTGAAGAGGCTGACGTAAGTCTTTTTATAGTCTATATATGAATTATCTGTTTTAATGTTGTTAATGTGTTTTTAAAAGTACTTTATTTTAATTTTCCATTACTTATATCATTTATTTCTTTATTTTTCTTTCGTCACTGGGCTGTTATTCCCTGTTGGAGTCCTTGGGCTTATAGCATCTTGCCTTTCCAACTAATATATATATATATATATATATATATATATATATATATATATATATATATATATATATATATATATATATATATATATGTTATATACGTGTGTATACACATATATATATACATATATATATATATATACATACATGTGTATACACACATATATACATATATATATATGTGTGTATATATATATATGTATATATATGTGTATGTATGTGTGTATACAGTATATATATGTGTGTGTGTGCACGAACCCACCATTCATATATATATAAATATATATATATATATATATATATATATATATATATATATATATATATATATGCACATACATTCATTGTACATTTATATGTGCATATATATGTAAATACGTGTGCATATACATAACTAAATGCACCATATGAATTCCATAAATACCAGTTTGTAATGTTTATAAAAGGAATCAAAGTCTTTTGAGATACAAATAATACAAACTCGTGATCGATAATCAGAATCAAAATCTTTAATAAGCTTTAAAGGTGTCTGGTTTCAGTTCTAGTTCCATCAGAACAGATGCTCACCAGAACCTTAGCCGGGCAAGCCCAACCCCCCACAGTGGTGCCTAAACACAGCAGTGGCCTCCTCAGTAAACAGCTTAAACGCACTGACTCGAGCTGGGATCGATCTGCTACCATACGAATGCAAGGCGAACACGTTACCTATGACAAGCTTTAATAAACTTTGATTTCGTAAAACTCTCGAGAGCTCAGAAAGCATCTGATACATCATTTTACTCTCTTTTCCTGTTATGGTTTTCCCTTCCTTCTTTATCCTATTTTCCTTTAAAGACCTTGATGACCAATAGCCCCTTCTGATGTTTCTTTCCTCTTCTTTCTTTCTTTCCTATTTCCTCTTCCTATCTTCTTCATGTATGCGCTGGTAAAACTAATGAGAGGTTCCAATGTCTAATTGGCCTTCGCTGCATACAGAAAATGATGAAATGAAAATAGAAATATCCAATTAGATTATAAATGAACTTTCTCTAACGGCCATTTCAATTACGGTAAAAGATAATCTTTTATCCTTTGCTGTAAAGGGGAAATAAATAAATAAAAATAGAAACATCCAATTATTTTAACCAACCAAACGACGTACAATATAATGGCGATGTTACACCTCCCCCTCTCTCTCTCTCTCTCTCTCTCTCCCCCCCAGAATCCTTCTCCCTACTCCTCTGAGTGACCTAACCTCTTACCCGTAATGACCTCAGTCCGAATTTGTGTCGAGGGATTCCTAAAGAGGTTGTTGGATATGCAAAAGGCATTGTTACGATGGGCCAAGGTAGAATATTTGGTGGATTTAGTACCTCAATTTCCTGGGCAATATGGGAAATATTGCTAATTCTTAAGGGGAAATATATTAGTTTTTCGTCGTTGGAATAATAATAATAATAATAATAATAATAATAATAATAATAATAATAATAATATTAATAATAATAATAGTTTCTATAAATAATTAAGACCAAGTGTCTGGCTATATCTATGTATGTATATATATATATATATATATATATATATATATATATATATATATATATATATATATATATATATACATATATGTATATATATATATATATATATATATATATATATATATATATATATATTATATTATTTATTCTTGGTCACGCTCAGTGGCATTGCCAGACGTATAACTGCTAGTTTTCTCCCCGCCCCTCTGTTAAGGGGGAGAGGGAGTAGTCATTACCTTGGCTAGAGGGATTATGGTTAGGAATCTGTGTACGCGTGTATATGCACTTCTATATAAATATATACCCGTCTTATTTGACGGGTCTCGTACACTCGTAATAATAATAATAACGGAACCACAAGACACGCACAACACAATAGCACTTACTGCACTGTAATTGTTCAGTGGCCACTTTCCTCTTGGTAAGGGTAGAAGAGACTCTATAGCTATGGTAAGCAAGTGTTCTCTAGTCTTGGGTAGTGCCACAGTCTCTGTACCATGGTCTTCCACTGTCTTGGATTAGAGTTCTCTTGCTTGAGGGTGCACTCGGGCGCACTATTCTATCTTATTTCTCCTCCACTTGTTTTGTTAACGTTTTTATAGTTTATATGGGAAATATTTATTTCAATGTTACTGTTCTTAGAATATTTTAAGTTTCCTGTTTCCTTTCCTCACTGGGCTATTTTCCCTGTTTGAGCATCCTACTTTTCCAACTATGGTTGTAAATTAGCGAGTAATAATAATAATAATAATAATAATAATAATAATAATAATAATAATAATAAAAGACAAATCTATGATATTTAGACAAATGACGAGCCAAAGCACTTTCAATAACCAAGGGAAACGAGAGATGGGACTGAGCTCATGAATGCTGTGTACGAAGATTGCAATGAACTTTATGAGGTGGTCAGAGTTTTAGGAAATGTTCGAAAATGTTCCAAAACGCTAAGCGATATTTCGTGATCAACATTCAGAAATGAGAATGTGTTTTGTTTAGTTTTCATTCTTGTCAGAACAAGAACAATTTGAGTCTTTCTCGGATGTTAATAGCAAATATAAAATTATTATTATTATTATTATCATTATTATTATTATTATTATTATTATTATTATTATTATTATTATTATTATTAGCTAAGCTACAACCATAGTTGGAAAAGCAGAATGCTGTATAAGGGCTCCAACAGGAAAAAATAGCCCCGTCAGGAAAGGTAATACGGAAATAAATAAACTACAAGAGATGTAATGAAAAAAAAATTAAGAATAAAACAGCAACATTAAAATAGATCTATCATACAAAAGCTATGAAAACTATAAAAAGACACTTTTGTCAGAAAATCTAATTGTAAATCTAAAATGATCATCAACGCAACTATAAATATATCTCACCAACAAATTTCAAATTATAATAGCTTAAAGAGTAAAGTTAATGGCTTAAAGAGTAAAGCAATAAATGCAAGTGTCAGTCTAGCACAATGGTATCTGTAAAACAATTATAATAGAAGCTCTAAAATTTTTACATCGGCAATTATCAAATGATCAGATATGCCACCATGAAATCATCATAGGCGGACCTGTGAAGTTATCCTAACTGCATTTTTTTTTCTTTTTTTTTATAGTTTGTATATAACAGATCTATTTTAAAGTTGTTAATGTTCTTGAATTGTTTTATTTTCATTGTTCCTTACTTCTCATGTAGTTTATTTATTTCATTATTTCCTTTCCTCAGTGGGTTATTTTTCCCTTTTGCAGCCCTTGGGCTTATAGTATCCTGCTTTTCCAACTAGGGTTGAAGTTAAGCTAATAATAATAATAATAATAATAATAATAATAAT
>NC_090757.1:52266673-52274173 GCF_036898095.1 Palaemon carinicauda | reverse complement strand
CAAATCCACGATCAAATATATCGAATCTTTTCAGCATTCATTCAACTCTTGATGCGATTTTGCATAAGCTTTCAGTGTCCTAGATATTGCTGATGAAATGGAAAACGACACTGAATATCTTTTTTTTTTTTTTCATTACTTTCGTACGTTCGAAATGAAGTTGCATAGAGAAAATATCTCAACCCACCCTTTCGCTAGACGTGCATTCGGATAATATTACAGCTTGCAGTACAGATAATATTATTGGTATCATTCTGAATGGTATTACAGCTTCCACTCCTGATGATATTAAAGATTTCCGAATAATATTATAGCTTTCTTTCCGGATGGTATTACAGATATCAGTTCGAATGATATTACAGCGGTCAGTCCGGATAATATTATAGCTGTCAGTCCGGATAACATTATAGCTTTCACTCCGAATAATATTACAGCTTTCATTCCGGATGGTATTACAGCTATCTGATCGGATGATATTACAGCTGTCAGTCCGGATAATATTATAGCTGTCCTTTCGCATGGTATTACAGCTTCCAGTCCTAATAATATTATAGCTTTTAGTCCCAATAGTATTACAGCTATTAGTTCGGATTATATTACAGCTTTCAGTCCAGATATTACAGTTGTTAGTCCGGATAATGTTACAGCTTCCATTCCGGATTGTATTACACCTTTCAGTCCGGTTATTGCAGCTTTCAGTCCGCATAATACTACAGCTGCCAGTCCGGATGATATTACACCTGTCAATTCGGATAATAATACAGTTTTCATTCCGGATAATACTATAAATGTCAGTCTGGATAATATTAGAGTTTTCAGTTCAGATAATATTACAGCTGCCAGTCCGGAGGATATTACAGCCGTCAGCCCGGATGATATTACACCTTTCACTCCAGATAATATTACATATGTCAGTCCGGATGATATTACAGCTCACCCCGGATAATATTGCAATATATTTTCAATACAGTGAGGCCATCCGTTGTTTCAGTTTGTTGTTCTTCGTTTTCAATTGAATCCTTCAATCTTGCTAAAGAAAAGACTTCCAGGTTTCGCTCCGTCCCTCCTTTCTCTGCTGACTCAACCCCGGATAAAATAGGGGTGATAGGTTTAGCGAAGACTATACGAAACTAAAAGAATCATCGTCACTTTAACTTTTAACTAACCATAAATATCTAGTGCGAGAGGCAACGTAGGTTGACATTCCTACTTCGCAAGAAAAGAGAAACTCTTATAAAAGACTCTGAGGCTCGCTTCGCACGAGCCGATTGATGCCGCGTGGTTTTGTCCGCGCGGATTAGAAATCAATGAAGATCAATGAGGCCCTTCATACGCTGCCCCCCACGGAACAATTTCCGATTATTATTATTATTATTATTATTATTACTTGCTAAGCTACAAACCTAGTTGGAAAATCAGGATGCTATAAGCCCAGGGGCTCCAACAGGAAAATAGCCCAGTGAGGAGAGGAAATAAGGAAATAAATAAGATATTTTAAGAACAGTAACATTACAATAAATATTTCCTATTTAAACTATAAAAACGTTAACAAAACAAGAGGAAGAGAAATAAGATAAAAAAAAAAGTGTGCCCGAGTGTACCCTCAAGCAAGAGAACTCTAAACCATAACAGTGGAAGACCATGGTACAGCGGCCATGGCACCACCCAAGACTGGAGAACAATGGTTTGATTTTGGAGTGTCCTTCTCCTAGAAAAGCTGTTTACTATAGCTAAAGTGTCTCCTCTACCCTTTCTACCCTTAAAGTGCAGTAGTTAACCCCTTGCGAGAAGAAGTATTGTTTGGCGGCAGTGATTTGTTTGCAGCGTTCACTGCTAACCCGGGCGGTTCCAGTGACGCGTCTTAAGGAAACCGCGAGGGCGCTCGGGGAAAATCATAACGAGTGGAAATATTACCGTACGGAAAAAAAACCCGCCCTTGTGAAACGAGCCTAAATGTCTATTGCGAGCAGCAATGCATAGTAGACCAGGCAATTTTAATCAATCATTAGAGGAATGACGTAACAGTGGCAGCAGAAGTTGCTCTCACTGGGCCAATATTCGCCGTCATTCTTCGGAAGAGGGAGAGAGACATTTGGCAGTTTTTATCGTTTTTCCATTGGCTTATTTCAGCAGCGAAAATTCCCCGACACTTTTAGGTGATTCTGTGTTCGTGAACTGGCCGAAAACAGATGTTTAACGCCGACGAGGAGGAATAAGCGTTTTCATTGCTTCAAAACACGATGTTTTGCCGGAGGCCGCTTTTAGAGCGGCTTGTCATGGATTCATGCATTGCAAAGAGCTCGAAAATATCCGGGAAAGAATTGCACTCGCTTCGCAACAAAAAAAAAAAAAGAATGAATGCTTTTCCCAAACTGCACTTGTGTTCATGATAAATGCTAATGGCTACTTTGCATCCGTGTTACGGTGGAACCGAAGTTAACTTTAAAGGAAATGGAGATAGAGAGAGAGAGAGAGAGAGAGAGAGAGAGAGAGAGAGAGAGAGAGAGAGAGAGAGAGAGAGAGAAGTCTTGAATGTATGATTCCGCAGAACATAAGTTACTTTTAAAGATGGAAAGAGAGAGAGAAAAAACTGTATTTTTGTTCTATCAGAAACAAAATTACCTCTAAAGACAATATAAAGACAAAGAGAGAGAGAGAGAGAGAGAGAGAGAGAAGAGAGAGTCTTTTTAATGTCTCATAGATTGTTCTTTCCTAGGCAATATGAGTGCGAAGAATTTCTATTCGAACGTTTCGATTGCAATTTCAAACTATTTTGATACAATCCAATACCAACATCAACAGTAAAGTTTATGAAATCCGGAATTGGAGATACGGCCGAGACGCAGTTACAAAGACTGTTTTCAACAGGCGATTAATATTTATTGACGAATTTCGAAGCTTTGAAAACACCTTCCATACGACATGATTAAAAATGGAAAATATAGATGTACTAGTGTACGCGACCCGTCAACCAAGCCACTGAGGGGGGCAAGCCAACCTCAACTTGGTGCCGGTCCCAAGCCTGGGTAAATGGGGAGGGTTGGCGGCAGGAAAGGCATCCGACCATGAAAAATTAGTCAAAACCAATATGGCCAGTGGAGATTGTGAGATTAACCGGTGATGAAGTGTGGGACAGAGATAGATGGAGAACACTGGCCAGAAACATCGATACCACATAAAAGTAGGGAAAATATGCATCTTTTCCGACTTTTATGTGGGGTCGATGTTTCTGGCCAGTGTTCTCCATCTACCTCTGTCCCACACTTCATCACCGGAAAATATAGATGTACACCCGTCAAAAAGTTCGTCTGAATATGTAGATAGATATGCAAACACACGCTCAGATTCAACCCTTCCCACCTGCTCCCCCTCTCTTAACTACAACCAGCTCGGCGTACCCACTCTCATTAGGGTATGACTACTCCCTCTACCTATAAGCGTGACAGGAAAGAAATATATACTGTATATGTCTTCACACTCCCCAAGAGACATTAGTTCACCAAACTTTCAACTGGGCTCCACAAGGCACTAGAAGAGTTGGAAGGCCCAGGCCCACTTGGCTGAGGATTATGAAGCGTGAAGTAGATGATGAATGGAGAAGTATTGATTTAAAAGCTAAGATAGAGACGATTGGCTAAATCTAACCGAGGCCCTTTGCGTCAATAGGCGTTAGAGGAGATAATGATGATGAAGATGATGATGATATATTTATATATATAGCCAGACCTTTGCTCTTTATTATATAGGGGAGATTCTTCATTGAGCAATTTCTTTAGTTGCATGTATTAAACTAGTGACACATCAAATCAAGGTTGAAAAACAATCATGTAGCAGATTTGAATAAACCAAATGTTGAGTGAAATTCAACAGTGTGGCATTACGCCAACATGGAATAGTTTATAGAAGTTAGACAGCAGGAATTAGAAAGCTAAAAGTTGGTACAGCCATGGGACTGAAGACAGGCTTAACCTTCAACTACAAGGTGACAGTATCAAATCATCTTCATTTACTAAGGCTGTTCTTGTTTCTAAGACATCTAGTGATATCAGCGGATTCGTCAGTCATTGTAAGTCTTCATTTTTCCACTGCTCTACATCTGCAAAAAAAAATCGTACCACTTTCCTACTTTCTTGGAAGTTTTCACAGGAATCTTGACATACTGGCCTGGTCTCACACTTATAGAAAAAAAAAAAAAAAAAAAAAAAAAAAAAAACTTTTCTCCTCTTCCAATGAAATTTTCAACACTTGAGGGAAACCCAACTTCCCGCCCCTCCTCTTCTGGACTGATTGGTTTACAGCTAGCTATTCCAGTGAGTAAGCCGTTCCTGGGCTCACATTTCAACCTTCAGTTCTCTCAGCCATTTCGTTGTTTTATATTTTCCTATTCTTTTCCCTCGTAATCCTCTGCCTTTTCCAAAGATCCTTGATCATGAAGTCCTCTGGTTTATTTTCATCTTCAATGATTGGCAAAGGATCTAGCCGGGATCAAATTACTAACTCCACTATGAGGTTGCTGACGAACTGACTCTGGAGTGGGAGGAATTAAGTCCTTCTTCTATCCTTTTTGCAAACAGTGTGTTCTGTTCATCATAGGGAATTGTGATGGCTTCATTAATTCAAACTAGTATTCTATTCTGCTGCCTTAACCCTTGCTTTTTCAGGCACACTATTCTATCTGTTTCCATATTTCATTTCCTCACTGGGCTATTTTCCCTGTTGGAGCCTTTGGGCCTAAAGCATGTGACTTTTATTATTCAAAATTCTTTTAAGACCTTCCTGGGAGATTAAAAAATTGAGTTTGACATAAGGTTTTGTTACCCAAATTTGATTCCTGTGGATATACTCTTCTGTAAAGTCATATTTATCCTTTTATCTATAAACTTTAAATTTGCTGCTTTTTTATCGTACCGTATTATAACACATCTTTCATATACCATCTCTATTGATATATTTCAAGTCATCCTTTTATTCACCGTTCTTTTTATTTATCATTGAACTTCCTCAGTGGGATCGTCAGCAGTCCCTTATCAAGGAGTTTCGATTTAAACCCGCAACCCCAAATACAGATTTTACTAGGAAGAATCATCAACCTTTCTCTCTGTGAGCTAGGGAAAGGAGTTCATAGATTTACCTGCTGAATCCTCAGGAGCTATTGCATGGTCCCCTTAATTTTAGCTGGTGTGGAGAGGGGCCTGAGATGTAGATACAGTATAAGTATAGTTTTTTTTTTTTTTTTTTGTACGGCTTTTCACCGGTTGAATTGAATTATCTGGAAGACGCTGAGAAATAATGTTAGTAATTATTTGTTTCTGTGTATATCCATTTATCTTATTTTCGCTTAGTTTTGTGTAGTTTATATTCTTCCACTCTGTTCACTTCAATCATAAGAGGATTTGAGAGGCATTATCAATGAATGATACTTTTTAGGCGTTTTTCTTCCTTTCGCAATCTTTCCAGGCCTTCTTCGGCTATGTTTGGTCTCTCAAAGACATTATAGGATAGCGCAGCAATAACCGTCCAATTCCCACCGGCCCCATCTTCTTTTCATTGTTTTGCCAGTGATGCAACCAGCCCACATCTCTTCTTTCTTTTCTTTGCAACCTTTATTATCATGACCTTTCAGTCACAAATCGACCCCTCTCCCTGTATCAGCTCTGGTTGTTTAAGTATGCTGGAATTAGTTTGGAGCTACTAAGACGCAGCTACTACCTATCTGTTTCCTCGCCAATCCAGTCCTAGGGTTTTCCCGATGTAAATGCAAATATACCTGTTAATTCTATCAACATTTTTGTCTTGGATATATTCCAAAACTGAATCCAAAAGAACTCAATGATCAGATTGATAATAAGTCGTTAGTTATATTGTCCAAATGCTAAAACTTTCAATTCTATAATAACCGCATTAATCATTGTTTAAAAACTGATATCGCCCACATTCAGTGCGCATAGTTTTTTTAATCCCATCTCGATAAGAGCGAATTAGTCTCAATTGGTTTTTCCCTTACATCCAACAGGCAACTTTTTCCAATGTTTGATCCTTGAAAATCGAATTCAACAGTTCGATAATGTCTTGTAGTGTGTGCAACCTCACCATCCTTGTGAGCTAAGGATTGGGTTTTTAGGGAATCTATAGGTCTATCTGCTGAATCAGACTCTGCAGTCATTGCCTGGTCTTCCCTGGCCCTAGCAGGGATGGAGAGGAGGCTTGAGTGCATATCATATGCATATATGGTCAATCAATAAGGTAATGTCCTTCTAACCAAGCCAGTGTCACTGTCCCTTGCCTCTGCCATTCACGATCGGCCTTTAAACCTTTAAAGAAATATTCGAATTTTTCTTACTGTTTACATTTTTGCATGTGCAAAACCTGTTCCTTGTTTAATTTGACTTAAGGGTAGTTTCGATCATTTATTTGCTTGTCCTATAAATATTTGCATTAGAATAGACACTTAAAATTATTATTATTATTATTATTATTATTATTATTATTATTATTATTACAAGGTAGGCTATATATAACCCTAGTTGGAAAAACAAGATGCTATAAGCTCAAGGGCTACAACAGGAAAAAATAGACCAGTGAGGAAAGGAAACAAGGAAATAGATAAACTACAAGAGAATCCTAATCACCCCACGAGGCCTCTCACTTCCTTCAAAACCAAACTGCACTGATTGCAAGGCTCAGTGTAGAAGTGAGGATGGCTTAGCCTAGACCATTGCCAGGTAATGGCATCTTGCCGACTTACTGTCAACATCACTAGGAATTCCTACCTCGAGAGTCACTCGCCCCAATTAAAGATACTCTTCATAGCCTCTCGTAACGTTTCATCAAGATCTGGAGATAACCTTGAGAGCTTAGCTGCTGTTTAAAGATTCCTGGCCATTTATTAGGACCGGAGCACACTAGCGACTCTGTGGCGCCTCAAAGCCACGCCACGCCAAGCGACAGAGAACCACAGTCGCTTGCCACAGTCACTAGTTTGCACGGCAAAACTTGAGAACAATGGAAACCTATGGGAGACCACATCCCCGCCACACGATGCTGTGGCTTTGTGGCGCCACAGAGTCGCTAGTGTGCTCCCGGCCTTAAGAAAATGTTGAACATCGGGAGGGAAGAAGCTCTTCGGGAAATGGAAAATGCTACAACGTTTGCTCGGCGTCAATGACCTTAGGTGTCAGGATGCCTGAAAACTTTAAATTAATCAATACAACGTTTGCTAATATTAGATAAAACACCAATATAGAGATAAAAGTCTCATACTATCTCTTTTTCCCTGTCACTACTGGTTTTACATAAACGTGCACATACACACATATGAACAGTATATATATATATATATATATATATATATATATATATATATATGTGTGTGTGTGTGTATATATATATATATATGTATATATATATGTGTGTGTGTGTGTGTATGTATATATATATATATATATATATATATATATATATATATATATATATATATATATATATATATATATATATGTA
>NC_090757.1:52259173-52261673 GCF_036898095.1 Palaemon carinicauda | reverse complement strand
GGAAAATTCGTGTTCCAAGAAACTTTGGTTCAAGATTTAAAGTTGAGCTGGAACGGGTCTCAAACTCCCGTCCAGCAGATTGTCACACAGGAACTTTTCCAGTAGGCTACCAAAACCCCTTTAAGGTAGTAATGATTCCCTTCCACATACGCAATATATACGTTGTTAAAACCAATAAACTTTTTACCTACAACAAAACGAATGTCAAATTAGCAATGGGGAATCAAGTCAATACTTTGATAATCATTCACAGAAATAACCAAATTTCATTGCCATGATAAGTCTAATTCAGACGTTAATGATATTAATCAAACACGCTACAATTATTTTGTTACCTAAGCAGCCTACGAACAGCAATAACTAGACGATCTAGATTTTGACCTGTCCTTACCGTTTCCGTGTCTTACAAATAAAAATATTAGCTGAAACAAGGACAAAAAGGAATCAGACTACATAATTCCTCCTTCGCCCTTTTTTTGCATGAATAAAATCCCAAACCGGATTGGCAAAATAGTTCTACAATGTTTCTTCTCGTGCACTTCTTCCATTTCAGGGGGAGAAGAAGAAAAGAAATAAGAAGAGAAACCAGATAGTTCTACTGAGAAGTAAAGTTCTCTTTGAAGTTTGTGAAGAGTTAGGGGAGAAAAAGGAATTGTCGATCAGCCCGTAAAATTTTCGGAGAGAAAAAACCTGGAATTTTGTGTTCTTTGACCAACGTTCTTTTTCTTTCTTTCTTTCTTGCTTAAGCGTCGTCTTTATTTATATTGTAGAAGACAGGTATTCATTTAAAAGTCTTTTTTCCTATTTTCAACTTGGAATTTACGATGAAATAATCATTATCATCTCCTCTTACGCCTATTGACGCAAAAGGCCTCAGTTAGATTTCGCCAGTCGTCTCTATCTTGAGCTTTTAAATCAATACTTCTCCATTCGTCATCTCCTACTTCACGCTTCATAGTCCTCAGCCATGTAGGTCTTGGTCTTCCAACTCTTCTAGTGCCTTCTGGAGCCCAGTCGAAAGTCTGGTGAACTAATCTCTCTTGGGGAGTGCGAAGAACATGCCCAAACCATCTTCACCTGCCCCTCATCATGATCTCATCCACATATGGCACTTGATTAATCTCTCCTATAGTTACATTTGTAATCCTGTTCTGCCATTTAACTCCCAATATTCTTCTGCTGGTTATTGTTTCATTGTCATACCACGACTCATGTCCATACAGAAACACTGATCTCACTAAACTGATATATAGCCGAAAAGTTGGAAAACTTCTCTACTTAAAAAAAAATAGGCTGAAGTAAAAACTGATCGTTTATTCTTCATCATCATCATCAATGTTACTACTACTACTACTACTACTACTACTACTACTACTACTACTACTACTACTACTACTACTATTTTCAAGCTCTGTTATGAAAGTCATATCGGTTTCTTTAAACATTAACACTACTGCTATTACTGTAACTTTTTATTCATTATCTTTGTCACCAGTACCATTACTTTATAGGTAAACCAGTTCAATTATATATATATATATATATGTATATATATATATATATATATATATATATATATATATATATATATATATATAAATATATACATATGTGTGTGTATTTGTGTGCGTGTTTATATATAAATATATAAATGTATATATATGAATATATATACTATATATTTATATGTATATATACATATATATATATATTGTATATAGGCTATATATATGTGTATGTATGTATGTATGTGTATATATATATTATATATATACACATAAAGTGTGTATTTATATATATATATATATATATATATATATATATATATATATATATGTATGTATATATATACTGTATACATACATACAAACAAACACACATATATATCTTCATCATTAAATCGTTTAATCCAATATTGCATATACTATTTTCATAGAGAGAGAGAGAGAGAGAGAGAGAGAGAGAGAGAGAGAGAGAGAGAGAGAGAGAGAGAGAGAGAGAGAGAGAGAGACCAACAATATGAATATGCACGATTTCATCTTTCTTCGATATGATATCGAAATATGAGAAAAATAAAACGTAAATAATATGAGTTCTGTCTCTTCCATCTTGTTGTAATAAGACAATGAACGAAGAATGAGACTTTTTTTTTTTTTTTATGTAAGAAAACTAAAGCAGCAGGAAAATAAAATTTGTAATTAGAGAATTTCCCGGATATCTGTCTTGCTTCCAGTCCATATTTTTTATTATTCTTTATTATTTTTTTTTTCACTTTCGAATGAAAAGCCTTATTGGAGTATTCTTGTATCATATTAGAGGCAAGGTAATTAATTTATTACTATTGTCTTCATACCTGTCAAATATAAATAGGGTTTGAACTATATATATATATATATATATATATATATATATATATATATATGTATGTGTGTATAATATATGTATTTGTATATATATATATACATATATACATATATATATATATATATATATATATATA
>NC_090757.1:52249173-52251673 GCF_036898095.1 Palaemon carinicauda | reverse complement strand
AGGAAAGAAGAAAGCAAAGAAAGAAGAAAGATAAATAGAAGAAAGCAAGGAATGAAAAAAAAGCAAGGAAAGAAGAAAGTAGGGAAAGAAGAAAGCTACGAAAGAAGAAAGCAGGGAAAGAAGAAAGCAAGGAAAGAAGAAAGCAAGGAAAAAAGAAAGCAGGGAAAAAAAGAAAGCAAGGAAAGAAGAGAGAAAGATAAAGAGAAAGCAAGGAAAGAATAGAGAAAGATAAAGAGAAAGCAAGGAATGAAGAAAGCAAGAAAAGAAGAAAGCAAAGAATGAAGAAAACAAGGAAAGAAGAAAGATAGATAAAAAGAAAGCAAGGAAAGAAGAAAGGAAACAAAAAAGCAAGAAAAGAAAAAAGCAGAAAAGAAAAAAGCAAGGAAAGAAAAAAAGCCAGGAAAGAAGTCAGGAAAGAAAAAAGCAAGGCAGGAAGTTGGACACTCGGAAGATTTGGGGGAGAAATGAAGCATGAAGATTCCCAGATAGATATCCAAAGGAAAGAAATAATCAGTGAGCGATTGCTCTAAAAACTAAGTCTATAAATGAAAAATTTATTTTCAAACGATGCAGTCGAGTTGTATAAAAACTGTTTAGGAACTTTGTAAATATTGTTTGATTTTTTTTTTTCAAATATTATTAAAATATCTATGCTTTCAATAAAGACGGTACTAAAAAGTGAGAATTGAGACGGTAAGTCCCGTCTCCGTGACATTACGTAGCCTTGAACCTCTGAGCAGTTAGTAGAGGTCGACCCCTGGTTGAGCAACGATAAATCTGAACGTGGGATTTAATACCTGTCAGCTATAAGTGGTGTACGTGGCAGAAATATACGGATGCATATAGTATCAGTGTTGTTATCATTATTTTACAGAATCTATTAACTTACAAAGTCCCTATCCAAAGAATGCAATACCCATATATGAAAATGGGCAAAAAGTAAAGTGTAATAACCTGATATAAATAAATTAATGAAGAAAAAGAAGCTAACAAAAGAAAATTCTGAGAAATTATAAGCAGTTATTGAGAAAAGGGTGTGGCAGTGGTGATGGACTCTTCAGACCAGCCTTGCAGTCTGTTTCAGATCAGGACTCTGCCAGGAATATTCTGGCAGTAGACGGAATAAAAGACATGTGGCAACTAAATGTTGTTGACTGCTGAACGAAACAAGTAGCTCGTACTAACTCGAAGCATGCTGAAGGAGAGACCGAGGAACTTATTTGTTAAAAAGTAGCTTGACTAACGATGGTCTGGATCTCGATCAAAATGACCACTTCTAGCAATATCATCTTGGAAGAAGATACGGATGACGTCCTAATGGCAAAACAATTTTCAAAAAGGAAAAAGTAGTATTCCAGACTTGGAAAAACAGTATTCAAGAAATGACAAAGCGGCATTTCAGAAATTGAACAACAGTATTCCAGAAATGACAAAACAATATCCTAAAAATTTCCAAACAATATTCCAAAGATAGCGCAAAAGCATCTCAGAAATGGCGTAACGTCATTCCAGAAATAGGAAAATAAAGCGTTTAAGTAATGGAAAAACAGTATTTGTGAGATGACACGACAGTATTCCCGAAATGGCAAAACAGAATTCAAGAAAAGAAAAAACAATATTCCAGAAATGACAAAACAGTATTCCAAAAAATTAAAAAACTGGCAAAACTGTTCCAGAAATGGCATAACAGTATTCCTGAAATAAAAAAAAAATCGTTCCATAAATAGAAAAACAAGTATTCCAGAAATGGAAAAACAATACTCCAGAAGTCACAAAGAAGTATTCCAGAAATGTTAAAACTGTATTCCTGAAAAGGTAAAACATTATTATTATTATTATTATTATTATTGTTATTATTGTTAAGCTAAGCTACAACCCTAGTTGGAAAAACAGGATGCTATAAGCCCAAGATATTCCAGATATGAAAAACCAATGCTCCAGAAATGCACCACTGTATTCTATAAATGGTAATTCCGGAACGGGAAAAATAGTATTCTTAAGATAGTATAGTATTACAGAAACGGCAAAGAAAATAAAGTATTACAGAAATGGTACAACATATTCCTGAAATGACAAAACAGTATTCAAGAAATAGCGAAATAAAAGATTCTTTCGAAGGATGAGAAACTAATTCTATCATCTATGTGTTTATAAAAGGAGTTTCTGTGTATTTCTAGTAAACTATATTGACTTTCTGACGTCACGTATTCATTTATGTATGTATATATATACACACACATACATACGTATATATATATATATATATATATATATATATATATATATATGTATATATACATATATATATATATATATATATATATATATATATATATATATATATATATATATATATATATATATATATATTTTCACGATGTTTGTCTATGCATGCGAATACATTACAGGAAATCAACATGATTTTGTCCATAACAATCTGTAACGAACTGGAATAATCAACCTCTTTCTGATCACTTTAAAAAGTTTCCTATATCCTGGG
>NC_090757.1:52201673-52246673 GCF_036898095.1 Palaemon carinicauda | reverse complement strand
AAGGGGACCGTTAAAATGAAAGAGGAGTACTGAGTATGGCGATGCTTTTGGCAAAGTCTTCTGTTGCAGAAAGAAAGGCTGGAACTAGGTTTTATGTTGTGGAAAGAAAGGCTAGGCCTAGAGAGTCTTCTGTTGCTTAAAGGAAGGCTGGAACCAAAGTTCTTCTGATGTGAAAAAAAAGACAAGATTGAGAGAGTCTTCCATTGCACAAAGGAAGACTGGAATTACGGTCGTCAGACGTCAGTTGCGCAAAGAAAGACTAGAAGTAGAGTCTTCTGTTGTACAAAGGAAGATTGGAACTTTAAATTATTCTTCTGTTGTGGAAAGAAAGACTAGAACTAGATTCTTTTGTTGCTTAAAGGAAGGCTGGAATTAGAAGGTCTTCTGTTGTGGAAAGAAAGACTAGAACTAGAGACTTCTGTTGCATAAAGGAAAACTGGAACTAGTATCGATTGTTGTGGAAAGGAAGACTAGAAGTACAGTAGAGACTCTTCTGTTGTACAAAGGAAAACTGGAAGTATTGTGTCGATGTTATGGAAAGAAAGACTGGAACCAGGTGTTCTGTTATCTAAGGAAATACTAGAACTAGAGAGTGAAGTGTTGAGCAAATAAATGCCCTAACTAGAAGGTCTTCTGTTGTTGAAAGAAAGACTAAAACTAGAGAGTCTTCTGTTCTTCAACGGAATGCTAATACTAGAACGTCTTCTGTTGTCGAAAGAAAGACTAGAACTAGAGTCTTCTGGTCTTCAACGGAATGCTAATACTAGAGTGTCTTCTGTTCTTCAAGGGAATGCTGATACTAGATCGTCTTCTGTTGTCGAAAGAAAAACTAGAACTAGAGTCTTCTGGTCTTCAACAGAATGCTAATACTAGAGAGTCTTCTGTTCTTCAAGGGAATGCTAATACTAGAACGTCTTCTGTTGTCGAAAGAAAGACTAGAAAGAGAGAGTCTTCTGTTCTTCAAGGGAATGCTAGAGAGTCTTCTGTTCTTCAACGGAATTCTAATAGTAGAACGTCTTCTGTTGTCGAAAGAAAGACTAGAACGAGAGAGTCTTCTGTTCTTCAACGGAACGCTAATACCAGAACGCCTTCTGTTGTCGAAAGAAAGACTAGAACGAGAGAGTCTTCTGTTCTTCAAGGGAAGGCTAATACCAGAACGCCTTCTGTTGTCGAAAGAAAGACTAGAACGAGAGAGTCTTCTGTTCTTCAAGGGAAGGCTAATACCAGAACGCCTTCTGTTGTCGAAAGAAAGACAGGAACGAGAGAGTCTTCTGTTCTTCAAGGGAAGGCTAATACCAGAACGCCTTCTGTTGTCGAAAGAAAGACTAGAACTAGAGTGTCTTCTGTTCTTCAACGGAAGGCTAATACCAGAACGCCTTCTGTTGTCGAAAGAAAGACTAGAACTAAAGAGTCTTCTGTTCTTCAACGGAAGGCTTATATTAGAACGCCTTCTGTTGTCGAAAGAAAGACTAGAATGAGAGAGTCTTCTGTTCTTCAAGGGAACGCTAATACCAGAACGCCTTCTGTTGTCGAAAGAAAGACTAGAACGAGAGAGTCTTCTGTTCTTCAAGGGAAGACTAGAACGAGAGAGTCTTCTGTTCTTCAAGGGAACGCTAATACCAGAACGCCTTCTGTTGTCGAAAGAAAGACTAGAACGAGAGAGTCTTCTGTTCTTCAAGGGAACGCTAATACCAGAACGCCTTCAGTGGTCGAAAGAAAGACTAGAACGAGAGAGTCTTCTGTTCTTCAAGGGAACGCTAATACCAGAACGCCTTCAGTGGTCGAAAGAAAGACTAGAACGAGAGTCTTCTGTTCTTCAACGGAACGCTAATACCAGAACGCCTTCTGTTGTCGAAAGAAAGACTAGAACGAGAGTCTTCTGTTCTTCAACGGAACGCTAATACCAGAACGCCTTCTGTTGTCGAAAGAAAGACTAGAACTTGAGAGTCTTCTGTTCTTCAACGGAACGCTAATACCAGAACGCCTTCTGTTGTCGAAAGAAAGACTAGAACTTGAGAGTCTTCTGTTCTTCAACGGAACGCTAATACCAGAACGCCTTCTGTTGTCGAAAGAAAGACTAGAACTAGAGAGTCTTCTGTTCTTCAACGGAACGCTAATACCAGAACGCCTTCTGTTGTCGAAAGAAAGACTAGAACTAGAGTGTCTTCTGTTCTTCAACGGAACGCTAATACCAGAACGCCTTCTGTTGTCGAAAGAAAGACTAGAACTAGAGTGTCTTCTGTTCTTCAACGGAACGCTAATACCAGAACGCCTTCTGTTGTCGAAAGAAAGACTAGAACTAGTGTCTTCTGTTCTTCAAGGGAACGCTAATACTAGAACGTCTTCTGTTGTCGAAAGAAAGACTAGAACTAGAGTGTCTTCTGTTCTTCAACGGAACGCTAATATTAGAACGCCTTCTGTTGTCGGAAGAAAGTCCAGAACTAGAGAGTCTTCTGTTCTTCAACGGAATGCTAATACCAGAACGCCTTCTGTTGTCGAAAGAAAGACTAGAAAGAGAGAGTCTTCTGTTCTTCAACGGAAGGCTAATACCAGAATGCCTTCTGTTGTCGAAAGAAAGACTAGAAAGAGAGAGTCTTCTGTTCTTCAACGGAAGGCTAATACCAGAACGCCTTCTGTTGTCGAAAGAAAGACTAGAACTAGAGAGTCTTCTGTTCTTCAACGGAAGGCTAATACCAGAACGCCTTCTGTTGTCGAAAGAAAGACTAGAACTAGAGAGTCTTCTGTTCTTCAACGGAAGGCTAATACCAGAACGCCTTCTGTTGTCGAAAGAAAGACTAGAACTAGAGAGTCTTCTGTTCTTCTACGGAAGGCTAATACCAGAACGCCTTCTGTTGTCGAAAGAAAGTCTAGAAAGAGAGGGTCTTCTGTTCTTCAAGGGAAGGCTAATACCAGAACGCCTTCTGTTGTCGAAAGAAAGTCTAGAAAGAGAGAGTCTTCTGTTCTTCAAGGGAAGGCTAATACCAGAACGCCTTTTGTTGTCGAAAGAAAGCCTAGAAAGAGAGAGTCTTCTGTTCTTCAAGGGAATGCTAATACCAGAACGTCTTCTGTTGTCGAAAGACTAGAACTAGAGTGTCTTCTGTTCTTCAACGGAATGCTAATACCAGAACGCCTTCTGTTGACGAAAGAAAGACTAGAACTAGAGAGTCTTCTGTTCTTCAAGGGAATGCTAATACCAGAACGCCTTCTGTTGTCGAAAGAAAGACTAGAAAGAGAGAGTCTTCTGTTCTTCAAGGGAATGCTAATATTAGAACGTCTTCTGTTGTCGAAAGAAAGACTAGAAAGAGAGAGTCTTCTGTTCTTCAAGGGAATGCTAATATTAGAACGTCTTCTGTTGTCGAAAGAAAGACTAGAAAGAGAGAGTCTTCTGTTCTTCAACGGAACGCTGATATTAGAACGTCTTCTGTTGTCGAAAGAAAGACTAGAAAGAGAGAGTCTTCTGTTCTTCAACGGAACGCTGATACCAGAACGCCTTCTGTTGTCGAAAGAAAGTCTAGAACGAGAGAGTCTTCTGTTCTTCAACGGAACGCTGATACCAGAACGCCTTCTGTTGTCGAAAGAAAGTCTAGAACGAGAGAGTCTTCTGTTCTTCAACGGAACGCTGATACCAGAACGCCTTCTGTTGTCGAAAGAAAGACTAGAACGAGAGAGACTTCTGTTCTTCAACGGAACGCTGATACCAGAACGCCTTCTGTTGTCGAAAGAAAGACTAGAACGAGAGAGACTTCTGTTCTTCAACGGAACGCTGATACCAGAACGCCTTCTGTTGTCGAAAGAAAGACTAGAACGAGAGAGACTTCTGTTCTTCAACGGAACGCTGATACCAGAACGCCTTCTGTTGTCGAAAGAAAGACTAGAACGAGAGAGACTTCTGTTCTTCAACGGAACGCTGATACCAGAACGCCTTCTGTTGTCGAAAGAAAGACTAGAACGAGAGAGACTTCTGTTCTTCAACGGAACGCTGATACCAGAACGCCTTCTGTTGTCGAAAGAAAGACTAGAACGAGAGAGACTTCTGTTCTTCAACGGAACGCTGATACCAGAACGCCTTCTGTTGTCGAAAGAAAGACTAGAACGAGAGAGACTTCTGTTCTTCAACGGAACGCTGATACCAGAACGCCTTCTGTTGTCGAAAGAAAGACTAGAACGAGAGAGACTTCTGTTCTTCAACGGAACGCTGATACCAGAACGCCTTCTGTTGTCGAAAGAAAGACTAGAACGAGAGAGACTTCTGTTCTTCAACGGAACGCTGATACCAGAACGCCTTCTGTTGTCGAAAGAAAGACTAGAACGAGAGAGACTTCTGTTCTTCAACGGAACGCTGATACCAGAACGCCTTCTGTTGTCGAAAGAAAGACTAGAACGAGAGAGACTTCTGTTCTTCAACGGAACGCTGATACCAGAACGCCTTCTGTTGTCGAAAGAAAGACTAGAACGAGAGAGACTTCTGTTCTTCAACGGAACGCTGATACCAGAACGCCTTCTGTTGTCGAAAGAAAGACTAGAACGAGAGAGACTTCTGTTCTTCAACGGAACGCTGATACCAGAACGCCTTCTGTTGTCGAAAGAAAGACTAGAACGAGAGAGACTTCTGTTCTTCAACGGAACGCTGATACCAGAACGCCTTCTGTTGTCGAAAGAAAGACTAGAACGAGAGAGACTTCTGTTCTTCAACGGAACGCTGATACCAGAACGCCTTCTGTTGTCGAAAGAAAGACTAGAACGAGAGAGACTTCTGTTCTTCAACGGAACGCTGATACCAGAACGCCTTCTGTTGTCGAAAGAAAGACTAGAACGAGAGAGACTTCTGTTCTTCAACGGAACGCTGATACCAGAACGCCTTCTGTTGTCGAAAGAAAGACTAGAACGAGAGAGACTTCTGTTCTTCAACGGAACGCTGATACCAGAACGCCTTCTGTTGTCGAAAGAAAGACTAGAACGAGAGAGACTTCTGTTCTTCAACGGAACGCTGATACCAGAACGCCTTCTGTTGTCGAAAGAAAGACTAGAACGAGAGAGACTTCTGTTCTTCAACGGAACGCTGATACCAGAACGCCTTCTGTTGTCGAAAGAAAGACTAGAACGAGAGAGACTTCTGTTCTTCAACGGAACGCTGATACCAGAACGCCTTCTGTTGTCGAAAGAAAGACTAGAACGAGAGAGTCTTCTGTTCTTCAACGGAACGCTGATACCAGAACGCCTTCTGTTGTCGAAAGAAAGACTAGAACGAGAGAGTCTTCTGTTCTTCAACGGAACGCTGATACCAGAACGCCTTCTGTTGTCGAAAGAAAGACTAGAACGAGAGAGTCTTCTGTTCTTCAACGGAACGCTAATACCAGAACGCCTTCTGTTGTCGAAAGAAAGACTAGAACGAGAGAGTCTTCTGTTCTTCAACGGAACGCTAATACCAGAACGCCTTCTGTTGTCGAAAGAAAGACTAGAACGAGAGAGTCTTCTGTTCTTCAACGGAACGCTAATACCAGAACGCCTTCTGTTGTCGAAAGAAAGACTAGAACGAGAGAGTCTTCTGTTCTTCAACGGAACGCTAATACCAGAACGCCTTCTGTTGTCGAAAGAAAGACTAGAAAGAGAGAGTCTTCTGTTCTTCAACGGAACTAGAGAGTCTTCTGTTCTTCAACGGAATGCTAATATTAGAACGCCTTCTGTTGTCGAAAGAAAGTCTAGAAAGAGAGAGTCTTCTGTTCTTCAAGGGAATGCTAATACCAGAACGTCTTCTGTTGTCGAAAGAAAGACTAGAAAGAGAGAGTCTTCTGTTCTTCAAGGGAATGCTAATACTAGAACGTCTTCTGTTGTCGAAAGAAAGACTAGAACTAGAGAGTCTTCTGTTCTTCAACGGAATGCTGATACTAGAACGTCTTTCTGTTGTCAAAAGAATAACTAGAACTTGAGTCTTCTGGTCTTCAACAGAATGCTAATACTAGAGAGTCTTCTGTTCTTCAACGGAATGCTAATACTAGAACGTCTTCTGTTGTCGAAAAAAAAACTAGAACTAGAGTCTTCTGGTCTTCAACAGAATGCTAATACTAGAGAGTCTTCTCTTCTTCAAGGGAATGCTAATACTAGATCGTCTTCTGTTGTCAAAAGAAAAACTAGAACTAGAGTCTTCTGGTCTTCAACAGAATGCTAATACTAGAGAGTCTTCTGTTCTTCAAGGAAATGCTAATACTAGAACGTCTTCTGTTGTCGAAAGAAAGACTAGAACTAGAGTCTTCTGGTCTTCAACAGAATGCTAATACTAGAGAGTCTTCTGTTCTTCAACGGAATGCTAATACTAGAACGTCTTCTGTTGTCGAAAGAAAGACTAGAGCTAGAGAGTCTTCTGTTCTTCAACGGAATGCTAATACTAGAACGTCTTATGTTGTCGAAAGAAAGACCAGAACTAGAGTCTTCTGGTCTTCAACAGAATGCTAATACTGGAAATTCTTCTGTTCTTCAACGGAATGCTAATACTAGAACGTCTTCTGTTGTCGAAAGAAAGACTAGATCTAGAGAGTCTTCTGTTCGTCAAGGGAATGCTAATACTAGAACGTCTTCTGTTGTCGAAAGAAAGACTAAAACTAGAGAGACTTCTGTTCTTCAACGGAATGCTTATACTAGAACGTCTTCTGTTGTCGAAAGAAAGACTAGAACTAGAGATCTTCTGTTCTTCAACGGAATGCTAATATTAGAACGTCTTCTGTTGTCGAAAGAAAGACTAGAACTAGAGAGTCTTCTGTTCTTCAACGGAATGCTAATATTAGAATGCCTTCTGTTGTCGAAAAAAAGTCTAGAACTAGAGAGTCTTCTGTTCTTCAACGGAAGGCTAATACCAGAACGCCTTCTGTTGTCGAAAGAAAGTCTAGAACTAGAGAGTCTTCTGTTCTTCAACGGAATGCTAATATTAGAACGCCTTCTGTTGTCGAAAGAAAGACTAGAACTAGAGAGTCTTCTGTTCGTCAAGGGAATGCTAATACTAGAACGTCTTCTGTTGTCGAAAGAAAGACTAGATCTAGAGAGTCTTCTGTTCGTCAAGGGAATGCCAATACTAGAACGTCTTTTGTTGTCGAAAGAAAGACTAGAACTAGAGAGTCTTCTGTTCTTCAACGGAATGCCAATACTAGAACGTCTTCTGTTGTCGAAAGAAAGACTAGAACTAGAGAGTCTTCTGTTCTTCAACGGAATGCCAATACTAGAACGCCTTCTGTTGTCGAAAGAAAGTCTAGAACTAGAGAGTCTTCTGTTCTTCAACGGAATGCCAATACTAGAACGCCTTCTGTTGTCGAAAGAAAGTCTAGAACTAGAGAGTCTTCTGTTCTTCAACGGAATGCCAATACTAGAACGCCTTCTGTTGTCGAAAGAAAGTCTAGAACTAGAGAGTCTTCTGTTCTTCAACGGAATGCTAATACTAGAACGCCTTCGGTTGTCGAAAGAAAGACTAGAACTAGAGGGTCTTCTGTTCTTCAACGGAATGCTAATACTAGAACGCCTTCTGTTGTCGAAAGAAAGTCTGGAACTAAAGAGTCTTCTGTTCTTCAAGGGAATGCTAATACTAGATCGTCTTCTGTTGTCGAAAGAAAGACTAGAACTAGAGAGTCTTCTGTTCTTCAACGGAATGCTAATACTAGAACGCCTTCTGTTGTCGAAAGAAAGTCTAGAACTAGAGTCTTCTGTTCTTCAACGGAATGCTAATACTAGAACGCCTTCTGTTGTCGAAAGAAAGTCTAAAACTAGAGAGTCTTCTGTTCTTCAAGGGAATGCTAATACTAGAACGCCTTCTGTTGTCGAAAGAAAGACTAGAACTAGAGAGTCTTCTGTTCTTCAACGGAATGCTAATACTAGAACGCCTTCTGTTGTCGAAAGAAAGTCTGGAACTAGAGAGTCTTCTGTTTTTTAACGGAATGCTAATACTAGAACGTCTTCTGTTGTCGAAAGAAAGTCTGGAACTAGAGAGTCTTCTGTTCTTCAACGGAATGCTAATACTAGATCGTCTTCTGTTGTCGAAAGAAAAACTAGAACTAGAGAGTCTTCTGTTCTTCAACGTAATGCTAATACTAGAACGCCTTCTGTTGTCGAAAGAAAGTCTAGAATTAGAGTCTTCTGTTCTTCAACGGAATGCTAATACTAGAACGCCTTCTGTTGTCGAAAGAAAGTCTAAAACTAGAGAGTCTTCTGTTCTTCAAGGGAATGCTAATACTAGAACGCCTTCTGTTGTCGAAAGAAAGACTAGAACTAGAGAGTCTTCTGTTCTTCAACGGAATGCCAATACTAGAACGTCTTCTGTTGTCGAAAGAAAGACTAGAACTAGAGAGACTTCTGTTCTTCAACGGAATGCTTATACTAGAACGTCTTCTGTTGTCGAAAGAAAAACTAGAACTAGAGAGTCTTCTGTTCTTCAACGGAATGCTAATACTAGAACGCCTTCTGTTGTCGAAAGAAAGTCTAGAATTAGAGTCTTCTGTTCTTCAACGGAATGTTAATACTAGAACGCCTTCTGTTGTCGAAAGAAAGTCTAAAACTAGAGAGTCTTCTGTTCTTGAAGGGAATGCTAATACTAGAACGCCTTCTGTTGTCGAAAGAAAGACTAGAACTAGAGAGTCTTCTGTTCTTCAACGGAATGCTAATACTAGAACGCCTTCTGTTGTCGAAAGAAAGTCTAGAACTAGAGAGTCTTCTGTTCTTCAACGGAATGCTAATACTAGAATGTCTTCTGTTGTCGAAAGAAAGACTAGAACTAGAGAGTCTTCTGTTCTTCAAGGGAATGTGACAACAGAAGAAAGAAAGACTAGAACTAGTGAGTCTTCTGTTCTTCAACGGAATGCTAATACTAGAACGTCTTCTGTTGTCGAAAGAAAGACTAGAACTAGAGAGTCTTCTGTTCTTCAAGGGAATGCTAATACTAGAACGTCTTCTGTTGTCGAAAGAAAGACTAGAAGTAGAGTGTCTTCTGTTCTTCAATGGAATGCTAATACTAGAACGTCTTCTGTTGTCGAAAGAAAGACTAGAACTAGAGAGACTTCTGTTCTTCAACGGAATGCTTATACTAGAACGTCTTCTGTTGTCGAAAGAAAGACTAGAACTAGAGAGTCTTCTGTTCTTCAACGGAATGCTAATAGTAGAACGTCTTCTGTTGTTGAAAGAAAGACTAGAACTAGAGAGTCTTCTGTTCTTCAACGGAATGCTAATATTAGAACGCCTTCTGTTGTCGAAAGAAAGTCTAGAACTAGAGAGTCTTCTGTTCTTCAACGGAATGCTAATATTAGAACGCCTTCTGTTGTCGAAAGAAAGACTAGAACTAGAGAGTCTTCTGTTCGTCAAGGGAATGCTAATACTAGAACGCCTTCTGTTGTCGAAAGAAAGACTGGAACTAGAGAGTCTTCTGTTCTTCAACGGAATGCTAATACTAGAACGTCTTCTGTTGTCGAAAGAAAGACTGGAACTAGAGAGTCTTCTGTTCTTCAACGGAATGCTAATACTAGAACGTCTTCTGTTGTCGAAAGAAAGTCTGGAACTAGAGAGTCTTCTGTTCTTCAACGGAATGCTAATACTAGAACGCCTTCTGTTGTCGAAAGAAAGTCTGGAACTAGAGAGTCTTCTGTTCTTCAACGGAATGCTAATACTAGAACGCCTTCTGTTGTCGAAAGAAAGTCTGGAACTAGAGAGTCTTCTGTTCTTCAAGGGAATGCTAATACTAGAACGCCTTCTGTTGTCGAAAGAAAGACTAGAACTAGAGAGTCTTCTGTTCTTCAAGGGAATGCTAATACTAGAACGCCTTCTGTTCTCGAAAGAAAGTCTAGAACTAGAGAGTCTTCTGTTCTTCAACGGAATGCTAATACTAGAACGCCTTCTGTTGTCGAAAGAAAGTCTAAAACTAGAGAGTCTTCTGTTCTTCAACGGAATGCTAATACTAGAACGCCTTCTGTTGTCGAAAGAAAGACTAGAACTAGAGAGTCTTCTGTTCTTCAACGGAATGCTAATACTAGAACGCCTTCTGTTGTCGAAAGAAAGTCTAGAACTGGAGAGTCTTCTGTTCTTCAACGGAATGCTAATACTAGAACGCCTTCTGTTGTCGAAAGCAAGACTAGAACTAGAGAGTCTTCTGTTCTTCAAGGGAATGCTAATACTAGAACGTCTTCTGTTGACGAAAGAAAGTCAAGAACTAGAGAGTCTTCTGTTCTTCAAGGGAATGCTAATACCAGAACGTCTTCTGTTGTTGAAAGAAAGACTAGAAAGAGAGAGTCTTCTGTTCTTCAAGGGAAGGCTAATACTAGAACGCCTTTTGTTGTCGAAAGAAAGCCTAGAAAGAGAGAGTCTTCTGTTCTTCAAGGGAATGCGAATACCAGAACGTCTTCTGTTGTCGAAAGACTAGAACTAGAGTGTCTTCTGTTCTTCAACGGAATGCTAATACCAGAACGCCTTCTGTTGTCGAAAGAAAGACTAGAACTAGAGTGTCTTCTGTTCTTCAACGGAATGCTAATACCAGAACGCCTTCTGTTGACGAAAGAAAGACTAGAACTAGAGTCTTCTGGTCTTCAACGGAATGCTAATACTAGAGTGTCTTCTGTTCTTCAAGGGAATGCTAATACTAGATCGTCTTCTGTTGTCGAAAGAAAAACTAGAACTAGAGTCTTCTGGTCTTCAACAGAATGCTAATACTAGAGAGTCTTCTGTTCTTCAAGGGAATGCTAATACTAGAACGTCTTCTGTTGTCGAAAGAAAGACTAGAACTAGAGTCTTCTGGTCTTCAACGGAATGCTAATACTAGAGTGTCTTCTGTTCTTCAAGGGAATGCTAATACCAGAACATCTTCTGTTGTCGAAAGAAAGACTAGAACTAGAGTCTTCTGTTCTTCAACGGAACGCTAATACCAGAACGCCTTCTGTTGTCGAAAGAAAGACTAGAACTAGAGAGACTTCTGTTCTTCAACGGAACGCTAATACCAGAACGCCTTCTGTTGTCGAAAGAAAGACTAGAACTAGAGAGACTTCTGTTCTTCAACGGAACGCTAATACCAGAACGCCTTCTGTTGTCGAAAGAAAGACTAGAACTAGAGAGACTTCTGTTCTTCAACGGAACGCTAATACCAGAACGCCTTCTGTTGTCGAAAGAAAGACTAGAACTAGAGAGACTTCTGTTCTTCAACGGAACGCTAATACCAGAACGCCTTCTGTTGTCGAAAGAAAGACTAGAACTAGAGAGACTTCTGTTCTTCAACGGAACGCTAATTCCAGAACGCCTTCTGTTGTCGAAAGAAAGACTAGAACTAGAGAGACTTCTGTTCTTCAACGGAACGTTAATACCAGAACGCCTTCTGTTGTCGAAAGAAAGTCTAGAACTAGAGAGTCTTCTGTTCTTCAACGGAACGCTAATACCAGAACGCCTTCTGTTGTCGAAAGAAAGTCTAGAACTAGAGAGTCTTCTGTTCTTCAACGGAACGCTAATACCAGAACGCCTTCTGTTGTCGAAAGAAAGACTAGAACTAGAGAGTCTTCTGTTCTTCAACGGAACGCTAATACTAGAACGCCTTCTGTTGTCGAAAGAAAGTCTAGAACTAGAGAGTCTTCTGTTCTTCAACGGAATGCTAATACTAGAACGCCTTCTGTTGTCGAAAGAAAGACTAGAACTAGAGAGTCTTCTGTTCTTCAAGGGAATGCTAATACTAGAACGTCTTCTGTTGACGAAAGAAAGTCAAGAACTAGAGAGTCTTCTGTTCTTCAAGGGAATGCTAATACCAGAACGTCTTCTGTTGTTGAAAGAAAGACTAGAACTAGAGAGTCTTCTGTTCTTCAACGGAATGCTAATACTAGAACGCCTTCTGTTGTCGAAAGAAAGACTAGAACTAGAGAGTCTTCTGTTCTTCAACGGAATGCTAATACTAGAACGCTTCTGTTGTCGAAAGAAAGTCTAGAACTAGAGAGTCTTCTGTTCTTCAACGGAATGCTAATACTAGAACGCCTTCTGTTGTCGAAAGAAAGACTAGAACTAGAGAGTCTTCTGTTCTTCAAGGGAATGCTAATACCAGAACGCCTTCTGTTGTCGAAAGAAAGACTAGAACTAGAGTCTTCTGGTCTTCAACGGAATGCTAATACTAGAGTGTCTTCTGTTCTTCAAGGGAATGCTAATACTAGACGTCTTCTGTTGTCGAAAGAAAACTAGAACTAGAGTCTTCTGGTCTTCAACGAATGCTAATACTAGAGAGTCTTCTGTTCTTCAAGGGAATGCTAATACCAGAACGTCTTCTGTTGTCGAAAGAAAGACTAGAACTAGAGTCTTCTGGTCTTCAACGGAATGCTAATACTAGAGTGTCTTCTGTTCTTCAAGGGAATGCTAATACCAGAATTCTTCTGTTGTCGAAAGAAAGACTAGAACTAGAGTCTTCTGTTCTTCAACGGAACGCTAATACCAGAACGCCTTCTGTTGTCGAAAGAAAGACTAGAACGAGAGAGTCTTCTGTTCTTCAACGGAACGCTAATACCAGAACGCCTTCTGTTGTCGAAAGAAAGACTAGAACGAGAGAGTCTTCTGTTCTTCAACGGAACGCTAATACCAGAACGCCTTCTGTTGTCGAAAGAAAGACTAGAACGAGAGAGTCTTCTGTTCTTCAACGGAACGCTAATACCAGAACGCCTTCTGTTGTCGAAAGAAAGACTAGAACGAGAGAGTCTTCTGTTCTTCAACGGAACGCTAATACCAGAACGCCTTCTGTTGTCGAAAGAAAGACTAGAACGAGAGAGTCTTCTGTTCTTCAACGGAACGCTAATACCAGAACGCCTTCTGTTGTCGAAAGAAAGACTAGAACGAGAGAGTCTTCTGTTCTTCAACGGAACGCTAATACCAGAACGCCTTCTGTTGTCGAAAGAAAGACTAGAACGAGAGAGTCTTCTGTTCTTCAACGGAACGCTAATACCAGAACGCCTTCTGTTGTCGAAAGAAAGACTAGAACGAGAGAGTCTTCTGTTCTTCAACGGAACGCTAATACCAGAACGCCTTCTGTTGTCGAAAGAAAGACTAGAACGAGAGAGTCTTCTGTTCTTCAACGGAACGCTAATACCAGAACGCCTTCTGTTGTCGAAAGAAAGACTAGAACGAGAGAGTCTTCTGTTCTTCAACGGAACGCTAATACCAGAACGCCTTCTGTTGTCGAAAGAAAGACTAGAACGAGAGAGTCTTCTGTTCTTCAACGGAACGCTAATACCAGAACGCCTTCTGTTGTCGAAAGAAAGACTAGAACGAGAGAGTCTTCTGTTCTTCAACGGAACGCTAATACCAGAACGCCTTCTGTTGTCGAAAGAAAGACTAGAACGAGAGAGTCTTCTGTTCTTCAACGGAACGCTAATACCAGAACGCCTTCTGTTGTCGAAAGAAAGACTAGAACGAGAGAGTCTTCTGTTCTTCAACGGAACGCTAATACCAGAACGCCTTCTGTTGTCGAAAGAAAGACTAGAACGAGAGAGTCTTCTGTTCTTCAACGGAACGCTAATACCAGAACGCCTTCTGTTGTCGAAAGAAAGACTAGAACGAGAGAGTCTTCTGTTCTTCAACGGAACGCTAATACCAGAACGCCTTCTGTTGTCGAAAGAAAGACTAGAACGAGAGAGTCTTCTGTTCTTCAACGGAACGCTAATACCAGAACGCCTTCTGTTGTCGAAAGAAAGACTAGAACGAGAGAGTCTTCTGTTCTTCAACGGAACGCTAATACCAGAACGCCTTCTGTTGTCGAAAGAAAGACTAGAACGAGAGAGTCTTCTGTTCTTCAACGGAACGCTAATACCAGAACGCCTTCTGTTGTCGAAAGAAAGACTAGAACGAGAGAGTCTTCTGTTCTTCAACGGAACGCTAATACCAGAACGCCTTCTGTTGTCGAAAGAAAGACTAGAACGAGAGAGTCTTCTGTTCTTCAACGGAACGCTAATACCAGAACGCCTTCTGTTGTCGAAAGAAAGACTAGAACGAGAGAGTCTTCTGTTCTTCAACGGAACGCTAATACCAGAACGCCTTCTGTTGTCGAAAGAAAGACTAGAACGAGAGAGTCTTCTGTTCTTCAACGGAACGCTAATACCAGAACGCCTTCTGTTGTCGAAAGAAAGACTAGAACGAGAGAGTCTTCTGTTCTTCAACGGAACGCTAATACCAGAACGCCTTCTGTTGTCGAAAGAAAGACTAGAACGAGAGAGTCTTCTGTTCTTCAACGGAACGCTAATACCAGAACGCCTTCTGTTGTCGAAAGAAAGACTAGAACGAGAGAGTCTTCTGTTCTTCAACGGAACGCTAATACCAGAACGCCTTCTGTTGTCGAAAGAAAGACTAGAACGAGAGAGTCTTCTGTTCTTCAACGGAACGCTAATACCAGAACGCCTTCTGTTGTCGAAAGAAAGACTAGAACGAGAGAGTCTTCTGTTCTTCAACGGAACGCTAATACCAGAACGCCTTCTGTTGTCGAAAGAAAGACTAGAACGAGAGAGTCTTCTGTTCTTCAACGGAACGCTAATACCAGAACGCCTTCTGTTGTCGAAAGAAAGACTAGAACGAGAGAGTCTTCTGTTCTTCAACGGAACGCTAATACCAGAACGCCTTCTGTTGTCGAAAGAAAGACTAGAACGAGAGAGTCTTCTGTTCTTCAACGGAACGCTAATACCAGAACGCCTTCTGTTGTCGAAAGAAAGACTAGAACGAGAGAGTCTTCTGTTCTTCAACGGAACGCTAATACCAGAACGCCTTCTGTTGTCGAAAGAAAGACTAGAACGAGAGAGTCTTCTGTTCTTCAACGGAACGCTAATACCAGAACGCCTTCTGTTGTCGAAAGAAAGACTAGAACGAGAGAGTCTTCTGTTCTTCAACGGAACGCTAATACCAGAACGCCTTCTGTTGTCGAAAGAAAGACTAGAAAGAGAGAGTCTTCTGTTCTTCAACGGAACGCTAATACCAGAACGCCTTCTGTTGTCGAAAGAAAGACTAGAAAGAGAGAGTCTTCTGTTCTTCAACGGAACGCTAATACCAGAACGCCTTCTGTTGTCGAAAGAAAGACTAGAAAGAGAGAGTCTTCTGTTCTTCAACGGAACGCTAATACCAGAACGCCTTCTGTTGTCGAAAGAAAGACTAGAAAGAGAGAGTCTTCTGTTCTTCAACGGAACGCTAATACCAGAACGCCTTCTGTTGTCGAAAGAAAGACTAGAAAGAGAGAGTCTTCTGTTCTTCAACGGAACGCTAATACCAGAACGCCTTCTGTTGTCGAAAGAAAGACTAGAAAGAGAGAGTCTTCTGTTCTTCAACGGAACGCTAATACCAGAACGCCTTCTGTTGTCGAAAGAAAGACTAGAAAGAGAGAGTCTTCTGTTCTTCAACGGAACGCTAATACCAGAACGCCTTCTGTTGTCGAAAGAAAGACTAGAAAGAGAGAGTCTTCTGTTCTTCAACGGAACGCTAATACCAGAACGCCTTCTGTTGTCGAAAGAAAGACTAGAAAGAGAGAGTCTTCTGTTCTTCAACGGAACGCTATACCAGAACGCCTTCTGTTGTCGAAAGAAAGACTAGAAAGAGAGAGTCTTCTGTTCTTCAACGGAACGCTAATACCAGAACGCCTTCTGTTGTCGAAAGAAAGACTAGAAAGAGAGAGTCTT
Organism: Palaemon carinicauda; assembly: GCF_036898095.1. Classification (NCBI taxonomy): domain Eukaryota; kingdom Metazoa; phylum Arthropoda; class Malacostraca; order Decapoda; family Palaemonidae; genus Palaemon; species Palaemon carinicauda. The sequence goes on along the minus strand of NC_090757.1, from coordinate 52,231,041 downwards.
CTGTTCTTCAACGGAACGCTAATACCAGAACGCCTTCTGTTGTCGAAAGAAAGACTAGAAAGAGAGAGTCTTCTGTTCTTCAACGGAACGCTTATACCAGAACGCCTTCTGTTGTCGAAAGAAAGACTAGAAAGAGAGAGTCTTCTGTTCTTCAACGGAACGCTTATACCAGAACGCCTTCTGTTGTCGAAAGAAAGACTAGAAAGAGAGAGTCTTCTGTTCTTCAACGGAACGCTATACCAGAACGCCTTCTGTTGTCGAAAGAAAGACTAGAAAGAGAGAGTCTTCTGTTCTTCAACGGAACGCTTATACCAGAACGCCTTCTGTTGTCGAAAGAAAGACTAGAAAGAGAGAGTCTTCTGTTCTTCAACGGAACGCTAATACCAGAACGCCTTCTGTTGTCGAAAGAAAGACTAGAAAGAGAGAGTCTTCTGTTCTTCAACGGAACGCTAATACCAGAACGCCTTCTGTTGTCGAAAGAAAGACTAGAAAGAGAGAGTCTTCTGTTCTTCAACGGAATGCTAATATTAGAACGTCTTCTGTTGTCGAAAGAAAGACTAGAACTAGAGAGTCTTCTGTTCTTCAACGGAATGCTAATATTAGAACGCCTTCTGTTGTCGAAAGAAAGACTAGAACTAGAGAGTCTTCTGTTCTTCAACGGAATGCTAATATTAGAACGCCTTCTGTTGTCGAAAGAAAGACTAGAAAGAGAGAGTCTTCTGTTCTTCAACGGAATGCTAATATTAGAACGTCTTCTGTTGTCGAAAGAAAGACTAGAAGAGAGAGTCTTCTGTTCTTCAACGGAATGCTAATACCAGAACGTCTTCTGTTGTCGAAAGAAAGACTAGAACTAGAGAGTCTTCTGTTCTTCAAGGGAATGCTAATATTAGAACGTCTTCTGTTGTCGAAAGAAAGACTAGAACTAGAGAGAGTCTTCTGTTCTTCAACGGAACGCTAATATTAGAACGTCTTCTGTTGTCGAAAGAAAGACTAGAACTAGAGAGTCTTCTGTTCTTCAACGGAATGCTAATATTAGAACGTCTTCTGTTGTCGAAAGAAAGACTAGAACTAGAGAGTCTTCTGTTCTTCAACGGAATGCTAATATTAGAACGTTTCTGTTGTCGAAAGAAAGACTAGAACTAGAGAGTCTTCTGTTCTTCAACGGAATGCTAATATTAGAATCTTCTGTTGTCGAAAGAAAGACTAGAACTAGAGAGTCTTCTGTTCTTCAACGGAATGCTAATATTAGAACGTCTTCTGTTGTCGAAAGAAAGACTAGAACTAGAGAGTCTTCTGTTCTTCAACGGAATGCTAATATTAGAACGCTTCTGTTGTCGAAAGAAAGACTAGAACTAGAGAGTCTTCTGTTCTTCAAGGAATGCTAATACTAGAACGTCTTCTGTTGTCGAAAGAAAGACTAGAAAGAGAGAGTCTTCTGTTCTTCAAGGGAATGCTAATACTAGAACGTCTTCTGTTGTCGAAAGAAAGACTAGAACTAGAGAGTCTTCTGTTCTTCAACGGAATGCTAATACTAGAACGTCTTCTGTTGTCGAAAAGAAAACTAGAACTGAGTCTTCTGGTCTTCAACAGAATGCTAATACTAGAGAGTCTTCTGTTCTTCAACGGAATGCTAATACTAGAACGTCTTCTGTTGTCAAAAAAAACTAGAACTAGAGTCTTCTGGTCTTCAACAGAATGCTAATACTAGAGAGTCTTCTGTTCTTCAAGGAATGCTAATACTAGAACGTCTTCTGTTGTCAAAAGAAAACTAGAACTAGAGTCTTCTGGTCTTCAACAGAATGCTAATACTAGAGAGTCTTCTGTTCTTCAAGGAATGCTAATACTAGAACGTCTTCTGTTGTCGAAAGAAAGACTAGAACTAGAGTCTTCTGGTCTTCAACAGAATGCTAATACTAGAGAGTCTTCTGTTCTTCAACGGAATGCTAATACTAGAACGTCTTCTGTTGTCGAAAGAAAGACTAGAACTAGAGAGTCTTCTGTTCTTCAACGGAATGCTAATACTAGAACGTCTTCTGTTGTCGAAAGAAAGACTAGAACTAGAGTCTTCTGGTCTTCAACAGAATGCTAATACTGGAGTCTTCTGTTCTTCAACGGAATGCTAATACTAGAACGTCTTCTGTTGTCGAAAGAAAGACTAGAACTAGAGAGTCTTCTGTTCTTCAACGGAATGCTAATACTAGAACGTCTTCTGTTGTCGAAAGAAAGACTAGAACTAGAGAGTCTTCTGTTCTTCAACGGAATGCTAATACTAGAACGTCTTCTGTTGTCGAAAGAAAGACTAGAACTAGAGAGTCTTCTGTTCTTCAACGGAATGCTAATATTAGAACGTCTTCTGTTGTCGAAAGAAAGACTAGAACTAGAGAGTCTTCTGTTCTTCAACGGAATGCTAATATTAGAACGTGCCTTCTGTTGTCGAAAGAAAGACTAGAACTAGAGAGTCTTCTGTTCTTCAACGGAATGCTAATATTAGAACGCCTTCTGTTGTCGAAAGAAAGTCTAGAACTAGAGAGTCTTCTGTTCTTCAACGGAATGCTAATATTAGAACGCCTTCTGTTGTCGAAAGAAAGACTAGAACTAGAGAGTCTTCTGTTCGTCAAGGGAATGCTAATACTAGAACGTCTTCTGTTGTCGAAAGAAAGACTAGAACTAGAGAGTCTTCTGTTCTTCAACGGAATGCCAATACTAGAACGTCTTCTGTTGTCGAAAGAAAGACTAGAACTAGAGAGTCTTCTGTTCTTCAACGGAATGCCAATACTAGAACGTCTTCTGTTGTCGAAAGAAAGACTAGAACTAGAGAGTCTTCTGTTCTTCAACGGAATGCCAATACTAGAACGCCTTCTGTTGTCGAAAGAAAGTCTAGAACTAGAGAGTCTTCTGTTCTTCAACGGAATGCCAATACTAGAACGCCTTCTGTTGTCGAAAGAAAGTCTAGAACTAGAGAGTCTTCTGTTCTTCAACGGAATGCTAATACTAGAACGCCTTCTGTTGTCGAAAGAAAGTCTAGAACTAGAGAGTCTTCTGTTCTTCAACGGAATGCTAATACTAGAACGCCTTCTGTTGTCGAAAGAAAGACTAGAACTAGAGAGTCTTCTGTTCTTCAACGGAATGCTAATACTAGAACGCCTTCTGTTGTCGAAAGAAAGTCTGAACTAGAGAGTCTTCTGTTCTTCAACGGAATGCTAATACTAGAACGCCTTCTGTTGTCGAAAGAAAGTCTGAACTAGAGAGTCTTCTGTTCTTCAACGGAATGCTAATACTAGAACGCCTTCTGTTGTCGAAAGAAAGTCTAGAACTAGAGAGTCTTCTGTTCTTCAACGGAATGCTAATACTAGAACGCCTTCTGTTGTCGAAAGAAAGTCTAGAACTAGAGAGTCTTCTGTTCTTCAACGGAATGCTAATACTAGAACGCCTTCTGTTGTCGAAAGAAAGTCTAAACTAGAGAGTCTTCTGTTCTTCAACGGAATGCTAATACTAGAACGCCTTCTGTTGTCGAAAGAAAGACTAGAACTAGAGAGTCTTCTGTTCTTCAACGGAATGCTAATACTAGAACGCCTTCTGTTGTCGAAAGAAAGTCTGAACTAGAGAGTCTTCTGTTCTTCAACGGAATGCTAATACTAGAACGTCTTCTGTTGTCGAAAGAAAGTCTGAACTAGAGAGTCTTCTGTTCTTCAACGGAATGCTAATACTAGAACGCTTCTGTTGTCGAAAGAAAGACTAGAACTAGAGAGTCTTCTGTTCTTCAACGGAATGCTAATACTAGAACGCCTTCTGTTGTCGAAAGAAAGTCTAGAACTAGAGAGTCTTCTGTTCTTCAACGGAATGCTAATACTAGAACGCCTTCTGTTGTCGAAAGAAAGTCTAGAACTAGAGAGTCTTCTGTTCTTCAACGGAATGCTAATACTAGAACGCCTTCTGTTGTCGAAAGAAAGACTAGAACTAGAGAGTCTTCTGTTCTTCAACGGAATGCTAATACTAGAACGCCTTCTGTTGTCGAAAGAAAGTCTAGAACTAGAGAGTCTTCTGTTCTTCAACGGAATGCTAATACTAGAACGTCTTCTGTTGTCGAAAGAAAGACTAGAACTAGAGAGTCTTCTGTTCTTCAAGGAATGCTAATACTAGAACGTCTTCTGTTGTCGAAAGAAAGACTAGAACTAGAGAGTCTTCTGTTCTTCAACGGAATGCTAATACTAGAACGTCTTCTGTTGTCGAAAGAAAGACTAGAACTAGAGAGTCTTCTGTTCTTCAAGGGAATGCTAATACCAGAACGTCTTCTGTTGTCGAAAGAAAGACTAGAACTAGAGAGTCTTCTGTTCTTCAAGGGAATGCTAATACCAGAACGTCTTCTGTTGTCGAAAGAAAGACTAGAACTAGAGAGTCTTCTGTTCTTCAAGGGAATGCTAATACCAGAACGTCTTCTGTTGTCGAAAGAAAGACTAGAACTAGAGAGTCTTCTGTTCTTCAAGGGAATGCTAATACTAGAACGTCTTCTGTTGTCGAAAGAAAGACTAGAACTAGAGAGTCTTCTGTTCTTCAACGGAATGCTAATACTAGAACGTCTTCTGTTGTCGAAAGAAAGACTAGAACTAGAGAGTCTTCTGTTCTTCAACGGAATGCTAATACTAGAACGTCTTCTGTTGTCGAAAGAAAGACTAGAACTAGAGAGTCTTCTGTTCTTCAACGGAATGCTAATATAGAACGCCTTCTGTTGTCGAAAGAAAGACTAGAACTAGAGAGTCTTCTGTTCTTCAACGGAATGCTAATATAGAACGCCTTCTGTTGTCGAAAGAAAGACTAGAACTAGAGAGTCTTCTGTTCTTCAACGGAATGCTAATACTAGAACGCCTTCTGTTGTCGAAAGAAAGACTAGAACTAGAGAGTCTTCTGTTCTTCAAGGAATGCTAATACTAGAACGCCTTCTGTTGTCGAAAGAAAGACTGGAACTAGAGAGTCTTCTGTTCTTCAACGGAATGCTAATACTAGAACGCCTTCTGTTGTCGAAAGAAAGACTGGAACTAGAGAGTCTTCTGTTCTTCAACGGAATGCTAATACTAGAACGTCTTCTGTTGTCGAAAGAAAGACTGGAACTAGAGAGTCTTCTGTTCTTCAACGGAATGCTAATACTAGAACGCCTTCTGTTGTCGAAAGAAAGTCTGGAACTAGAGAGTCTTCTGTTCTTCAACGGAATGCTAATACTAGAACGCCTTCTGTTGTCGAAAGAAAGTCTGGAACTAGAGAGTCTTCTGTTCTTCAACGGAATGCTAATACTAGAACGCCTTCTGTTGTCGAAAGAAAGACTAGAACTAGAGAGTCTTCTGTTCTTCAACGGAATGCTAATACTAGAACGCCTTCTGTTGTCGAAAGAAAGACTAGAACTAGAGTCTTCTGGTCTTCAACGGAATGCTAATACTAGAGTGTCTTCTGTTCTTCAAGGGAATGCTAATACTAGACGTCTTCTGTTGTCGAAAGAAAAACTAGAACTAGAGTCTTCTGGTCTTCAACAGAATGCTAATACTAGAGAGTCTTCTGTTCTTCAAGGGAATGCTAATACTAGAACGTCTTCTGTTGTCGAAAGAAAGACTAGAACTAGAGTCTTCTGTTCTTCAACGGAATGCTAATACTAGAGTGTCTTCTGTTCTTCAAGGGAATGCTAATACCAGAACGTTTCTGTTGTCGAAAGAAAGACTAGAACTAGAGTCTTCTGTTCTTCAACGGAACGCTAATACCAGAACGCCTTCTGTTGTCGAAAGAAAGACTAGAACGAGAGAGTCTTCTGTTCTTCAACGGAACGCTAATACCAGAACGCCTTCTGTTGTCGAAAGAAAGACTAGAACGAGAGAGTCTTCTGTTCTTCAACGGAACGCTAATACCAGAACGCCTTCTGTTGTCGAAAGAAAGACTAGAACGAGAGAGTCTTCTGTTCTTCAACGGAACGCTAATACCAGAACGCCTTCTGTTGTCGAAAGAAAGACTAGAACGAGAGAGTCTTCTGTTCTTCAACGGAACGCTAATACCAGAACGCCTTCTGTTGTCGAAAGAAAGACTAGAACGAGAGAGTCTTCTGTTCTTCAACGGAACGCTAATACCAGAACGCCTTCTGTTGTCGAAAGAAAGACTAGAACGAGAGAGTCTTCTGTTCTTCAACGGAACGCTAATACCAGAACGCCTTCTGTTGTCGAAAGAAAGACTAGAACGAGAGAGTCTTCTGTTCTTCAACGGAACGCTAATACCAGAACGCCTTCTGTTGTCGAAAGAAAGACTAGAACGAGAGAGTCTTCTGTTCTTCAACGGAACGCTAATACCAGAACGCCTTCTGTTGTCGAAAGAAAGACTAGAACGAGAGAGTCTTCTGTTCTTCAACGGAACGCTAATACCAGAACGCCTTCTGTTGTCGAAAGAAAGACTAGAACGAGAGAGTCTTCTGTTCTTCAACGGAACGCTAATACCAGAACGCCTTCTGTTGTCGAAAGAAAGACTAGAACGAGAGAGTCTTCTGTTCTTCAACGGAACGCTAATACCAGAACGCCTTCTGTTGTCGAAAGAAAGACTAGAACGAGAGAGTCTTCTGTTCTTCAACGGAACGCTAATACCAGAACGCCTTCTGTTGTCGAAAGAAAGACTAGAACGAGAGAGTCTTCTGTTCTTCAACGGAACGCTAATACCAGAACGCCTTCTGTTGTCGAAAGAAAGACTAGAACGAGAGAGTCTTCTGTTCTTCAACGGAACGCTAATACCAGAACGCCTTCTGTTGTCGAAAGAAAGACTAGAACGAGAGAGTCTTCTGTTCTTCAACGGAACGCTAATACCAGAACGCCTTCTGTTGTCGAAAGAAAGACTAGAACGAGAGAGTCTTCTGTTCTTCAACGGAACGCTAATACCAGAACGCCTTCTGTTGTCGAAAGAAAGACTAGAACGAGAGAGTCTTCTGTTCTTCAACGGAACGCTAATACCAGAACGCCTTCTGTTGTCGAAAGAAAGACTAGAACGAGAGAGTCTTCTGTTCTTCAACGGAACGCTAATACCAGAACGCCTTCTGTTGTCGAAAGAAAGACTAGAACGAGAGAGTCTTCTGTTCTTCAACGGAACGCTAATACCAGAACGCCTTCTGTTGTCGAAAGAAAGACTAGAACGAGAGAGTCTTCTGTTCTTCAACGGAACGCTAATACCAGAACGCCTTCTGTTGTCGAAAGAAAGACTAGAACGAGAGAGTCTTCTGTTCTTCAACGGAACGCTAATACCAGAACGCCTTCTGTTGTCGAAAGAAAGACTAGAACGAGAGAGTCTTCTGTTCTTCAACGGAACGCTAATACCAGAACGCCTTCTGTTGTCGAAAGAAAGACTAGAACGAGAGAGTCTTCTGTTCTTCAACGGAACGCTAATACCAGAACGCCTTCTGTTGTCGAAAGAAAGACTAGAACGAGAGAGTCTTCTGTTCTTCAACGGAACGCTAATACCAGAACGCCTTCTGTTGTCGAAAGAAAGACTAGAACGAGAGAGTCTTCTGTTCTTCAACGGAACGCTAATACCAGAACGCCTTCTGTTGTCGAAAGAAAGACTAGAACGAGAGAGTCTTCTGTTCTTCAACGGAACGCTAATACCAGAACGCCTTCTGTTGTCGAAAGAAAGACTAGAACGAGAGAGTCTTCTGTTCTTCAACGGAACGCTAATACCAGAACGCCTTCTGTTGTCGAAAGAAAGACTAGAACGAGAGAGTCTTCTGTTCTTCAACGGAACGCTAATACCAGAACGCCTTCTGTTGTCGAAAGAAAGACTAGAACGAGAGAGTCTTCTGTTCTTCAACGGAACGCTAATACCAGAACGCCTTCTGTTGTCGAAAGAAAGACTAGAACGAGAGAGTCTTCTGTTCTTCAACGGAACGCTAATACCAGAACGCCTTCTGTTGTCGAAAGAAAGACTAGAACGAGAGAGTCTTCTGTTCTTCAACGGAACGCTAATACCAGAACGCCTTCTGTTGTCGAAAGAAAGACTAGAACGAGAGAGTCTTCTGTTCTTCAACGGAACGCTAATACCAGAACGCCTTCTGTTGTCGAAAGAAAGACTAGAACGAGAGAGTCTTCTGTTCTTCAACGGAACGCTAATACCAGAACGCCTTCTGTTGTCGAAAGAAAGACTAGAACGAGAGAGTCTTCTGTTCTTCAACGGAACGCTAATACCAGAACGCCTTCTGTTGTCGAAAGAAAGACTAGAACGAGAGAGTCTTCTGTTCTTCAACGGAACGCTAATACCAGAACGCCTTCTGTTGTCGAAAGAAAGACTAGAACGAGAGAGTCTTCTGTTCTTCAACGGAACGCTAATACCAGAACGCCTTCTGTTGTCGAAAGAAAGACTAGAACGAGAGAGTCTTCTGTTCTTCAACGGAACGCTAATACCAGAACGCCTTCTGTTGTCGAAAGAAAGACTAGAAAGAGAGAGTCTTCTGTTCTTCAACGGAACGCTAATACCAGAACGCCTTCTGTTGTCGAAAGAAAGACTAGAAAGAGAGAGTCTTCTGTTCTTCAACGGAACGCTAATACCAGAACGCCTTCTGTTGTCGAAAGAAAGACTAGAAAGAGAGAGTCTTCTGTTCTTCAACGGAACGCTAATACCAGAACGCCTTCTGTTGTCGAAAGAAAGACTAGAAAGAGAGAGTCTTCTGTTCTTCAACGGAACGCTAATACCAGAACGCCTTCTGTTGTCGAAAGAAAGACTAGAAAGAGAGAGTCTTCTGTTCTTCAACGGAACGCTAATACCAGAACGCCTTCTGTTGTCGAAAGAAAGACTAGAAAGAGAGAGTCTTCTGTTCTTCAACGGAACGCTAATACCAGAACGCCTTCTGTTGTCGAAAGAAAGACTAGAAAGAGAGAGTCTTCTGTTCTTCAACGGAACGCTAATACCAGAACGCCTTCTGTTGTCGAAAGAAAGACTAGAAAGAGAGAGTCTTCTGTTCTTCAACGGAACGCTAATACCAGAACGCCTTCTGTTGTCGAAAGAAAGACTAGAAAGAGAGAGTCTTCTGTTCTTCAACGGAACGCTAATACCAGAACGCCTTCTGTTGTCGAAAGAAAGACTAGAAAGAGAGAGTCTTCTGTTCTTCAACGGAACGCTAATACCAGAACGCCTTCTGTTGTCGAAAGAAAGACTAGAAAGAGAGAGTCTTCTGTTCTTCAACGGAACGCTAATACCAGAACGCCTTCTGTTGTCGAAAGAAAGACTAGAAAGAGAGAGTCTTCTGTTCTTCAACGGAACGCTAATACCAGAACGCCTTCTGTTGTCGAAAGAAAGACTAGAAAGAGAGAGTCTTCTGTTCTTCAACGGAACGCTAATACCAGAACGCCTTCTGTTGTCGAAAGAAAGACTAGAAAGAGAGAGTCTTCTGTTCTTCAACGGAACGCTAATACCAGAACGTCTTCTGTTGTCGAAAGAAAGACTAGAACTAGAGAGTCTTCTGTTCTTCAACGGAATGCTAATATTAGAACGTCTTCTGTTGTCGAAAGAAAGACTAGAACTAGAGAGTCTTCTGTTCTTCAACGGAATGCTAATATTAGAACGCCTTCTGTTGTCGAAAGAAAGACTAGAACTAGAGAGTCTTCTGTTCTTCAACGGAATGCTAATATTAGAACGCCTTCTGTTGTCGAAAGAAAGACTAGAAAGAGAGTCTTCTGTTCTTCAACGGAATGCTAATACCAGAACGTCTTCTGTTGTCGAAAGAAAGACTAGAAGAGAGTCTTCTGTTCTTCAAGGGAATGCTAATACCAGAACGTCTTCTGTTGTCGAAAGAAAGACTAGAAAGAGAGAGTCTTCTGTTCTTCAAGGGAACGCTAATATTAGAACGTCTTCTGTTGTCGAAAGAAAGACTAGAAAGAGAGAGTCTTCTGTTCTTCAACGGAACGCTAATATTAGAACGTCTTCTGTTGTCGAAAGAAAGACTAGAACTAGAGAGTCTTCTGTTCTTCAACGGAATGCTAATATTAGAACGTCTTCTGTTGTCGAAAGAAAGACTAGAACTAGAGAGTCTTCTGTTCTTCAACGGAATGCTAATATTAGAACGTTTTCTGTTGTCGAAAGAAAGACTAGAACTAGAGAGTCTTCTGTTCTTCAACGGAATGCTAATATTAGAATGCCTTCTGTTGTCGAAAGAAAGTCTAGAACTAGAGAGTCTTCTGTTCTTCAACGGAATGCTAATATTAGAACGTCTTCTGTTGTCGAAAGAAAGACTAGAACTAGAGAGTCTTCTGTTCTTCAACGGAATGCTAATATTAGAACGCTTCTGTTGTCGAAAGAAAGACTAGAAAGAGAGAGTCTTCTGTTCTTCAAGGGAATGCTAATACCAGAACGTCTTCTGTTGTCGAAAGAAAGACTAGAAAGAGAGAGTCTTCTGTTCTTCAAGGGAATGCTAATACTAGAACGTCTTCTGTTGTCGAAAGAAAGACTAGAACTAGAGAGTCTTCTGTTCTTCAACGGAATGCTAATACTAGAACGTCTTCTGTTGTCGAAAAGAAAACTAGAACTTGAGTCTTCTGGTCTTCAACAGAATGCTAATACTAGAGAGTCTTCTGTTCTTCAACGGAATGCTAATACTAGAACGTCTTCTGTTGTCGAAAAAAAACTAGAACTAGAGTCTTCTGGTCTTCAACAGAATGCTAATACTAGAGAGTCTTCTCTTCTTCAAGGAATGCTAATACTAGAACGTCTTCTGTTGTCAAAAGAAAAACTAGAACTAGAGTCTTCTGGTCTTCAACAGAATGCTAATACTAGAGAGTCTTCTGTTCTTCAAGGAAATGCTAATACTAGAACGTCTTCTGTTGTCGAAAGAAAGACTAGAACTAGAGTCTTCTGGTCTTCAACAGAATGCTAATACTAGAGAGTCTTCTGTTCTTCAACGGAATGCTAATACTAGAACGTCTTCTGTTGTCGAAAGAAAGACTAGAGCTAGAGAGTCTTCTGTTCTTCAACGGAATGCTAATACTAGAACGTCTTCTGTTGTCGAAAGAAAGACCAGAACTAGAGTCTTCTGGTCTTCAACAGAATGCTAATACTGGAAATTCTTCTGTTCTTCAACGGAATGCTAATACTAGAACGTCTTCTGTTGTCGAAAGAAAGACTAGATCTAGAGAGTCTTCTGTTCGTCAAGGGAATGCTAATACTAGAACGTCTTCTGTTGTCGAAAGAAAGACTAGAACTAGAGAGACTTCTGTTCTTCAACGGAATGCTTATACTAGAACGTCTTCTGTTGTCGAAAGAAAGACTAGAACTAGAGAGTCTTCTGTTCTTCAACGGAATGCTAATATTAGAACGTCTTCTGTTGTCGAAAGAAAGACTAGAACTAGAGAGTCTTCTGTTCTTCAACGGAATGCTAATATTAGAATGCCTTCTGTTGTCGAAAAAAAGTCTAGAACTAGAGAGTCTTCTGTTCTTCAACGGAAGGCTAATACCAGAACGCCTTCTGTTGTCGAAAGAAAGTCTAGAACTAGAGAGTCTTCTGTTCTTCAACGGAATGCTAATATTAGAACGCCTTCTGTTGTCGAAAGAAAGACTAGAACTAGAGAGTCTTCTGTTCGTCAAGGGAATGCTGATACTAGAACGTCTTCTGTTGTCGAAAGAAAGACTAGATCTAGAGAGTCTTCTGTTCGTCAAGGGAATGCCAATACTAGAACGTCTTTTGTTGTCGAAAGAAAGACTAGAACTAGAGAGTCTTCTGTTCTTCAACGGAATGCCAATACTAGAACGTCTTCTGTTGTCGAAAGAAAGACTAGAACTAGAGAGTCTTCTGTTCTTCAACGGAATGCCAATACTAGAACGCCTTCTGTTGTCGAAAGAAAGTCTAGAACTAGAGAGTCTTCTGTTCTTCAACGGAATGCCAATACTAAAACGCCTTCTGTTGTCGAAAGAAAGTCTAGAACTAGAGAGTCTTCTGTTCTTCAACGGAATGCTAATACTAGAACGCCTTCTGTTGTCGAAAGAAAATCTAGAACTAGAGAGTCTTATGTTCTTCAACGGAATGCTAATACTAGAACGCCTTCTGTTGTCGAAAGAAAGACTAGAACTAGAGAGTCTTCTGTTCTTCAACGGAATGCTAATACTAGAACGCCTTCTGTTGTCGAAAGAAAGTCTGGAACTAGAGAGTCTTCTGTTTTTTAATGGAATGCTAATACTAGAACGTCTTCTGTTGTCGAAAGAAAGTCTGGAACTAAAGAGTCTTCTGTTCTTCAAGGGAATGCTAATACTAGATCGTCTTCTGTTGTCGAAAGAAAGACTAGAACTAGAGAGTCTTCTGTTCTTCAACGGAATGCTAATACTAGAACGCCTTCTGTTGTCGAAGGAAAGTCTAGAACTAGAGTCTTCTGTTCTTCAACGGATTGCTAATACTAGAACGCCTTCTGTTGTCGAAAGAAAGTCTAAAACTAGAGAGTCTTCTGTTCTTCAAGGGAATGCTAATACTAGAACGCCTTCTGTTGTCGAAAGAAAGACTAGAACTAGAGAGTCTTCTGTTCTTCAACGGAATGCTAATACTAGAACGCCTTCTGTTGTCGAAAGAAAGTCTGGAACTAGAGAGTCTTCTGTTTTTTAACGGAATGCTAATACTAGAACGTCTTCTGTTATCGAAAGAAAGTCTGGAACTAGAGAGTCTTCTGTTCTTCAACGGAATGCTAATACTAGATCGTCTTCTGTTGTCGAAAGAAAGACTAGAACTAGAGAGTCTTCTGTTCTTCAACGGAATGCTAATACTAGAACGCCTTCTGTTGTCGAAAGAAAGTCTAGAACTAGAGTCTTCTGTTCTTCAACGGAATGCTAATACTAGAACGCCTTCTGTTGTCGAAAGAAAGTCTAAAACTAGAGAGTCTTCTGTTCTTCAAGGGAATGCTAATACTAGAACGCCTTCTGTTGTCGAAAGAAAGACTAGAACTAGAGAGTCTTCTGTTCTTCAACGGAATGCTAATACTAGAACGCCTTCTGTTGTCGAAAGAAAGTCTAGAACTAGAGAGTCTTCTGTTCTTCAACGGAATGCTAATACTAGAATGTCTTCTGTTGTCGAAAGAAAGACTAGAACTAGAGAGTCTTCTGTTCTTCAAGGGAATGTGACAACAGAAGAAAGAAAGACTAGAACTAGAGAGTCTTCTGTTCTTCAACGGAATGCTAATACTAGAACGTCTTCTGTTGTCGAAAGAAAGTCAAGAACTAGAGAGTCTTCTGTTCTTCAAGGGAATGCTAATACCAGAACGTCTTCTGTTGTCGAAAGAAAGACTAGAAAGAGAGAGTCTTCTGTTCTTCAAGGGAATGCTAATACCAGAACGTCTTCTGTTGTCGAAAGAAAGACTATATCTGGAGTCTTCTGTTCTTCAAGGGAATGCTAATTCCAGAACGTCTTCTGTTGTCGAAAGAAAGACTAGAACTAGAGAGTCTTCTGTTCTTCAAGGGAATGCTAATACTAGAACGTCTTCTGTTGTCGAAAGAAAGACTAGAACTAGAGAGACTTCTGTTCTTCAACGGAATGCTTATACTAGAACGTCTTCTGTTGTCGAAAGAAAGACTAGAACTAGAGAGTCTTCTGTTCTTCAACGGAATGCTAATAGTAGAACGTCTTCTGTTGTCGAAAGAAAGACTAGAACTAGAGAGTCTTCTGTTCTTCAACGGAATGCTAATATTAGAACGCCTTCTGTTGTCGAAAGAAAGTCTAGAACTAGAGAGTCTTCTGTTCTTCAACGGAATGCTAATATTAGAACGCCTTCTGTTGTCGAAAGAAAGACTAGAACTAGAGAGTCTTCTGTTCGTCAAGGGAATGCTAATACTAGAACGCCTTCTGTTGTCGAAAGAAAGACTAGATCTAGAGAGTCTTCTTTTCGTCAAGGGAATGCTAATACTAGAACGCCTTCTGTTGTCGAAAGAAAGACTGGAACTAGAGAGTCTTCTGTTCTTCAACGGAATGCTAATACTAGAACGCCTTCTGTTGTCGAAAGAAAGACTGGAACTAGAGAGTCTTCTGTTCTTCAACGGAATGCTAATACTAGAACGTCTTCTGTTGTCGAAAGAAAGACTGGAACTAGAGAGTCTTCTGTTCTTCAACGGAATGCTAATACTAGAACGCCTTCTGTTGTCGAAAGAAAGTCTGGAACTAGAGAGTCTTCTGTTCTTCAACGGAATGCTAATACTAGAACGCCTTCTGTTGTCGAAAGAAAGTCTGGAACTAGAGAGTCTTCTGTTCTTCAACGGAATGCTAATACTAGAACGCCTTCTGTTGTCGAAAGAAAGACTAGAACTAGAGAGTCTTCTGTTCTTCAACGGAATGCTAATACTAGAACGCCTTCTGTTGTCGAAAGAAAGTCTAGAACTAGAGAGTCTTCTGTTCTTCAACGGAATGCTAATACTAGAACGCCTTCTGTTGTCGAAAGAAAGTCTAGAACTAGAGAGTCTTCTGTTCTTCAACGGAATGCTAATACTAGAACGCCTTCTGTTGTCGAAAGAAAGTCTAGAACTAGAGAGTCTTCTGTTCTTCAACGGAATGCTAATACTAGAACGCCTTCTGTTGTCGAAAGAAAGACTAGAACTAGAGAGTCTTCTGTTCTTCAAGGGAATGCTAAACAGAAGAAAGAAAGACTAGAACTAGAGAGTCTTCTGTTCTTCAAGGGAATGCTAATACTAGAACGTCTTCTGTTGTCGAAAGAAAGTAGAACTAGAGAGTCTTCTGTTCTTCAGGGGAATGCTAATACCAGAACGTCTTCTGTTGTCGAAAGAAAGACTAGAAAGAGAGAGTCTTCTGTTCTTCAAGGGAATGCTAATACCAGAACGTCTTCTGTTGTCGAAAGAAAGACTAGATCTAGAGAGTCTTCTGTTCTTCAAGGGAATGCTAATTCCAGAACGTCTTCTGTTGTCGAAAGAAAGACTAGAAAGAGAGAGTCTTCTGTTCTTCAAGGAATGCTAATATAGAACCTCTTCTGTTGTCGAAAGAAAGACTAGAACTAGAGAGTCTTCTGTTCTTCAACGGAATGCTAATACTAGAACGTCTTCTGTTGTCGAAAGAAAGACTAGAACTAGAGAGTCTTCTGTTCTTCAACGGAATGCTAATACTAGAACGTCTTCTGTTGTCGAAAGAAAGACTAGAACTAGAGAGTCTTCTGTTCTTCAACGGAATGCTAATAGTAGAACGTCTTCTGTTGTCGAAAGAAAGACTAGAACTAGAGAGTCTTCTGTTCTTCAACGGAATTCTAATAGTAGAACGCCTTCTGTTGTCGAAAGAAAGACTAGAACTAGAGAGTCTTCTGTTCTTCAACGGAATGCTAATATAGAACGCCTTCTGTTGTCGAAAGAAAGACTAGAACTAGAGAGTCTTCTGTTCGTCAAGGGAATGCTAATACTAGAACGCCTTCTGTTGTCGAAAGAAAGACCAGAACTAGAGAGTCTTCTGTTCTTCAACGGAATGCTAATACTAGAACGCCTTCTGTTGTCGAAAGAAAGACCGGAACTAGAGAGTCTTCTGTTCTTCAACGGAATGCTAATACTAGAACGCCTTCTGTTGTCGAAAGAAAGACCGGAACTAGAGAGTCTTCTGTTCTTCAACGGAATGCTAATACTAGAACGCCTTCTGTTGTCGAAAGAAAGTCTGGAACTAGAGAGTCTTCTGTTCTTCAACGGAATGCTAATACTAGAACGCCTTCTGTTGTCGAAAGAAAGACTAGAACTAGAGAGTCTTCTGTTCTTCAACGGAATGCTAATACTAGAACGCCTTCTGTTGTCGAAAGAAAGACTAGAACTAGAGAGTCTTCTGTTCTTCAACGGAATGCTAATACTAGAACGCCTTCTGTTGTCGAAAGAAAGACTAGAACTAGAGAGTCTTCTGTTCTTCAACGGAATGCTAATACTAGAACGCCTTCTGTTGTCGAAAGAAAGACTAGAACTAGAGAGTCTTCTGTTCTTCAACGGAATGCTAATACTAGAACGCCTTCTGTTATCGAAAGAAAGACTAGAACTAGAGAGTCTTCTGTTCTTCAACGGAATGCTAATACAGAACGCCTTCTGTTGTCGAAAGAAAGACTAGAACTAGAGAGTCTTCTGTTCTTCAACGGAATGCTAATACTAGAACGTCTTCTGTTGTCGAAAGAAAGTCAGAACTAGAGAGTCTTCTGTTCTTCAAGGAATGCTAATACCAGAACGTCTTCTGTTGTCGAAAGAAAGACTAGAAAGAGAGAGTCTTCTGTTCTTCAATGGAATGCTAATACCAGAACGTCTTCTGTTGTCGAAAGAAAGACTATATCTAGAGAGTCTTCTGTTCTTCAAGGGAATGCTAATTCCAGAACGTCTTCTGTTGTCGAAAGAAAGACTAGAAAGAGAGAGTCTTCTGTTCTTCAACGGAATGCTAATATTAGAACCTCTTCTGTTGTCGAAAGAAAGACTAGAACTAGAGAGTCTTCTGTTCTTCAACGGAATGCTAATATTAGAACGTCTTCTGTTGTCGAAAGAAAGACTAGAACTAGAGTGTCTTCTGTTCTTCAACGGAATGCTAATATTAGAACGTCCTTCTGTTGTCGAAAGAAAGACTAGAACTAGAGAGTCTTCTGTTCTTCAACGGAATGCTAATATTAGAACACCTTCTGTTGTCGAAAGAAAGACTAGAACTAGAGAGTCTTCTGTTCTTCAACGGAATGCTAATATTAGAACGTCTTCTGTTGTCGAAAGAAAGACTAGAACTAAAGAGTCTTCTGTTCTTCAACGGAATGCTAATATTAGAACGCCTTTTGTTGTCGAAAGAAAGTCTAGAACTAGAGAGTCTTCTGTTCTTCAAGGGAATGCTAATACCAGAACGTCTTCTGTTGTCGAAAGAAAGACTAGAAAGAGAGAGTCTTCTGTTCTTCAAGGGAATTCTAATACTAGAACGTCTTCTGTTGTCGAAAGAAAGACTAGATCTAGAGAGTCTTCTGTTCTTCAAGGGAATGCTAATACTAGAACGTCTTCTGTTGTCGAAAGAAAGACCAGAACTAGAGAGTCTTCTGTTCTTCAACGGAATGCTAATACTAGAACGTCTTCTGTTGTCGAAAGAAAGACTAGAACTAGAGTCTTCTGGTCTTCAACAGAATGCTAATACTAGAGAGTCTTCTGTTCTTCAACGGAATGCTAATACTAGAACGTCTTCTGTTGTCGAAAGAAAGACTAGAACTAGAGTCTTCTGGTCTTCAACAGAATGCTAATACTAGAGAGTCTTCTGTTCTTCAACGGAATGCTAATACTAGAACGTCTTCTGTTGTCGAAAGAAAGACTAGAACTAGAGTCTTCTGGTCTTCAACAGAATGCTAATACTAGAGAGTTTTCTGTTCTTCAACGGAATGTTAATACTAGAACGTCTTCTGTTGTCGAAAGAAAGACTAGAGCTAGAGAGTCTTTTATTCTTCAACGGAATGCTAATACTAGAACGTCTTCTGTTGTCGAAAGAAAGACCAGAACTAGAGTCTTCTGGTCTTCAACAGAATGCTAATACTGGAGAGTCTTCTGTTCTTCAACGGAATGCTAATACCAGAACGTCTTCTGTTGTTGAAAGAAAGACTAGTTCTAGAGTGTCTTCTGTTCGTCAAGGAATGCTAATACTAGAACGTCTTCTGTTTTCGAAAGAAAGACTAGAACTGGAGAGTCTTCTGTTCTTCAACGGAATGCTAATACTAGAACGCCTTCTGTTGTCGAAAGTAAGACTAGAACTAGAGAGTCTTCTGTTCTTCAACGGAATGCTAATACTAGAACGCCTTCTGTTGTCGAAAGCAAGACTAGAACTAGAGAGTCTTCTGTTCTTCAACGGAATGCTAATACTAGAACGCCTTCTGTTGTCGAAAGAAAGTCTGGAACTAGAGAGTCTTCTGTTCTTCAACGGAATGCTAATACTAGAACGCCTTCTGTTGTCGAAAGAAAGTCTAGAACTAGAGAGTCTTCTGTTCTTCAACGGAATGCTAATACTAGAACGCCTTCTGTTGTCGAAAGAAAGTCTAGAACTAGAGAGTCTCCTGTTCTTCAACGGAATGCTAATACTAGAACGCCTTCTGTTGTCGAAAGAAAGTCTAGAACTAGAGAGTCTCCTGTTCTTCAAAGGAATGCTAATACTAGAACGCCTTCTGTTGTCGAAAGAAAGTCTAGAACTAGAGAGTCTCCTGTTCTTCAACGGAATGCTAATACTAGAACGCCTTCTGTTGTCGAAAGAAAGTCTAGAACTAGAGAGAGTTCTGTTCTTCAAGGGAATGCTAATACTAGAACGCCTTCTGTTGTCGAAAGAAAGTCTAGAACTAGAGAGTCTTCTCTTCTTCAACGGAATGCTAATACTAGAACGCCTTCTGTTGTCGAAAGAAAGACTAAAACTAGAGAGTCTTCTGTTCTTCAAGGGAATGTGACAACAGAAGAAAGAAAGACTAGAACTAGAGAGTCTTCTGTTCTTCAACGGAATGCTAATACTAGAACGTCTTCTGTTGTCGAAAGAAAGTCAAGAACTAGAGAGTCTTCTGTTCTTCAAGGGAATGCTAATACCAGAACGTCTTCTGTTGTCGAAAGAAAGACTAGAAAGAGAGAGTCTTCTGTTCTTCAATGGAATGCTAATACCAGAACGTCTTCTGTCGTCGAATGAAAGACTATATCTAGAGAGTCTTCTGTTCTTCAAGGGAATGCTAATTCCAGAACGTCTTCTGTTGTCGAAAGAAAGACTAGAAAGAGAGAGTCTTCTGTTCTTCAACGGAATGCTAATATTAGAACCTCTTCTGTTGTCGAAAGAAAGACTAGAACTAGAGAGTCTTCTGTTCTTCAACGGAATGCTAATATTAGAACGTCTTCTGTTGTCGAAAGAAAGACTAGAACTAGAGTGTCTTCTGTTCTTCAACGGAATGCTAATATTAGAACGTCTTCTGTTGTCGAAAGAAAGACTAGAACTAGAGAGTCTTCTGTTCTTCAACGGAATGCTAATATTAGAACACCTTCTGTTGTCAAAAGAAAGTCTAGAACTAGAGAGTCTTCTGTTCTTCAACGGAATGCTAATATTAGAACGTCTTCTGTTGTCGAAAGAAAGACTAGAACTAAAGAGTCTTCTGTTCTTCAACGGAATGCTAATATTAGAACGCCTTTTGTTGTCGAAAGAAAGTCTAGAACTAGAGAGTTCTGTTCTTCAAGGTAATGCTAATACCAGAACGTCTTCTGTTGTCGAAAGAAAGACTAGAAAGAGAGAGTCTTCTGTTCTTCAAGGGAATTCTAATACTAGAACGTCTTCTGTTGTCGAAAGAAAGACTAGATCTAGAGAGTCTTCTGTTCTTCAAGGGAATGCTAATACTAGAACGTCTTTTGTTGTCGAAAGAAAGACCAGAACTAGAGAGTCTTCTGTTCTTCAACGGAATGCTAATACTAGAACGTCTTCTGTTATCAAAAGAAAGACTAGAACTAGAGTCTTCTGGTCTTCAACAGAATGCTAATACTAGAGAGTCTTCTGTTCTTCAACGGAATGCTAATACTAGAACGTCTTCTGTTGTCGAAAGAAAGACTAGAACTAGAGTCTTCTGGTCTTCAACAGAATGCTAATACTAGAGAGTCTTCTGTTCTTCAACGGAATGCTAATACTAGAACGTCTTCTGTTGTCGAAAGAAAGACTAGAACTAGAGTCTTCTGGTCTTCAACAGAATGTTAATACTAGAGAGTTTTCTGTTCTTCAACGGAATGTTAATACTAGAACGTCTTCTGTTGTCGAAAAAAAGACTAGAGCTAGAGAGTCTTTTATTCTTCAACGGAATGCTAATACTAGAACGTCTTCTGTTGTCGAAAGAAAGACCAGAACTAGAGTCTTCTGGTCTTCAACAGAATGCTAATACTGGAGAGTCTTCTGTTCTTCAACGGAATGCTAATACCAGAACGTCTTCTCTTGTTGAAAGAAAGACTAGTTCTAGAGTGTCTTCTGTTCGTCAAGGGAATGCTAATACTAGAACGTCTTCTGTTTTCGAAAGAAAGACTAGAACTGGAGAGTCTTCTGTTCTTCAACGGAATGCTAATACTAGAACGCCTTCTGTTGTCGAAAGTAAGACTAGAACTAGAGAGTCTTCTGTTCTTCAACGGAATGCTAATACTAGAACGCCTTCTGTTGTCGAAAGCAAGACTAGAACTAGAGAGTCTTCTGTTCTTCAACGGAATGCTTATACTAGAACGCCTTCTGTTGTCGAAAGAAAGTCTGGAACTAGAGAGTCTTCTGTTCTTCAACGGAATGCTAATACTAGAATGCCTTCTGTTGTCGAAAGAAAGTCTAGAACTAGAGAGTCTTCTGTTGTTCAACGGAATGCTAATACTAGAACGCCTTCTGTTGTCGAAAGAAAGTCTAGAACTAGAGAGTCTCCTGTTCTTCAACGGAATGCTAATACTAGAACGCCTTCTGTTGTCATAAGAAAGTGTAGAACTAGAGAGTCTCCTGTTCTTCAACGGAATGCTAATACTAGAACGCCTTCTGTTGTCGAAAGAAAGTCTAGAACTAGAGAGTCTCCTGTTCTTCAACGGAATGCTAATACTAGAACGCCTTCTGTTGTCGAAAGAAAGTCTAGAACTAGAGAGAG
The DNA here is from genome assembly GCF_036898095.1 of Palaemon carinicauda. NCBI lineage: Eukaryota > Metazoa > Arthropoda > Malacostraca > Decapoda > Palaemonidae > Palaemon > Palaemon carinicauda. Next base: position 52,210,480 of record NC_090757.1, on the reverse strand, counting down.
TTCTGTTCTTCAAGGGAATGCTAATACTAGAACGCCTTCTGTTGTCGAAAGAAAGTCTAGAACTAGAGAGTCTTCTCTTCTTCAACGGAATGCTAATACTAGAACGCCTTCTGTTGTCGAAAGAAAGACTAAAACTAGAGAGTCTTCTGTTGACCAAAGGATGGTGGAACTTTAAATTCTTGTTTTGAAAAGAAAGGCTGAAACTGAAAAGTCACCCGTTGTCCAGAGGATGGCCAGAACTGTAAAGTCTTCAGTTGCACTGAGCAAGGCTAAACCTTAAGTCCTCAAATTGAAAGTCCTCTGTTACTAAAACTAAGATCAGAATGGCTAGGAATGGAATAATGCAGCAAATGGAAGGAGAAAACCTTCCAGTAATGAAGGGTCGGCTGAAGAAGTTTGCTGATATGCAGCAAAGTTCTTCAAATACAAGGTGCGAGGAAATAGACACAATTGGGAGACAGAGATTGACATAACGATAAGAATGGTAAATAGATTTAGGGTTGTCATGGCCTGATTGGTAACGTCTCTGCCTAGTGTTTGCCAGTCGGGGGTTCGGGTCCCGCTCAGACTCGTTAGTGCCATTAGTGTCTGCAACCTTACCTGTGAGCTAAGGTTGGGGGTTTTGGGTGAGCCTTTAGGTCTCCCTGGTCCTAGCTTGAGTGGAGAGGGTGCTTGGGCGCTGATCTTATAATATATGGTCAGTCTATGACACTGTCCCTTAACTCTGCCATTCATGAGCGACCTTTAAAATAGATTTAAAATTGAGTTTTAATTCGGTGAAGAATTAGTCTGACCTTGTAAATTGAAAATTGACGAGCAACGTTAATAAAGTGTTAATTACTCGGTTGTCAAAGCAACCATAATGAATCCCCGCGCTTTTTCTCTTTCCCGGTATCCATAGCCACCAGGGGAAAGAGACAAGAGTTTCTCGTATACAATAGATAACGTCCATTATAATGTGAGAATACTCTTCATCAATTTCTCAGGTTCGTTGATTTCCCACGTTTTAGAAAACAACCATTATATCAAAGCAGGATAAATTCATTGGTATTAAATTATCTGTACAAGAATTATAATCAGAGAATCACTGATAAAAAATGGGGAAAACTATAAGAAACGACAGTTTATTAAAACAGAACATGTTATTGTAGAATTGCAAATAATAATAATAATAATAATAATAATAATGATAATAATAATGATAATAATGATAATGATGTTTATTATTATTATTATTGTTATTATTATTACCCAAGCTACAACCTTGGTTGGAAAAACAGAATACAACAAACCCAAGGGCTCCAACATTGAACACAATGATGAAAGGAAATAAACGGATAGCAAATAAACTATATCTAAGTAATGAATTTTCATTCATTACTTAATAATAATAATAATAATAATAATAATAATAATAATAATAATAATAATAATATTCTTTAGATCAGTAACAACGTTAAAATAGATGAGTCATACATAAACTACAGAATGAGTCTTATGTCAACCTGTTCAATAGGAAAGAGTTTACAAAACCTTTGAATATATGAAGTCCCACCGGTTCCACTACCCGATTAGAAAGTTCATTCCACAAATAAAGCTTCTAGAATACTGCAAGGTATCGTGCTTTATAATGAAGTCGGTATGGGTGTTTGAATTAACTACGTATAGGATGGTACAGTCTGGGAAGATCTGAATTTATGGATGATATGAATTAGAAAAAAATCTTATGCAACATGCATATAGAACTAACTGAACGAAGGTGCCGGATATTAATATCATTATTATTATTATTATTATTACTAGCCAAACTACAACCCTAGTGGGAAAAGCAAGATGCTATAAGCCCAAGGGTTCCAACAGTGAAAAATAGCCCAGTGAGGAAAAAAAATAAGGAAATAAATAAATGATGAGAATAAATTAACAATAAATCATTCTAAAAACCGTAACAACGTCAAAACAGATATGTCCTATATAAACTATTAACAACGTCAAAAACAGATATGTCATATATAAACTATAAAAAGACTCATGTCAGCCTGGTCAACATAAAAACATTTGCTCCAACTAGATCAGAATTAAGACAATTAATATGCCGCAAGTTTCTATCTAACAAATCAAGATGATAGTTATTGTGTGTGTGTGTGTGTGTGTGTGTGTGTGTGTGTGTGTGTAGTTTTCAAGAGGAAATGCATGGTGTCTTTGATAAGAGATAAGAGAAGACTTGTGCATTAAGCCTCTCTCTCTCTCTCTCTCTCTCTCTCTCTCTCTCTCTCTCTCTCTCTCTCTCTCTCTCTCTCTCTCTCTCTCTCTCTCTCTCTCTCTCTCAAAATATTCTTTTTATATTCAATCCAACTATTTCATTCCAAAACAATAACATTTTCACACACACACACACACATATATATATATATATATATATATATATATATATATATATATATATATATATATATACATGTGTGTGTGTCTGTGTGTGTGTGTCTGTGTGTGTGTATATACATATATATATATATATATATATATATATATATATATATATATATATATATATATATATATATATATATATACTGTATATATATGTATATGTATATATATATATATATATATATATATATATATATATATATATGTGTGTGTGTGTGTGTGTGTGTATATATATATGTATGCATGCACACACACATTTATATACAGTATATATATATATATATATATATACATACTGTATATATATTTATATGTATATATATATATATATATATATATATATATATATATATATATATATATATATATAAAACAAGAAATCTATCATCATAATAGAAAATGAAATGTCATTGTTACTTGCATTATAATCTAAGAATAGAGTCTATAACACTTCGTTTATCCAGATGTATGAGAATGTATGCAATGAACACTCGAAGACTTGAATTATCTCATTATCAGCCCTATTAATGATAAACCCAAGGCCCCCGAAATCTCACGCTGAATTGAACATTTTAACACAGTGGACGTCAGAATCAGCCATATTCGTCTTTCAAGTTTTGAGAAGATAGGTTGTTCAATATCATCATTAGGTAAAGAGCAAATCTGGGTCCTCGTCATGCTTAGTTCATCTTGTCGGATATTGTAATAATGAACACTTGACTGAAAGATATACGCAATGAAGAAGGTAAGACTGATCATTGATATACGAACTTCAAAAGTTCAAACTTGCTGCGAATGTTTTTTCTAAGTTTAACATACTGACTTAAGTCGCTTTTCAAAGTTTACTTATGAGCTATCTATATCAATGTTGTTACTGTTCTTGGGGTGTTTTATTTTACTTGCTCATTACTTCCCTTGTAGATAATGTATTTCTTTGTTTCTTTTCTCAATGGGCTAATTTTCCCTGTTGGAACTCTAGGAATTATACCACCTTGGTATTTCAACTAGGCTTGTAGCTTTGCTAATAATAATAATAATAATAATAATAATAATAATAATAATAATAATAATAATAATAATACAAACATTTATCCTCATACGTATAAACTTTATTTCTCTAATGTATATATTTTCATTTTCTTTCGAACGACAATTAGGAAAAATATCTAGTATTCTTTGTGAGCAGAAATTTGCCATTTTAGAAAAACTAAAATTTTCTTTTCGAAGGTTATCTGAAGGCGAGTGATTATAGAATTGATATCTAGGTATTCGTAGGAGTTTGAAAAAAAACTGTCCCTATTGACCTGTGCCTCGTTGTTAGTCGACTGTCGGAGTTCAAGAGCAGTTTGCAGAATAGCATACATACAAAGATCCAGAAAACTCAACATTTTTATGGATATACATATGTACTTTTACGAATATACAGTATATGCATATATAGGTAAATTTATATATAGATATATCCATATATTTGTGTGTGATAAACCCCATTACCTATGTAGTCAGCCTAAGTGGGCACGTGTGTATATATATATATATATATATATATATATATATATATATGTGTGTGTGTGTGAGTGAGTGAGTGAGTGTGTGTGTGTGTGTGTGTGAGTGAGTGAGTGTATGCGTTTGTGTGTGAGCGTGCACGGGTGTGTACCTGTGTGCTTTGGTAGGTCCTAACTCATACCTTTCTGAGTAATAATATTCATATACATATATATATATGTATATGTATATATATATATATATATATATATATATATATATATATATATATACTGTGTATATATATATATAATATATATATATATATATATATATATATATATATATATAATTTATATATATATGCAAAAAAAATGCAGCCGTTTCTAGTCCACAGCAGGACAGAGGCTTCAGACATGTCCTTATTCGTGTCTAAGGTTTGGCCATTTTTAATCACCACGCTGGCCAACTACGGATTGGTGATGGTGGGAGATTTTTGTCTGATCGCTCACACCCAACACACCTAGTATGGGTTGCCCTGACTAGTACATCTTTGCTGATCATAGCGATATACAAACCCTTTAACCACATTAAGGTATCCCCACTCAGAATATATGAGCATATATGTGTGTATGTATGCATGTGTATGGGTGCGTGCGTATTTTGTACTGATATCTCCACTACATCCAATCATTAGCCAGTTGTATTATCGCACTATGAATTAACACTATCATATCCTAAGAGGGAAGAAAGACGTATTAAAATGATCTATTAATTGATGAAGAGCAATACTTAAAAACACCGTGAAAGCTTGTAAGCTTTAAAAATCCCTTATCGTGTAGTTTTAAAGTTTGTTTGCAGAACAGTGAGAACTTAAAATCACAAACAGGAAAAAGGTTTTTTAAATGCATATCCTGGAACATTATCATTCATGCCATACTTGTGAATGTTTTCAGATTATTCATTATTGGAAGAATACTTTATTTGTAGTTTCAAGTATATTTGCATAACACTACAAATTAATAGAACAAAAGAATTTTTTTTTTTTTTTTTTTTTTTTGCAATTGATAGAGCATGATTTTGGGAGGGAGTGTAATTCTGTTAATGTTTTTTTTTCAAATTATGTTCAAAAACTTACTTTTTGGACTTTTGAAATATACTTACATAATTACTTTAAGAAAAAAAATCTGTCTTCCGGAAGAATGGAATTTTATTTTCGTAATTTCGTGAAAGTTTTTAGATTCATTATTCAAACAGAAGAGAAATTACTTAGGTATAAACAAGTTTAGTTTCATAGGAGTTATATATATATATATATATATATATATATATATATATATATATATATATATATATATATATATATATATATATATATATATATAAAACCATTCTAGGAGAATGTGCCTCCTGCATTCACCGGAACGTATATTTATTTCAATTCAGTGAATGTTTTCCAATTCATAATGATTCCATTAATCTATCCAGGTGACCTATACGTGTCTGATCGTGGTGCTGACCTGGTTTTCTATCTGGTCATTGTGGCAAACTGACTTAAGGTCACCCGGCATCGTCCTCCAAAGGTAGGAATCGATGGAGTCTGTGGCATCCATTGATGTTTCATTTACCGAACAGAGATGAGAATGTTGAGGGGGATTATGGGAATGTCACTGCTTTAAAGATTGGAAAATGATGAAATAAGAAGAATGGCAGGTGTAGTGAAGATTACGGAGATGATAAGAATGTCACGGCTGAGATGGTGTGGCCATGTGTTGAAAATGGATACTGTGGAGGGAGTGAGGAGGGCTTGGGAGGAACCCGTTAAGGAGAGAAGATAAAGAGGGAGGCAGAGAATGGGATGGCTAGATAAGGTAAAGGATGATATGGAGAGAAGAGGTTTGGTGGAAGAGGATGCCTATGATAGAAGGCATTGGAGAGAGCGCATTAGGCAACCGATCGCTTAATGTAGGGATAACGGTGGGAAGGAAGAAGATTATTGTCCTCATGCCAATCCAGTCTAAGTGTTTTGCTAAATGAAATAAGATTGATAGATAAGAATGATTGCGTAATAGGATAAAGAGAACGTGGTAGAATAACTTAGTGGTTATAGTGCAAGATTGTTAGACCACATCATTAAAAAAACAAATATACAAAACGTTACGAATAATGATGCAAAGTGTCACGAAGATAAAAGTTAGATTTCATGTGTTTATATACAATAATGTTCATCCTTCAGTGTACAGAATGAAAATTTGACAAAACACTAAAAGTGTGTGAAGGAAAATTGCCAAATGGTGCTAACGTAAAAATGCCTCCCAAAACGTCTACGCTATTAATAGCTTTTCGTTCCGTTTTCAGGTTTGAAGATATTAATGAGATCCCTGGTGATTTGCAATCAAATTCTTTAAAAGCGACCTTCGAAACCCCAGTGGCCAGACGAGCAAGTCTTGAGCCATTGATAAAAGCTAACGTAATGGCTCAGTTTTCATCTCCAAGGCTGCACGAGGCCACGTTCTTAACCCAAACTCGTGTAACGGAAAACCGTTCGGCATCACGAGGAGTACACCAGCCGGATGTTCCAGACAGCCATGGAACGCGAGAGAAATCAATGGCAGTGAAAATCCCCCTGTGGGGAAATTTGACCCGGGAGAGAAAAATGCCCGAAATCTTCAAAACAGAACCAGAATTCTCGTCGGAACTGGAGGATCCTTCGCTCAAGAAAATCCTGTTCTGGAATGATGTAAGATTATATATGTTCAGTCTTTTTGCCCCTAGTTGTGTAAGATTATATGTTCAGTCTTTTTGCACCCATCGAAGTAAGATTATATGTTCAGTCTTTCTGCGCCTAACGACGTAAGAAATATATGTTCAATCATCTTGCGCCTGATGGTGTAAGATTATCTGTTCAGTCTTTTTGCCCCTGTCGATGTAAGATTATAGGTTCAGTCTTCTTTCACCTATCGAAGATTTTATGTTTAGTCTTTTTGCGCCTAACGATGTAAGAAATATATGTTCAATCATCTTGCGGCTGGTGATGTAAGATTATAGGTTCAGTCTTCTTGCACTTAACGAAGTAAGATTATATGTTCAGTCTTTTTGCGCCTAATGATGGAAGATTATGTTCAGTCTTTTTGCGCTTAACGATGTAAGATTTTATGTTCAGTTTTCTTGCATTTAACGAAGTCAGATTTAAGATTATATGTTCAGTCTTTTTGCGCTTAACGATGTAAGATTATATATTTAATCTTCTTGCGGCTAACGATGTAAGGTTATATGTTCAGTTTTCTTGCATCTAACGAAGTAAGATTTAAGATTATATGTTCAGTCTTCTTGCGCCTAACGATTCAAGGTTTTACCATGCAATGCTGTTTTCGCATATTACCAGAAGATCTTTGAGCACTGAGTGGGGAAAATTAGCCAATAACGGCGGTGGCGACATCGAACCAATGCATTTCAATAAAGCGATATCAAATATAACCTCAATTCTGCTACCACCAAAGTTTGGCGAAGAGCGGCAATTATATTAGATCATCACGCATCTTATTTATAACATGTGTATTGCGAATGAGAGGTTGATTAACTGATGGTTTAAGCATCGTTCAGTAATAAGTATCATTCTCAGTAATAAGTAATGATCTTAGTCATATGTAGCAATCACGAAAATTAGTAGTAATCTCAGTTTTAAACACTAATCTCTAAAATAAGTAGCGATCTGAAGAATATGTGAAGATTTGGTATGGGAGGAAAAGTGGGTTAAATTCATTAAAGATAAATTGATTGACTGTCCATCTCGGCGACTATGTTAGGATAACCTCAGCAACTTTTTCAGAATAACTAGCCTAAGCTAGGATAATGGGTTAAGCAGTCTGTAGTTGAGGCTGTTACATGGTTGTAAGTTGCCATAATATAGCTCAATCTTTATGAGATGAAAAAAAAAAGGTTTACTGTGGTGATTTGACCTCCTTGGGTGTATGATGAAAGTCACCAAAATGCAACTCAGTCTTCATGAAATGCAAAGAGGTTAAATATGGTGATTTGACCTCTTTGGGCGGACGATGAAAGTTGCCAAGTTGTAGTTCAATCTTCATGAGATTCAAAAAGGTTAAATATGACGATTTGTCCTAATTGGTCAGATGACGAATGATGCCAAAATGTAGATCAGTCTTCACGATAGAGCTTTGAGAAAATTCGGAGATTTTATATTTACCAACCAGTTTATAGAAATTTTAAATCATTCATTCTTATTTCGAACACGAGTATAGTTACAGATGGTTTCAAAATATTGGAACCAAGATATGCTATATGTCTACTGTAAGTTTTACAGCTTTTAGATATGCGGCTCCCACTAGACATCTGAAAGACTGAAGATATTAAGACTTTCAAGAGAAAACTGAAGACTTTCTTGTTTTCTAAGTGCTTCGATAATGTGGATTTGACAATAAGCGAGCAATATGCGCTGTAAATTGCTGAAGGCCTTGGAATGCATACGATAAAATGACTGTGACGTTCCTGTAGAGAGTAGGGTTCCCCTGCAGTATAGAACCAGAAAAAGAGATCCTTAAAAAAGAAAAAATAACTAACTTAAAAAGCAACATCGCAAAGAAATTTCTAGAAGTATACGTTGGATTTCCTACCTCACTCGCATGCTAATCTTTTCAAGAATAGCTAAGTTGTACTTTTTGTATTTGTTTACTTCATTCCTTAATTGCTTATACTGTTTTCAATATTTACTTGCTGGTTAGTTTTCATTCTTATACTTACTTTCATTTGCTTACTCTTGTTATATTTTATTATTGGTTCCTCTTAATTACTTTGTTTTTATGGTGACGGTTCGCGTGACTTAGCACATTATCTGTTTTTATTATATCAAGGGAAGCCTATTGGAAACGTCCTTA
>NC_090757.1:52189173-52194173 GCF_036898095.1 Palaemon carinicauda | reverse complement strand
TATATATATATATATATATATGTGTGTGTGTGTGTGTGTGTGTATATATATATATATATATATATATATATATATATATATATATACTGTATATATATGTATATGTATATACACAGTATATATATATATATATATATATATATATATATATATATATATATATATATATATATATATATATATATGTGTGTGTGTGTGTGTGTGTCTGTGCGTGTGTGTGTGTGTAATTGAGTAAAATATTCTTGATAAAGAAGTCGACTAATCAAGAAAGCGACACTAATAGTACAGCAATGTAAATCTACCATGTAAAGAGAAAAACCAAAGCAAATACAGCCAACGGAATATGAAGAGCGTCCCCGAATGACAGGTTGCATCAACATGCGGAAAGAATTGATAATAGATATATAAAATGAACCCTCCCACCGTCCCACGATAATCCTCACAAGCACTTGCCTCGTCTCCGTCAGGTGGAAAACCACCCACGAGGTCATTACTGGATGGGCTGCGTCGTCGAAGCCGTGGTGTGACGTATGCGAACGGCTGCACACTGACGCAGGCCAGGTTCAAGTGTACGAAGGGCTCGACAACTGGTTCAACGGCGAGGTGGACTGTCAGCTTGCGACGTCACCGGTTATCGCTAGGTTCACCCATGGGGAGGAGAGAGTGGACACTTGATTTCTCTCTCTCTCTCTCTCTCTCTCTCTCTCTCTCTCTCTCTCTCTCTCTCTCTACTAATTTTTAACCAATTTCATCTTAGGTTAGCTGTTTTGTTTACTTTGAGTCGAAGACCAATTTCTGTTAGGGGGAAAACATATCATTTCTCCTATTCACTTGCATTTATTAGATACATGGCTGGTTGTTCGATACTTAATGTTGTTTTAGATTAAATTGCTGGTATTTGACTCGTTGGCCGGTGTTGGGTGAATTCGGTGTTGACACATCTGCCTCTTTATTACAAATGTGGTTGTTATATACAATTTCAGTTAATATGTACATTTGCTCTTCTAGAATACATTTGATGTTTCGGAAGTTTGTAAAAGTATGATAGAAAATTTGAAGAGCTAAGAAAGTATAGAAAGCAAGACCTCGAGAAAGGAATTAAAGTTAAAATGTATGATGAATTAAAAGAAAAATTGAAGAAAAGAAAGCAGAAATGATAAATTGAGGTTTGAAAATGCTAAAGGCAGAAAAGATTACATAGGTGAACGTAGTAACGAGGAACCTGTCATACAGTAATAAAGAGAAGATTGTATAAGATAGACTTCAAAGGAAATTACAGAAAAAAAGAAGGAAAATGATACGCTCTGTAACGTATAGATTTTGGTATTTGTTTAGTTTAAAGGTTTAAAGGCCACTCATGAATGACAAAGGCAAGGGACAGTGAAATTTCCCTATCAAGCAGGACAATGCCCTAGGGACTGACCATATATACATATGATCAGCACTCAAGCCCCCTCTCCACCCAAGCTAGGACCAAGGAGGGCCACGCAATGGCTGCTGATGATTCAGCACATGGACCTATAGCCTCCGCCAAACCCTCCATTCATAGCTCACAAGGATGGTGAGGTTGCAGCGACCAATGTAACTATGACGAATTTGAGCGGGACTCGAACCCCTGTCTGGCAGCCACCACAACCCTTAATTATAGGGAAATTAAACATAAAATTAGAAGTTTTCCAATATATTAGAAAGGCAATAGAAGTTGAAAATGAATGTCTGAAAGCTGTGCTGTCTGTGTAGGAGGGACCTAATGACAACGAACTTTCTGTAGAGTGCAGCGCTTTGCACCTACACATCTAATAGGGTCTACAAAACTAAATTAGTATTATGGAGTGAGTGACGAGGGTTCTGGAACCTTGGACTTAATTCCAGTCACTAGATACATTTACAATTATTAGATGCATGTATAGTAATCAGATACATGTGTAGTCATTAAATACATGAGTTACATGTGCAGTTGTTGGATACATTTGCAGTTGTTGGATATATTTATTGTTGAATACACTTGTTCTTGTGAGAAACATTTGTCGGTGTTGGATATATTTCCTGCTGTTGGATTCAATTAAAGGCTTAAAGGTCACTCATGAATGGCAGAGGCAAAGGCAGGACAATGCCATAGAGACTGACCATATATATTTATGATCATCGCCCAAGCCCCATCTCCATCAAGCTAGGACCAGGAAGGGCCAGGCAGTGGCTGCTGATGATTCAATATGTAGACCTCTAGGCCTCCCATTGGCTCTCTCTACCGATCCTTGTGCTTAGTTTACTTTTTACGTGATCTGCTACCCTTCCAAAGATGATAGGCCTACTGCTTATCGAAATAAGTACGTCTACAATGATCATTTAACCATGGTTTGTCTTTCACTCGGTACCTTAGCATGTGAGAAGGGAGACGCTTGATTTCCATCTTGGATTGGCAGATAGACTATTCTTTTTTTCTTTCCACATATAGAATTTGAGAATCTCTCTCTCTCTCTCTCTCTCTCTCTCTCTCTCTCTCTCTCTCTCTCTCTCTCTCTATAAAACTGAGGCCTCAATGTAACACGCTACCACCCTCACAAGATTCATTAAAACTTGTTCAAGCATCTGAACCTGAAGCAATGATCATTGTATTCTTCTTTGTTGATATCTTTCAATCTCCTTGTCACACATCGAATGGCATTCATGACATTGACGATCATAACTATTATTATTATCATAGTATATAATTTTTTTCTAATATTTTTTCTACCCCAAAACAACTATGGATCATGTTATTATTATTATTATTACTTGCTAAGCTACAACCCTAGTTGGAAAAGCAGTATGCTATAAGCGCAAGGCCTCCAACAGGGAAAATAGCCGAGTGAGGATAGGAAATAAGGAAAAAACTAAAAGAAGTTTAAGAATAATAATATTACAATAAATGTTTCATATATAAATTATAAGAACTTGAAAATAACTAGAGGAAGAGACACAAAATAGAATAGTGTGTCCAAGTGTACCCTTAAGCAAGAGATTTCCAACCCAAAGCAGTAAAAGACCATGGTACAGAGGCTATGGTACTACCCAAGACTAGAGAACAATGGTTTGATTTTGGAGTGTCCTCCTAGAAGAGCTGCTTACCATAGCTAAAGAGTCTCTTCTATCCTTACCAAAAGGAAAGTAACCACTGAACAATTGCCGTAGTTATTCTTTTGAGAGAAGACGAATTATTTGGTAATTTCAGTGTTGTCAAGTGTATGAAGAAATAGGAGAATGTGTTTAGAATAGGCCAGACTATTCTGTGTATGTGTAGGCAGAGAGGAAATAAGCCGTAACCAGAGAGAGGGATCCAATATAGTACTGTCTGCCCAGTCAAAGGACCCCATAACTCTCTAGCGGTAGTATCTCAACGGGTGGCTAGTGCCTAGGCCAACCTACTACCTACTACCTACCCAATGGCCTGTAACACCTGTACTCAGGTGAGCGAGATTAATCTGGTTCAGCATAGATATAATCAATATTAAACACATCGTTGTTTAGCAGGTGTCTGTAGTTGTGTAATAGTGAATAGTTCTGTGGCCATGTATTATTGGAAGAGTAGGAAGGGTTCTGATACAAAGTTTATTAAGATGAAATTGGTAAGAGCATGTTTATATAGGCATAGACTCTTAGACCTAGAGTAAGCCTATGATAGAGCTGATCGATAGGCAATGTGGATGACTCGGAAGATTCATGGTAAGGAGGGTAAATTACTGAATGATTAAAAAGAATAAAATTATAATGGAAGTGAAATGTGTAGTAGAGTTTGCGGATGGGAAACGGACTGTTTTGTTGTAAAAGTAGGACTAGGAATAGGTTGTGCTGTGTCCCAACGACTAGGAAAATAGAGTTATATTGCTTTATCATGTGTAAGAGATTTAATGTTTGCTGATAGACATGTGCAGGTACATGAAACCGATAGTCATGTGAACGTTATCTTCATTTACAATTCTCTAGTTTATTTTAATTTGACATAAGGGCCGAATTACAAAGAATCTTCTTTCTGTTAGTTTAGAGGAAACTAAGAATGTAACCAGCTGCCAATAGATTTTACCGTTGTAAGCTAAATCGTTGACCAAGACCAGGTTTAACTGTCAAATTCTGTTAATTTTTTAATCCACTTAACAATGAAATTCAAAATTGGCCTTCCCTGTTTCATTGTTTGATTTTTGTAGGTAGTAGGTTGGCAAGAACACCAGCCACCCGTTGAGATACTACCGCTAGAGAGCTATGGGGTCCTTTGACTGACCAGACAGTGCTACATTGATTCCTTCTCTCTGGTTACGGTTCACTTTCCCCTTCTCTACACATACATTGTATAATCTGGCCTATTCTTTGCGTATTCTCCTCTGTCCTCATACACCTGACAACACCGAGACTAGCAAACAATTCTTCTTCGCCTAAGGGGTTAACTACTGCACTGTAATTGTTCAGTGACCACTTTCCTCTTGGTAAAGGTAGAATAGGCTCTCTAGCTATTGTAAGTAGCTCTTCTTGGAGAAGGACACTCCAAAATCAAACCATTGTTCTCCAGTCTTGGGTAATGCCATAGCCTTTGTACCATGATCTTCCATTGTCTTGGGTTAGAGTTCTCTTGCTTGAGGATACACTCGGGCACACTATTTTATCTTAGTTCTCTTCCACTGGTTTTGTTACTCTCCCACCTGTTTTTATAGTTTATGTAGGAAATATTTATTGTAATATTTTTATGTGTTTTTTCAAGAAATGGCAAAAATATTTGGGAAATAGGTCTTTCTAAGAAAATACGAAGTATGGGAAACAATGACAATTCATTTTCTTAACAAATAATGAAATTAGGAAATAGAGAATAATATAAAGAAACTGATCTGTGAAGTAAAATCCTATTATCAACAATAACGCAAAAGACAGAAAAGTAAACCAAGAATATTTATCAATAATAACAAATGAACAGGGTATTTCTATAACCAGTTTTGTAAATGGCCAATTAATGTTTATCCGAATTACCTTTTCAT
>NC_090757.1:52161673-52181673 GCF_036898095.1 Palaemon carinicauda | reverse complement strand
GATGCATAACTTTTTTTTTTTTTTGCTGGTTCGTATATCAATATTCAATCAAATTTGAGTCATTACTCTTTTTAGCTGTTTGCATGTCAATATAGAATCTAGTTCAAATATGTACCATTTTTTAACAAAATTCATGTAGAATCAACTTTGATCTAAATTCATATTGAATCAACTTTGATCTTACCTTAACTTTTTTAATGTGGCATATTCCCATTTTGGTCTTCCTCAGAGAGTTTTATTTTACTTCGTATCGTCCGTAATGGGATTTATTACCATATACTTATTGGTAACGATTAACAGCTTCGATCGTCTAACAGCAGTTTTGAAAAGGGAAAATACAAAGCAGACTCGGTAAGTATTGTATAAACATATAATTTTTATGTGGCTGTTGTAGATCTCTGGTGCAGCTTTGACTTCAACCCAACTTTAATTATATATATGTATATATATATATATATATATATATATATATATATATATATATATATATATATATATATATAATATATATATATATATTATATATATATATATATATATATATATACACTGATTCTTTTTAAGATAGGAAAGATGAATACCATGAGGAAATGGCAGAGGGTAATAGATGAGATCCCTGAGAGATATGGAAATTGTGATTGGCGACCTCAATGCTAAAGTTGGAAAGAATAATCAAGGGATAGAGAATGTGATGGGTGTCGAGGGTCTTGGCGAAGTTGCAAATGAAAATGGAGCACATTTCTTAAGTTTCTTCTCAGCAAACAATATATCATTGGAGGTACACTTTTTCAACACAAGAACATCCAAAAGTATAAATGAACTCCACCATAGGACAATTACAAAAATCAGATAGATCACATTTCCATTAATAAAGAGAAGGAGAACTCTGAGAAATGTAGGAAGCTATAGAGGTACAGATATTGGTAGAGATCACCAGCTCCTCATTGCCACACTGAAATTAAAACGGAAAGCACCCAACAGAAAGGTAGATAGAACACCTAGGTTTGATACAATTAAGCTTTAAGAGGAAGAGCACAGAGAAACCTTTGCAGTTGAATGTAGGAATCGATTTGCAGTCTTACAGACTTTAGGAGACGAAGAACAGACAATTAATGGTGTGATATTAAGAACATATCTCAGTCAGTTGGTAGTGAAGTCTTGGGACACGCAGTAAAAAGGAGAAGCCACGGATATCAAATGATATTTGGTATATTATAAAAAGAAGACAAATACAGATATTGATGGTTGAAAGTTTTCGAGGAAGTAATGAAAATTAAAAGGTAGAGCATGTTTAGTATTTCAGTATTGATAGTGAAGTCAAAAGAAAAGCAAGGAATGACTGGGGTGAATATTTAGACAGTAAAGCAGATGAGGCTGACAAAGCTATGAATTCAGGAACTGGCTATAGTGTAAGAATTGTTTATAGAATTATTAATGAAATCTAGACTAGGGCAAAGAAGAAGAAGCATAATTATACCCATCATAAAGAGAGCTGCCTCTGTTATAGCAACAGAAGATGAAGAAAGGCAACGTTGGATGGAACACTTTAGTGAGGTTATGAATAGGAGATATGAAGGGAATAATTTGATTGATATACCTGAAGCTGATGGAGACCTTTTTGTGCCCATGAATGAATTCAGTGTTTTTGAAGTCGAACCTATCCTAAAAAAACTACAGATGGAAAGCCCCGGGATACGATGGAATAAAGGCCGAGATGATACTGGCCTAAAATGAAGTGACTCCCAAACTACTTACAAGATTATTTTGTAGAATGTGGCGTGAAGAGGCAAAACGTTATGAAAGGGAGTTAGAAGAGTTGGTGAAAATAGCAAAACCAAAGGAGACCTGACAGACTGCAATAATTGCAGAGGCATAATACTTACGTCAGTTGTTATGAAAATATATAGTAAGCTTATTCTAAAAAGACTGGAGGGTAAGATTGATGAAAATCTGAGATGAACAAGCAGGATTTAGAAAAGGTAGAAGTTGCACTGACCAAATTTTCATTTTGAGACATGTTGTACAGCAATGCATAGAATATAGAAAACCACTTTTGATGGCATTTGTAGTCTATGAAAAGCCTTTGATAGTGTGCACCAGCCAATTTTGTGGAGAGTCGTGCGTTATTATGTAATTCCTCGTAAATATGTAAATTTGATGAAGTCTTTTTGAGCATAGCAAGTGCAAAGTTAATGTTAATGGAGTCTTATCAAATGAATTTCCAGTGAACAGCGGAGTACTCCAAGGGAATGTGTTGTCAACTATGTTGTTTATCGTCCTCATGGATTTTGTAATGCGTAGAACTGTCAGAGATGGTGGAGAAGGATTAGACTGGATAGGTGATAGAAATTTAGCAGACCTAGAGTATGCTGATGATGCTGTCCTTTGTAGCAGAACACCACAGGATTTGCAATGCTTGCTTACCAGGATAAATAGAAGAAAGACAAAGATGATGAGAACGGAGTATGCAATGGAAGATGAAATATCATTGGAAGGAGAAAGGATTAATAAGGTAGAATCATTTAAGTATTTGTGAACTATAATCTCCAATATAGGGTCTTTAGAATTAGAGTTTAGTGAAAGATTGAAAAAAGCAAATCAGACAATGGCTAGATTAAGTAAAATTACATATAGAAATCAGACTATATATCAGTTTAGTGAGATCGGTGTTACTCTATGGACATGAGTCATGGTATAACAATGAAACGATCTCCAATAGATTTAGTAGATTTGAGAACAAAGCCCTCAGAAGAATATTGGGAGTTAAATGACAGGAGAGGATCATAAATTAAACTATAAGAAAGATTACTCTAGTACCATATGTAGATGAGATCATGATGAGGGGTAGATGGAGATGGTTCGGGCATGGGCTCCACAAGGAACTAAAAGAGCTGGAAGATCCAGGCCTACATGGCTTAGGAGTATGAAGTACGAAGTAGGAGATGGTGAATGGAGAAGTATTGAATTAAAAGCTATAGATAGAGACGACTGGCGAAATGTAACCGAGGACCCTTGCATCAATAGGTGTAGGAGGAGAGGATGATGATACAGTGAGCTTACAGTTTTTGCAATATGCCTTTTTCATCTTTGGATGGGACAGTGCCAAAAGGCTACAGCCAGTTGCTCTTTCAGTAATTCTTTAGGGAATAGTTTGGTGGTTCCTCGTCCATTTTCTTGATCCCAGTGCAGTAGATGCTGGTATCTAAATACAGGTAGATGAACTGGTGAGTGGTAGGCGAGACAAGCAGTGGCCACTAAACTTGGCCTAAGTGCATGTATATGCCAAAAGTTAGGACCATGTATGTACCTCATTTAGCACACACTACTGTGTGTGTGTATATATATATATATATATATATATATATATATATATATATATATATATATGTATATATATATATATATATATATATATATATATGTATATATAAGCGATATAATTTAATACCTTATTGTCTGGATTCTCTCCTATACCTTGGGATCAGAGACTCAAAGACAATAGCTTGTGGACGGCTGGGGAATCGAACCCTGGTCCAGGAAACTTGTATGACAGTGACATAGCATTTAGCCACGGAGAGAGAGAAAAGTCAATGACAACTCTACTGTACGTATACCTGTAGAATTCAGGTGTTTTCTACTTTGAATTGAAATCAACTCATTTCCACCACCATAGTTAGTGTTTGTTTGTACTTGGCATTCGATTAATGATAAATTTTGCACATTTAGATGTGTTTTTCATATTAAAATAAGCCATATGTTTTAATACATTAATGTCTGGATTCTCTCTTATACCTAAGGATCAGAGATCCAAGGGGAAATCACTAAAAGACAATAGCTTTTGACCGACCAGGGAAACGAACCCTGTCCCAAGAAGCTGGTATGACAGCGACATAGCAGTTGTCATACCAACTTCCTGGATCGACCAGGGTTCGATTCCCCGGCCGGCCAGAAGCTAGTATAGAATTTATCATAACAGCTTCCTGGACCTAGGTTCGATTCCTTGGCCGGCCAGAGGCTATTATCTTTGAGTGGTTCCCCCTTAGGTCTCTTATCCTGAGGTATAAGAGAGAATCCAGACATTAAGGTTTTGAAATATATGACTTATTTGAAAATGAAAAATACGTCTAAATGTGCAAAATTTATCATTAATCGAATGTCAAGTACAAACATTCCAACTAGCTATGGTGGTGGAGAGGGGGTTGATTTCAATTCCAAGGACAAAATACCTGAATTTGACTGGTATAAGTACAGGAGAATTATCAACGACTTTTATCTCTCTCCGTGGTTAAATGCCACCTTCCTGGACCAGGGTTCAATTCCCTGGCCGGCCAGAAGCTATTGTCTTTGAGTGATTCCCCCTTGGGTCTCTGATCCCGAGGTATGAGAGAGAATCCAGACATTAAGGTATTAAAATATATGGCTTATTTGAATAAGAAAACCATGTCTAAAAAGGCCAAAATTTATCATTAATTGAATGCCAAGTACAAGCATACACACTAGCTACGGTGGTGAAGACGGGTTGATTTCAATTCTAAGTACACAAAACCTGAATTTTACATGTATACACACACAGGAGAATTGTCATCGACTTTTGTCTCACTCCGTAGCTAAATGCTTTGGCACTGTCTCACCAGCTTCCTGGACCAGGGTTCGATTTCCCGGCTGGACAGGAGCTACTGTATTGTCTTTGACTGATTCTCCCTTAGGTCTCTGATCCCGAGGTATAAGAGAGAATCCAGACATTAAGGTATTGATATATATGGCTTATTTGAATATGCAAACACCTCTAAACGGGCAAATTTTATCATACACACACACACAAACATATATATATATATATATATATATATATATATATATATACATATATATGTGTGTATATATATATATATATATATATATATATATACATATATATGTACAGTAAATAATATATACACACATTATATATATATATATATATATATATATATATATATATATATATATGTACATCTGTGTATATATATATATATATATATATATATATATATATATATAAATATATATATATATATATATATATGATTTATATATATATATATATATATGTACATCTGTGTGTATATATATATATATAAATATATATATATATATATATATATATATATATATAATTTATATATATATATATATATATATATATATATATATATATATATATTTACACACATATATATACAGTAAATAATATATATATATATATATATATTTATATATGTACATGTGTATATATATATACATACATATATATATATATATATATATATATATATATATCTATATATATATATATATATATATATATATATATATATATATATATAGGTGTGTCTTAGTCTATTAATCAATCCAAGTACTATCAGAATAGATTAAAATGTATTCTTTACTTCCCTAACAGGATTGGAAACATAGTTGATAGAGTAGTATTGTAAATAGTTTTCATATTTTCTTTTCACACAGTTCGCAGTCATTCTTCGGAAAACCCGTAGACAGTTCTTCCCTACCCCTTCGAGGTCCGGGTGATTCCATGCTTCCCTTCCAGGATAAGGTCGCGGCCCAAATAAAAGATCCTCCGAAAGATATCTTTGTGGAGAAACCCGTGGGAGATTTTTTTCTAGATCCAAAAAATCGGAAGATCAAGAAAATACTGGCCTGGAATGATGTAAGAATTTTTTTTTTCCAATTACTTTCACTTATAAAACTGTATTTATTCATGTTAAATTTGGTCCAGTCATACATAACACAGACATATGTGAACGAGTATATCCAACAACAAAAGGTTTCCTCTAATTAGGAATGGTCGCAAAGAACGAAAATAAACAAGAGTTAGTGCCACATTTATCGTTCTCACTGCAAAATTAGGAAGGAAACCCTTCACAGAAAAAAACTCCACATTATTACCAAGTTTTTGTATCTACACTGAGTATGGTATTTCTAGACTGTGAGAAAGCTTTTGCATCAGCCAAAACTTCAGCAGTAATGAAAGCCCTTAAAAAATAAAGAATGTATGAATCCTATGTTAGAACACTTGAAGATACCTAGAAGGCTCATAAGTAAAGCACTATAGAGCCTGACTCAAAGTGTGCAATATAGCTATTTTCCACAGGCCACCTTACTTCCATTCCATTACCTCTAAACACGTTCAACTATACAGCCCTTTTTAAATCATAAGCTCATTCTTCCTCCTGGCACTTTCAAATTATTAACTTCTCACTAACTTATTATGTTCCAATCTTCAGAAATGATCAAGTTTCAAAAAGCTTCTTTCGTATCCCCGTTTCAAACCCTTCCAGTTTTCACTAATTTTCACATAATATACATATAATTTATATTAGCTTTTACAGCTAAGCATTTGTCTTGGAGACTTTGTCGGAGATTACTTTTAATTCGTTCTAAATTTGGCCTCCAAAATACTCCTCTTACCTACAAAATGGTTTGCATGCACCAAGGTACCTTCATTCTTTTCTTTCACCTATTCTGAGATTCACCTCTTCTCTCATGCTACCATTTTGTGTTCCATTTACTCCCAAATGCCTTTGTGAATTAACTACCTCCATTATTCCACCATCTAAATCAATTGCTATTGTTCCACCTTCCTGATTTGGATTTAGCCTCATTATCTTACTCTGTATTCACACTGCCTATTATTTTCCTACATTCACGACCACTATCCCCAGCTCTGCACTTACTTTAGTCTCCTCTATGACATCTTGCATCACACGGCTTTTCTTTGCTTAGTTCTTCTTAAACCAATCCTTCCGTAGATATTTGTTATCCTTTTTCTGTGATGGGTAAAGAACAGAGGCTGTTCTACTGCCATGATGCTCCAGGTCAAGCTCTTAATTAGTTTATTGACCTTAAGTATTTTTATGGGCTTATCCAACCTCATAAAGGGTTTTATGAGCTATTACGAAAAATAACACCATTTGAGGAACTAGCCTCTAGCTGCATCTACTTCCAAGTACAACTGCTTTTTTCCCCTCTATTACTAATCGGGGCTAAATGGCCTCCTTGGCTCCAAGGCCGGATCACATGGCACAGATTCCAGTAAATGCCTTTTTTACAGATGGTGGTGCAGGACGGCAGAGCCAAACATTATGACTTCGGCTATGATCGGGAGCCCTTCATCTTGGCCAAATGTCCTGTCAACACCTGCTTTATAACGTCGGATCGTAAGGCATTCAAGCCAGAGGAGGTTGACGCTCTCATATGGCACTTCAGATCTCTTGATAGGTCGCTGCCAAAAGTAAGGTGAGGAGTTTAGATTATTTACCTACGCACTTATAAGATGGCTGTTTCGTTAGACTAGGTATGGCAGGGAAATTAATGAATCACTGGCATTAAAATATATGAATGGGCGTCTTATTTACCATCATTTGTTGGGTTCTTTTATTTAAATCATTTATCAGTACTGTGTAAGGATATACTTTTAAAGCTTTGACTGTATAAACACATTCAGATATGTTTGGCTACACATCAATTTTCTGGATACATGGATATATTCAGTTATGTTCAACTGTACTGTATATTTAAGACTCTGGATACATAGACACATACATAAATGTTCAACTATGTATGATATCAAGAAATGTTGACAAAGAGCGGGAATTTGAAACTCACTCAATCAGTTACTAACAGCCATTGCTGTGGTCCATTGCCTTTTTGTCCGAAAGTTTCAGTCTCTATATTCATACAGTATATGGCGACTCAACTGCTCACCTCTGGAATGTACAATAGACCAAATTGGAGATGTGGCTGAGCGATACAACACTTTGTTCAAATTTGGTAGGGCTTGGATCTCTCCAGTACTACTGCCAACAAGTTCATTAGGTTGGCACCAAGATTGATTTAAAGTTTTCAGGCATCCTGATATCTAAGATAATTGACGCCTTGGCCCCAAGAAAAAGGGCTTATGGCTAATACCTTCACTCCCAAAGACTTGCTAACCACCACCCCTCCAAAGTGGATTTGGAAGTATTATGGAAAATAATAAGATTAAGCCATTTCCCCCACAAGGGGTGGCTCCCGAGCAGGTTAACACAAGTCACTGTCATGTAACTATCGAATTGCCAATGATCTCCCTATTCAGTAAAATGTCCACAACGTCAGTCCCGTCACTAATCAATTCAGCAGTCATATTATCAAAAGCTCCTTGTGCACATTGCACTATTTAACCATGGCCACCAAGAGTGGTCTACTTTTGGTGGCCACGCTGTTACTCTGGGTGGCCACGCTGTTACTCTTCGTGGCCACAATTCAACCCTACCGTGTATGCTCTCCAGTGCTTCCTTGATATTAAGGCCCATCCTTACTAATACATCTTCAACACCATCTTTCCATTAATTTGAATTCTTCCTCTCCTCCGGCCTCCTAGCACCTATGAAGTATGTCTTAAACTCTTTTTACTACCATATTATCAGCTATTTTTTTGCACATAACCGAACCACCTGAGAATACTCTTAATCATTCTTTCCCCTAAGCTAATCTACTTATCACTTTTACATAACCCCCTACACACACACACACTTATATATATATATATATATATATATATATATATATATATATATATATATATATATATATATATATATATATAATATATATATATATATATATATATATATATATGTATAGAGAGAGAGAGAGAGAGAGAGAGAGAGAGAGAGAGAGAGAGAGAGAGAGAGAGAGATAGCGGTATATGTAATACATATGGGTTTATGAATATATTCATATAATTATATGTATATACTTTATGTATGTGTAATTTTCCTGTATGCATGTATTTATATAATCATATATATATATATATATTATATATATACATATATATATATATATATATATATATATATATATATATATATATATATATATATATAATCTATTTCATTTTATTAATATATGTGATTTGATTCGTCTTCGCCCCAAATAAAAAAAAACAGATCACTGCACACGCGCTGGGTCTTCTTTGTGATAGAAACGCCGATGTACCTCTTTGGAAACCTTCGTCCTTTTGATGGATTGTTCAATTGGACCTACACGTACAAACACGATTCCGATTTCACTTATCCGTAAGTTTATTTATTCTTTATATCCGATGTTTTTGAAATAGTAATAACCCCTGGCGTGAACATTACCCCCTCGCTTAACACTCCCCCCCCCCCCCCCCTCTGATATTCTCAGTGCGAAGACCTCCTTCAAGGGGTCGACTACCTCCAATGGATATTGATCTGTTTTTGACATTGTTAATAGTTTATATAGGACATATCTGTTTTGACGCTGTTACTGTTTTTAGAATGATATATTGTTAATTTATTCTCTTCGTTTATTAATTTCCTTATTTCCTTTCCTCGCTGGGCTATTTTTCCCTGTTGGGGCCCTTGGGCTTATAGCATCTTGCTTTTCCAACTAGGGTTGAAGCTCGGCTAGTAATGATAATAATAATGATAATAATGATAATGATAGAAAGTGCCCTCTGTGATAAGGCACATCACAGAGATATGGTGGTGATGGATGTTTTAGAAGAGTTAAAGACGGGCTGGCAAAATGTGTTTTTTTATTATATGTATTTGTTCTCTCTCTCTCTCTCTCTCTCTCTCTCTCTCTCTCTCTCTCTCTCTCTCTCTCTCTCTCTCTCTCTATATATATATATATATATATATATATATATATATATATATATATATATATATATATATATATATATGTTCTTTGCGTCACAATGAAAGATTAAGAAAGATGTTTACATTTATGAAAGATATATATAATATAAAAAAGATGTCTGCATTTTTAGAAAAAAATTATTGATATTATTATTGTTATTATTATTATTATTACTAGTATTGTTATTATTATTTCTCTTATTATTATTATTATTTTTATTATTATTATTTGTATTATAATTATTATTATCATTATTATTATTATCATTATTATTGTTATTATTTTCATTATTATTATTTTTATTATTATTATTGAATACTGACGACCAATAACGTCCTTTAAAAATAAGGATTAATAAGACCCACGTTTCAGTTTGAACTTTTGTATTGTATTAGAAAACAATGCTTGGAATAATCCTAATATTCTATGCCGAGTAAAACATAGAATGAAAGTAAACAAAAATTTAACATAAACAACCTTATTAACTAAGTAACTATTACTAACTATTAGTGATTTTTACTGCAAACTTTTTTTTTTTTTTTTTAGTGTTGAATGTGAAACTATGGATTATTTACTTTTATTTACTTCTGTTATATTATTGTAATAGATTCTAAGAAAAGAGAACGAGAGATATACCGGGGGAGGGGGTATACTCTTAGGGGTATGTCGGGGGTCACAAAGATGCTTGAAGCCTCGGGGTCAAATCGTGGGATAATAACAACATTGGCTGGAGGCCATTGGTCGTAGAGGTCAGCAGACAGTTGGTATTCAATGATAAAGTATCATTAAATTATTATTGTTATTATTATTATTATTATTATTATTATTATTACTAGTAGTAGTAGTAAATTAGTAGAAGTATTATTATTATTATTATTACTAGTAGTAGTAGTAGTAGTAGTAGTGGTGGTAGTAGTAGTATTTTTATTATTATTACTATTATTATTATTATTATTATTATTAGTAGTAGTAGTAGTAGTAGTAGTAGTAGTAGTAGTAGTAAATTAGTAGAAGTATTATTATTATTATTATTACTAGTAGTAGTAGTAGTAGTATTGTTATTATTGTTATTATTATTATTATTATTATTATTAGCTAAGCTACAACCGTAGTTGGAGAAGCACAATATTAACAGACCAAGGGCTCCAAAAGGAAAAAAAAATAGCCCAGTGAGGAACGGAAACAAGGAAATAAATAAACTACAATAGAAGTAATGAACAATTGAAATAAAACACTTTAGGAGCAGTAACGGCATTAAAATTGATCTTAAAAAAAAAGAGGAATAGAAATAAGATAGAATAGAGTGCCCGAATGTACTCTCAAGCAAGAGAACTCTACCTCAAGGATACCCTTTAACTAACCTTTTCTCACGCGTTGCACTGTAGGCAGCCCCTAGCTGCGCCTACTTTGTAGCCTTCTACTTTACCTTTATTCTTCCCTCTTG
Source organism: Palaemon carinicauda (assembly GCF_036898095.1). Lineage (NCBI taxonomy): Eukaryota > Metazoa > Arthropoda > Malacostraca > Decapoda > Palaemonidae > Palaemon > Palaemon carinicauda. Next base: position 52,170,521 of record NC_090757.1, on the reverse strand, counting down.
CTGTCCAACCTCTTATTCTAACTTTTACTGAATGGCCTCACAGGTCCCAGCGTCAGGCTATATAGTTCAAATTTATAAATCCAATTCCGCAGTATTTTGCTTTATTGTTCTTATGCTAGTTATATTTTACCTTACCAAAAAAAATAGAAAGAAAAAAAAAGAAAGAATGCATCCAGTGCTTAGCAGAAAGAGTCCGTACCCTGCATTACTGCATTAAACACTAAAATGCATCTTAGGATCGACATTCTAGCACAGTGTGTGTGGATAATGTATAACTTCTATTTGAACGTCGTTACTAATCGTAAAATATTTTGTTTTTCACTCTTCTCATGTATAGTTTATTTATTTCTTTATTCCTTTCCTCAGAGGGCTATTTTCCCTGTTGGAGCCATGGGGCTTATAACATCCTGTTTTTCCAACTAGGCTAGTAGCTTAGCTAGTAATAATGATAATTCTGTAATTAACCTTGATTTTGACATAAATATGTTTCAAATTAAACGAGACAAAAATATAAAATTTACCTTCTTTATTATCATCTAGTATCATCGTTATTAGAAAAAAGAATAAGGATTGGCGTCCTTAAAACACCATCCCAAAAAAAAACCCAAAAGATGTGTTTTCATTTTTCAGATTTGACGCCATGTACCGACGTCAGGACCCGCTACCGGAAGTCGATTACCGAAACTCGACTGTTGGGAAGACGAAAATGGCCGCCTGGTTTGTCACGAACTGCAACGCCAGAAGTAATAGGGACAGGTAAGGACAAAAAGGATCTGTCAAATCTCACAAAGGGCATTTTCTTCACTTTGTCTGACAGTGTATTGGGACGTTTTCTAATCTGATTTGTCTTATTTAAATTTCAAGTTTCTTTAAGATAAAATATATAACGCCTTCTCCATGGCCTAACTTCTTGATAAAACGCTTGTATAGGCAAGTATAATCGGTATAATTTCTTTTATTATTAACTCTTTTTTTTTAATTCTATACTATCGTACCCGATCCGTCAAATTTGACCGCTAAATATTTGTATAGATATGCATACACACACAGATTCAACCCTTCCCACTCCCTCTCCTTTCCTAACTACGACCCCTCTCATCGGGCGGGATATGACTACTCTCCCTCCCCCCACCCCCTAACCAAGTAGTCATACGTCTGGAAGTGCCGATGAGCGTGACAGGAAATATATATATATATATATATATATATATATATATATATATATATATATATATATATATATATATATATATATATATATATATATATACAGAGAGAGAGAGAGAGAGAGAGAGAGAGAGAGAGAGAGAGAGAGAGAGAGAGAGACACGTTGCTTTTTGTTATATAAGGGAGATGACTTATCCAAGTTATTATTAGTAATATACTAATCTGGTAATAGGCCATAAGGTATCAAGTTCCCTAGGTAAATATTAAAAAATGTACCAATCTGATTTATTGTAGTCCTATACTCAATTTTTTAATGAGGCGCATTTGCACAGACTCGCAGCAGTGCCCTTTTAGCTCGGAAAAAGTTTCTTGCTACCTGATTGGTTAGAATTATCTTGTCCAACTAATCAGCGATCAGGAAACGTTTCCGAGCTAAAAGGGCACCGCTGCGAGTCGGTGCAAATCTGCCTCGCTAAAAAAAATTGACCATAGTAGTTCATCTTTTTAGTCCTCACCTTTTGTACCTGAATTATAGTGCCGGAGAATATGGTTCTAATTCCATATGAACATCACCATCACCAGACGGAAGAATGTCGCTATGAAAGATTTAAAGGCCGCTTATAAATGGCAGAGCTAAGAGACAGTGACATTGCCCTACCAAGAAGGACAGTGCCCTAAAGACTAACCATATTACATATGATCAGCGCCCAAGCCCCCTCTCCACCAAAGCTAGGACTAGGGAGGGCAAGCAAACCTATAGGCTCCCCCAAATCCCCTATCCTTAGTTCATAAGGATGGCGAGGTTACAGACACTAAAGAAAGTAACGAGTTTGAGCGGGACCCGAATCCCAGTTCGGCGATCATTAGACAGGGACATTTGTAATTGGCCAATAATGTCTCAAAAGAATTTTGATTCTGAAACTAGACTCCATTGACTAATAAACTAATCTTTTGTCTATTTCAAGGTTCGTCAAATCATTGCAGAAGTACATAAAAGTGGACGTTTATGGCCGTTGTGGACCACTAAAATGTAAATGTGAAGGTGAATGCGCTCTCAAGCAACCGACGTATTGTTATGAAATGTTGGAGAGGGACTATAAGTTTTATATGGCATTGGAGAACTCTCTTTGTAAAGACTACGTCACCGAAAAACTCTTCAACGCGTTGAGGTAAAGGTCACATTTGTTTTCTCTGCCTCTCTTCTCTTCGAACGACCGAATGTTCGTTGTAGTCTTCTTCTTCTTCCCAGCTGGTTCCCATTTTTATATGGGGTCGCCGTTGTGGATGAGCCGTTTCCATCTGTTTCTATTCTGCGCTTCTGCCTCATCAATCCCCTTCTCCTGTAAGTCTCCTCTCACACAGTCCCTCCATCTCTTTCTTGGTCTCCCTCTTCTTCTTCTTCTTCCCTGAACCTCCATCTCCATAGTATGTCTCCCAACGTGGTCCTCATCTCTCCTCATCAGGTGTCCATACCATCTCAGCCTCCCTTCCTGCACTTTCTTTGATATTTCCACCACCTTTGTCGACCCCCTTATGTAGTCATGTTCGTTGTAGTGCCTGGGAATAACAAAACAACGAATTAAAGCCGGTTCTAGTCCACTGCCGTAATAACTTATTCATATCTGTGTTTTTAGTAAGGAAGAAAGTCAGTTGAACCTCTCCAAGAATATTAATAGAGGTTTATACATTTTTGTGATCCTTATTATTATTATTATTATTATTAATTGCTAAGCTACAACCCTAGTTGAAAAAGTAGGATGCTATAAGCCCAGGGGCTCCAACAGGGAAAATAGCCCAGTGAGGAAAGGAAACAAGGAAAAATAAAATATTTTAAGAACAGTAACAACATTGAAATAAGTATTTCATTTATAAACTTTAAATAATTTAACAAAGCAAGGGGAAGAGAAATAGGATAGAATAGTGTGACCGAGTGTACCCTCAAGCAAGAGAACTCTAACCCAAGACAGTAGAAGACCATGGTACAGAGACTATGGCACTAATCAAGACTAGAGAACAATGGTTTGATTTTGGCGTGTCCTCCTAGAAGAGCTGCTTACCATAGCTAAAGAGTCTCTTCTACCCTTACCAAGAGGAAAGTAGCCACTGAACAATTCGAGTGCCGTAGTTAATCCCTTGGGTGAAGAAGAATTGTTTGGCAATCTCAGTGTTGTCAGGTGTAAGAGGACAGAGGAGAATCTGTAAAGAATAGGCCAGACTATTCAGTGTCTGTGTAGGCAAAGGGAAAGAACCGTAACCAGAGAGTACACTCGGGCTTTTCCAACTAGGGTTATAGCTTAGCATTTAATAATAATAATAATAATAATAATAATAATAATAATATAGTGCAAAGATAAGTTTTCCCCCAGCTTTCAGGGAATGTTTTGTGTCCATGATGTCAGTGTAGAGCACGAAGTAAAATGCAGTGTAAGCATCACCTTCATGTCGAAAAGACAAGACAAATGTACATGACTGAAAACATAATGTTTATAATTTGTACAACCACGTTTATGTTCGATTTATGTAGTATACAGCTGTGCGTGCATATGTACACATTTATGTGTAATGTATGTAGTAAACAGTTGTGAATGAATCATTATCTCTTGCTAAGTGGTCATTTGAAAAGTCAGCCAGTGCAAACAGCAGGTGTACTAGCCTTCTGGCTAGTACAGTAGTAATGTCTTCGACTAACATCAACATGGAAGCAGATCGATCCCAGCCCAGGACAGTGAGTTTAAGCTTTTTTACTGGGGAGGCCACTGGTGTGGTTGGGCACCAAAGGGAAGGGATTTGGCCTTACCCGGCTGACGTTATGGTGAGCATCTATTCTGATGAAACTAGAACTGAAACCAGAGACCTTTACCATTATTTTCAATAAGTGTCAGTTTAGAATATTAAGGAAAAATTTAAGGAGGCATTAATTAGTTTAGAATATTAAGGAATACTTTAATGTGGCATCAATGATCCTTTCATCACCAGAAATGACGAATATTGTCCTTCAGTTCTGAAACAACCAAAGTATTCAACTTGGTGAAGCAAGATGAAGATGGTGACCTTGATAATTCATCATCATCTCATTCCACGTCTATTAGCAGCTGTGGCAAAATAGCCAGATAGGTCCTGAAAGAATCGCAATCGTACATACACAAAAGAATGTGACTATTGACCGAGAATTGTCTTGTGAGTGCGTTAGTGAAACTCTTAAACCTGATTGATAAAGTTGATATAAATATTCTTAATTCTTTGTCTTCAATATTGATAGAGAACATAAAGGTAAAAGGTAAAGGTGTCTGGTTTTAGTTTCAGTATCATCAGAATAGATACTCACCAGAACATTAGCCGCACAAACCCAACTCCCACTGTGGTGTCCAAACACAGCAGTGGCCTCCCCAGTAAACAGTTAAGAATCACAGTCCCGGGCTGGGATCGATCTGCTGGCTTGCGAATACTAAGTGAACTTGTTACCACTGTGCTAGTCAGGAGTCTAATACAGTTAACAACAGACCAGCACATCTTCAAATTGCATTTGGTGTAGCTGAGAGGAGAAATAAAAGTCTTATATGTCTTCTTCATAAATACAATGTCTGCTGCTTCTATGATAAGGTTCTTTTATTCAAGTATTCAACACTTGCAGCCGTGGTTCACGGTATGGATGAAATGAAATGTGATGCATACAGCAAATATCATTCATTATTTCACTGATAACTTTAATTTTGATATAGCTTCACACATTTTTTTTTCTAAATGTGCCATTCAGTTGTAGTGATCCTCGCTCAGACTGAGCTCAAGATGGTCTGCCAATGAGCGCAAGGCAATGTTATGTCATGAAATGGAAAAATTATATAAACTTGTGAATTTCAAGGTTGCTGAAGTGACTTATGATCGATTCTAAATTACCTCCTATGCTATCTCACATGGCAGTGAAACAGATAGCCCCCTAGCTTTACTTTGCTCTCAAATCTTGTCTGTTGTGCAAGCCTCTGAGCACATGGTCCACTCCATACTCTACCTGTGGGATAGCACCAAAACGGATATAAAGCCCCAGGACTTTACATTTATGAAAAACGTGGTATCTCTGGATGCATGCCCAGGGTGAAGTGGATACAACACATCAGGAAAGGACAGTAGCCTTGACAGTGGAACCAGAAGCAAGAGTAGTGAAAAGAATGGTTGTAGAAGCTCTCATAGTTCCAGAGTTCTGCATCTCAGCCCCTCAAAATGGACACAGTCTCTCCATATCAGGTGTGAAGGATTTGCTTATTCAAATTAAGAATGGAGTGGGGACTGAACATGTAGACTTAATGTGCAGTCATGAGAAAGCTGATTCCATAATTGCCCACCATACATTATCATGCTAACTTTGCTAGAAAACGTCTATGTTGGTTCTTATGGTTTCACAGAAATGAAGAAGTCCCTTTAACATGACCTCACTGCAAGTGGGATAGGCATTACTTTATGTTAGATTAACAGCTGAAAAGCACCCATGTGTTTCAAAGCTCATTCTGCCTCTTAACGCTTTGACTGGGTCAGACACAGTTGCTGCCCCCTTCGGCATTGGGAAAAAAAAACGAGTATTGAATGCTCAATCAATCCAGAGTTTCTCTGTTGTAGGTAACACCTCAGCAGAATTAGATGAAGTTTTTCCATTGCATCAGCATTCCTGTGTGCCTAGTTTGGTAAAACATACTATGCAATTTGCAAAAACATTGCAGATATACGTTTTAAAATGTGGAAGACGAAGATTGGCTCTGGGACCACGAATAAACTGTACACTATCCTACCTACACCAGAAGCAGTCTTATTAAACACCAGGCAACCACCTTACCAGATGCCCACTAATGTGAAGCATTGTCAGATGTACCATCAACACTTGAAGCAACAAAGTATGAGTAAGAAGAAGGGGGTTTTTCTCAAACTCAGAACAGTCTCATCTGGTTCCAAGATGGCCCCAGATGAAGCCCTAGAAATGGCTTGTTGTCAGTGAGGAGCACCCCGTTGTAAAGATTGAAACTGCAAGGGTAGTATAATAGGTTGCTTTATCTTGTGTGCTTGTGAAAGTGGGTCGTCATGTCTGAGTCAGTTGACTAGAAAATTTGACATGGAGGAGAATGATACTAATGAAAACTGGGATGGTGATGTACTGTAGATGGGAGGGCTCATTAGTATGCTGTTCGAGATAAATATGGTAATATTACCGTGTATTGATTCAATTTATTATGCATGTACACTGTGTATGTAGTTAAAAATGAATCTTAGTACAAAATTAATATTATGACTTGTACTACGCCTAGATTTAATACTCTTAAATACGATTAAGGACACAAAATTCCTTGAAATCGGCCAAGAAATTTTCTATGCAATATGATTATTATTATTATTATTATTATTACTAGCCAAGCTACAATCCTTGTTGGGAAAGCAAGATGCTATATGCCCAAGGGCTCCAATAGGGAAAAATAGCCCATTGAGGAAAGGAAACAAGGAAATAAATAAACAATATAAGTAACGAAAAATAAAACATTAAAAACATTAAAATTGATAATTCATATATAACTATAAAGAGACTTATGTCAGCCTGTTCAACATAAAAAGATTTGCCGCAACTTTGAACTTTAGAAGTTCTGCTGATTCAACCACCCGATTAGGAAGATCATTCCACAGCTTGGTCACAGCTGGAATAAAACTTCTAGAACACTGTGTAGTATTGGCTGGAGATAACATTTAGCTTCACTTTATTGCATAATATTGAGTTTATATGAATCTGAACACCTCATAGATCAATCCAGCGTCCCGAAACACCATGAAATTGATTTCAAAAACTTCAAAACTGGTCTATTAGTTCTCAAAATACGCGACATTTAGTGGTTGTTGTGCGAGATATTGGCAGCGGCCTGATTTTTATGTTGTCATCACAAAAATGTATAAACCTCTATTATTGTTTTAGTGAATTCAGCTGTAAATTAGGCTTTTTATTCCTGACCATTTGGCCTGTTTTCATTGCGACGCTGGTCATTGCGGATTGGCAATAAATTATCGAGAGATTTGGAAAAGGATAGGGACACAGTAGGCTTAGTTATTCTACCATGAAATTAGTGTGTTATTTTTTCAGATTTTTACATTTTTGGATCAACTATATATCACCGATTCCATTCAGCAAATATAATCAATCTTTTATTTTGTTAGTTTAATAGATATTCACAGCAGAAAATTAGACAAAAATGGCACATTTCATCAGTGAGCCGCGAGTAGATTTCTTATACTTTTATTTACAGTTAATTCCAACTTATCAGACATAATCAGTAGCACGTATTTATTTTCTCAGAAATTCTTCAGTGTGAGTCTTGGTTTTTCCTAAAATCCAAAATTCTTTTACGACTTACTTTTTTAACTTCTAGCGCATTCTATTTAAACCTTTCAGTAATCAGTAGGACTTACACTTTATCACTTCCAGCACATGCAATTTAAATCTTTCAGTAATCACCAGAACTAATTTTTTAACTTTTAGCAAAATCCACTTAAACATTCTAGTAATCAGGACTTACTTTTTTTCACTTACAGCAGAATCCATTCAAATCTCTCTTTAATCAGAAATAAGCTTGCTTACTTTCTCCACTCCCATCATATTCCATTTATACCTAATATTGAGAAAAAATTGCATTTTTTTCGGCAGATTTCAATTAAACCTCCGATTAATCAGCGGGACTAACTTTTTCAACTTCCAGCACATTCCATTTAAGCCTTCCTATAATCAGCAGGACTTACTTTGTTTTACTTCCAGCATACTCCATTTAAACCTTTCTATAATTAACAGGACTTACCTTTTCAGCTTCCAGTACATTTCATTTCAAGCTTTCTGTAGTTAGCAGGACTTACTTTTTCAACTTCCAGTATATTCCATTTCAAGCTTCCTGTAGTTAGCAGGACTTAAATTTACAACTTCCAGCACATTTCATTTAAACCTTCCTGTAGTTAGCAGGACTTACTTTTTCAGCTTCCAGCACATTCCATTTAAACCTTCCTGTAATTAGCAGGACTTACTTTTTCAACTTCCAGTATATTCCATTTCAAGCTTCCTGTAGTTAGCAGGACTTAAATTTACAACTTCCAGCACATTCCATTTAAACCTTCCTGTAGTTAGCAGGACTTACTTTTTCAGCTTCCAGCACATTCCATTTAAACCTTCCTGTAATTAGCAGGACTTACTTTTTCAACTTCCAGTATATTCCATTTCAAGCTTCCTGTAGTTAGCAGGACTTAAATTTACAACTTCCAGCACATTTCATTTAAACCTTCCTGTAATTAGCAGGACTTATTTTTTCAACTTCCAGCACATTCCATTTAAACCTTCCTGTAATTAGCAGGACTTACTTTTTCAACTTCCAGCACATTCCATTTAAACCTTCCTGTAATTAGCAGGACTTACTTTTTCAGCTTCCAGCACATTCCATTTAAACCTTCCTGTAATTAGCAGGACTTACTTTTTCAGCTTCCAGCACATTCCATTTAAACCTTCCTGTAATTAGCAGGACTTACTTTTTCAACTTCCAGCACATTCCATTTAAACCTTCCTGTAATTAGCAGGACTTACTTTTTCAACTTCCAGCACATTCCATTTAAACCTTCCTGTAATTAGCAGGACTTACTTTTTCAACTTCCAGCACATTCCATTTAAACCTTCCTGTAA
>NC_090757.1:52079173-52156673 GCF_036898095.1 Palaemon carinicauda | reverse complement strand
ATCATTTACATTTCTAACTTTTCTAAAATATACTATGATGTTTTTCTTGATTGTATCTTGCATAAGGAAAGACATTCTAAACGAACGAACCAATTTCTCTCTAGCTGTAGGCTACAAAACACGGTGGTGACTTGCATAAAAAATATAGAGTAATCATTCATATTATCGAAATATTTATTGTATTACTTTTACCAGTCATATGGACATTTTGGGTATGAAACTATTCTATCATGCATTTGATACTTATCCGTAGCAATGATTAAAAATCGCATTAAGAATGTAAAAAAAAAATGTCAATCATAAAACAAAATTAACATCAGCCATTAGTGTATATAAGTACATTAAATAGTCAACTAATATCTAAGGGCTGCATTTTACTCAGTATTATATATTAATAATTATCTCAAATCTTTATTGGACATGTCAATAATAAAACATTGTTAGTAAAACAAACTACATATGTAACATAGCCCTAATGTTTGTTGCATGGACAGACACTACTGTGTACGAATTGGAAGTGTACTAGGTCCAATTTTATTGTGTATCTATTATTATAGGTTTATCAAAAGCACTACAGAGGCATGGAGTGAAAGTTCAAGCTATTTGCACATGAATCTAGGCCTACTTCTCCATAAATGACATTGATGGTAGGCTACTACTGAGAATTTAAAACACGTTTTTACCAATGCTAGGGAACGGTTGACAATTAAACAACTAAATTTAATAAAAAAAAAAAACTGAGTCTATAGTTGTAAGAAACAAATTAAAAAAAAAAACTTGGCTAGTACAGTGGTAACGTGTTTGCCTCGCATTCGCGTGGCAAGGATCGATCCCCGCCCAGGGCCGTGAGTTAAGCTGTTTACTGGGGAGGCTACTGCTGTGGTAGGACCACAGTGGGGGGTTGGGCTTGCCTGGCTGACGTTCTGGTGAGCATCTATTCTGATGGAACTGAAACCAGACACCTTTAACCTTTAACATCAAAATGAATAAGATGACTTCATTTGTCCCGATATTCGGTAAAATAGGTGACCTAGGTTTATCACTTGACTGTACTGGAAATTGCTCCCTATACTAAAAAAAAAAAATAACAATATAGTAAAACGGCAGGATCACCTTAGAAACGGTGCTTTTGTAAACTAGTATCTGGATGAATATTCTGTAAAGAAACTTACGATTAACAATACTATTGCCAGTATTGACTACTGGTAATAACAAAAGTTCAAACTTGTAGCAAATGGTTTCATGTTGAACAGGCTGACACAAGTCTCTTTTTGGTTTATGACATATCTGTTTTGATGTTGTTACTGTTTTAAGATATTTTATTGTTAATTTTCTCTCATATCGTTTATTTATTACCTTATATCCTTTCCTCACTGGGCTATTTTTTTTCCGTTGGAGTCCTTGGGTTTGTAGCATCTTGCTTTTCCAACTAGGGGTGTAGCTTGAATAATAATAATAATAATAATAATAATAATAATAATAATGATAATAATAATAAAATGTAACTTAAAAAATTACAAAATATAACAATCAGAGAAACAAGATTGGTATTATGGTGTGCTAAATAGTGTCTCGTTCCAGTATTATTCCCACACTAATTGAATGTGCAATAATAGATTTATGTTAAATGTAATATGTAGCCTACAGTAGACATAACTGTAAGTTCTACTGTAGAACCGCGTCAATGACCTTCAATGTCAGAATGCCAGAGAACTTCAAATCATTCATTCTACTGTGGAACTTACATTCTGTAGGTTCTTCAATATAACTTTTAATTATGTAACCCCGAAACTTGCATAACAATTCCCCACTAGACTTTGGGGGGAGGGGGGGGGGAATGGAGATATTAAGGCTTTCAAGAAGCTGGAAATTTTCATTTTTGTTTCCTAAGTGCCATAGGCCTATTCTAAATACGTAAGAATGTATACATAAATAAAGTAACCCACGATGTATGACAAATTAAATTTATTTAGCTTTCGAGGGGACTCTGAAGAGGAAGGAGATGGTCCCTTCAAAAGCTAAATAAATATAATTTTTTCATACATTGTGAGTTATTTTATTTATCATAAATACACGGAGTATTGTGTATTTTAATGTAATGTTTACATACTATAAGACAAACAAATCTTGTAAGGCACAGAGTTTTCTTGTGTGACCGGACCAGTTTCAGGAATTTGGGAAAAACAGCCCTTACTCTTAGAGTAAGTAAAGTACGATATTTTGTATCCAATTTGCACGAAGTCGGGTCCAGACTCGGACTCTAATTCCAAATACCATATTTACCAATTAGGTTACCAAGACGTAGTCCTGAATTTAGTTCGTGTAAAGTTCGTAATTCGCATGGTTTTGCTGCAAGTGTCGAAGGTAAGTTTGGGTTTGATACTTGAATCGTGGCACTGAAAAGTAAAAACGAATTCCACTTTATTTTGTCAACCACTCTTTGTAAGTTAATTAACTCCCCTCCTGTGCTGCTTCCTTGTTATCGCGTCTCTCGTAAGGTGTACATGTAAAGGATGTTTTTGGTAAAATTGCAGTTTCAATCAATACCGAGTTTAGGATACACAAATATGTTTTTTTCTGTTCATTATTTTGCATTTTGAATAAATTTAACCTTAATTTTGGATGGAAATGATTGAGTCTTTATATTGTTCCTTAGGTAGAAAATAAGTCTTCCTGATGTATTCATATGTACTTTGAACTGCTCTGATGCAAATAATTGGGGCAAACCTTTATTTTTCAAGTATTAGAATTCCAAAAGTTATGACCAGAAAAAAAAATTAAAACGGAAACAAAAACACCACCTAACCTAACATAGGAGCTGTATTCTTACCTACCGGGGCTGCGTCCACAGCAATCATCCCATAGACTGCTTTATCTTTAGCTTGCCCTAAGACTACACGGTGCTACTGTAGTGTGATTCCTACCTAAAGGATTCTACTACAGTGTGATTCCTACCTAAAGGATTCTACTACAGTGTGATTCCTACCCTATTTTTTGGGTATGAGGTGATTCTTACCAAAGGAGGATAGATAAAACATTCTTCTTGACACTATCTATTCTATTTTATAAAGCATGCTGAAAAATCCATAAAACGCACTTTAAACAATCAGAATAAACTTTGGGTGTCAATATTGCAAAATTGAAGCCCTAATTTAGCACCAAAACTTGTTTAATGTCGCTTAATATTGCTACGTAGTGGTCTTGATCTCTATTCAAAACATGCCAGCAGTGTTCATCCAAGTGCCCCTGGAGTACCTAACCTAACCTAACCTATACCTAACATTATTTGGTTGTATGCTTGTTTAGGTGGTTTGGTAGGAATCACCCTATAGTAGATTTGAATCCCCATATTGAGGTAGGAATCACGCTATAGTAATACCGAAGCCTTAATCCTGTGCTTGCTCTACTGCTGGCAAGGTAACACTAAATCATATTTTGTAACTACCTTCACAATACCTTATTTCAGACCAAAATAAAAAAATTTCCCATAAAGAAAATATATTTGACAAGTAATGGAAAAGATTACTCTAGTCCCAACCAACTACATAGGCTACACTTCCAAGTCATTTGATTTTAAAAATACAGGACTCCCCTTCAGAATAATAATAACTTAGTGCAATAGGTCGTTGCTCCGTCATAGCTAGCTTCACTCGCAATTTAACATTTTTCCTTACTTCTTTGTTCTAGCAGGCGGTATTTGTTGCGCTTCACCTATTTGCTACTTGGTTGAGTATTTTTTTGTTATTTATGGTATTCAAATGAACAAAAAATATTTTGAATATGAACAAGCTCCAAAATATTAATCTAGGATACTCACATTATATTTGAAATTGCTGGTGTGATACAAGGAACCAATCAATTTTTGGCATTTATTCAAAATGAAAAGAAAAATGATCACACATTTTTATCTACAATATAGAGATAAAATCACTCATTATTAGACTAAAAATATCTCTAATCGTTAGGTTCTGGTAGATTCAAGTAGATTTTAGTATCAGTTATCTCGAGAATAAAACAGTTTTAAAAAGTTTATATATCTGATGTTGACTGAAACTAAGAATACTTATTTTGTAAAGACAGTATCAAAACCTCACATTCTTTAATCTAACCTTACCTAAAACTGATTGTTCTTATTCATACTTCACCTCCATTCTCACTTCCTTTCTTCTATGTTGCTGTCCAACCTCTTCTAACTTTTTCTGCATAGTATAATTTTAAGAGTTCTCCCCAGTTCAACTTGGACACTAAATGACTTTATAGTAGGCTACCGAGCATTGGACTGTGTAACCCAACTTCGCAAATTTAATCCTCATTTTATAAAAAAGTAAAGGTCATAGTACTAAGCCTATATATTAGAGGCTATTGGCTGATTTTTCAGTTAAATTTGTTCTTTCACTCATGCGGGGACGATTTCGATGTCTATTATACATCAGCATATGTGAATTCTGACTTAATAAACAATAATTGTTCGATACTTTGATTTCATGCCTTATCCATGAACTTACAAACCTTCATCATATATTGAGTTAGCTCTGCTACAGCCATGTTATGACCAGATTGAAGAATTGTGGATCTGGCAGCCTGGTATGGTTGTCTCATGGGCCTACAATGTACTTGTGTGTTGATGCTAGCAGCTGTGCGCTTGCTCTGCTCTTGGTCGCGACGACGTTCAGTTGTCCGTTATTGACCTTCCTCAGTAGGTTGTGTTATTTTGCTTTTCTTAACAATTCATGTATAAGTGTTAAACAAGTGTTTATGAGAACTTATCAAGGCCTTTAAAGTTGCTCTTGTGGAACTTTCATGAGTCAAGTTGACATAGATCCTCATCCTTTATGTCTTACTTGTAGGGGACATAGATGTGTTATGAATTTGCCTTGTAATTTTTGGATCTAAAGGAAAAAAGAAGTCTTAGCGGGATCGTTCTGCTTTGATTGCTCCTACCTCTAAGGAGGGCAAGAAGTTGAAGTCTTCTTTTTCTAACCTTGAACTTCCCTTGTCCAATCCTTCATTATCGGAGATCCCAGAAACTCCAGTAACGAAGAAACGACCTGGATTTTGTGAACGAATTTGTTGATGTGGTGTCTCTTGCCCCTTTAGCAATGCCAATAATGCTGCAGTGGATCATGATCCTGTAGCATCTGCCTTTATCCCGATGGGGGATATTGTATCAGTGGAAGTGTCTCTTTTATGACCAGAATTTGAATATCCATGTACTAAGCTCGTATGGGTAACTTTTTATTGCAGATGCGGGAGATCGAGGGGATTTCTCTTCCATTATTCCAATAGTGTCTCCTGTGCGTGTATCATATGTATTCCCTCAACGTACTCCTCATCAGCCTATGACTGTTCTAAGGAATAGCATCAATCCCATCAGGAAGCATGGTAGGGCCAAGCGTTGCCTTACTTCTATCAGTTAAAGGAGTTCTCTCCCAGGGGAGAATCCTTACACAGGGTATTGTGTCCCATCCTTTCCGCCACAAGTCAAGACCCCAGCATCAACAATCTCCCGTGCGAAAGGATCCGAAAGGAGCTGTCCCTTTAGGTCGATGTCCTCACCATGTTGGAGGAGTTTGGACAAGGGCTAAGACCACAGGTCTTCATGTGCACGGTGGACCTAAAGGACTGATTTTTATATGTATATTCAGGCAATTTCATCTCCAAATTTTTCTTAACCTAGTCATTGTCTGATTTGGTTTTCTTTTATATTTCATTAAACTCCAATTCTAAAGACCCGGTTTGTTCCGACACTCGATATAATCCCTACGCTATTTATAGGGATATTACTTTCGGCAAAGCTGAAAGATGAGCCATGAGAATTTTAGCGAGGGATAACCACCCCAACTGCTAGTTAGCAAGAGGGGTGGGGGTAGCCGGGTACCCCACTCACTCACACACTTGGGCTGAGCACCCACTTTGCTTTCTGACTCGGTAGAGGACGGTCACTGCCGATCTCTCCCGCCAAGACTTGCCATTTGAAAAAACGGATTTTGAGCGAAGTGAAAAATCTATTTTTGGGTGAAAGAGCCATGTCGTCCTGATGGAAGTTCCTTCATAAGTAGCTTCCTAGGTTATATGTGACTACAGTGATTAATTCCAGAGAATTTACCAAAGGTATCCAGAATTCTAACTCCTGGAGCGAGTATCCCTTAAAAATTCACAAAGGGATATCGGGTAAGGACGTATCTTGACACATCTCACAGCTATTTACACCCCAAATAGCGATTTTCACTTCGAGAGGGAAAAGTGGCAAGAAAATAGGAGAGTCGTTAAAAAGGTAAACACTCGATTCTCCTAATGTACTGTAAATTGTTCGCCCAATCGCCACCGCGAGGCGCCACCTAAGCCATTCTTTGTAGCTTCGTAGGTGTTGCAGATACAGTACCAAAGGGAGGGATTCATATCCTTTTACTAAAGGAGGGTGGGTCCATCAGGACGACATAGCTCTTTCACCCAAAAATAGATTTTTCACTTCGCTCAAAATCCGTTTTTTGGGCTTAGGCCATGTCGTGCTGATGGAAGTTTACCAGAGCATTAATGTATATGTGGATTTATAATAGTGCCGTTATCTCGAATTAACTATTATTTCCTATCTGGTCGCCAAGACCAAAGACACTTGATGTTACCGTAATACATCAATCAACTGAGCATACCAAATGCCAGCTCTTCCTGCCTCCTACAGGGAAAAGTCTATATAGACTCTAGGAAAAAACCCCAAAATTGTGAGTTCAAAGAACAATTAGCAAGCAGAAGTATATTGTGTCCTTATATACGTAAAGCATAGTTTGTACCAATAGGTAATGAATAGAATACTGTACCTCCCAGGTCCGGATCTAGACAGATAGGTTTATGTTCGCGTAGGGATCATAAAACAGTAATATAGACATAGTACAACCAAACTTACCTGTTTGCATAAAAGAGAAGACATTAGTCTTACAAAGTCCTAAGAGGATCAAAGATGCGAAAGACGCAAAGATTCCTTCTATTGTTTATTTACAAGAAACACAGAAATCATGATTGGAATTAATATATTTATGCTAAACATATTGCATAAAAAAGCATAACAGTAATAACAAAAATAAATAAGTTTCATCTGAAAGAGAAACAAAAGCCACTCAAAGAAATAAAATATTTCCCTGCATAATGTTATTACCAGGAACACTAGCATATAAAATGCTGGCACTTGTGTCAAATTATTATGCTTGAGGTCACCTAGTTAGATAAAACAGTTCATAGTGTCTTTAACAACACAAAACTTATCATGATATACCTAAGTCTATCATGTACACCCTTCACTAAAAGTCCCTATTAGTGCACTGTCCTTCGCAGTAATCAAGCAGCAGGTTTTATTACACTACCTGCAGCTACCACATGAAACTTGATTTCCTGTAATTGCTTCGCGTAGTGCTTAAAGAATACCCTGGAAGACTTCCATCCAGTATAGGCACGCAGGTTTTCAATCGACATAGTCTGAAAGAAGTTTAGAGACGAGGCAACTTTTCTCGGATCGTGACATGCGGGTGTACTGTCAGGATCCGCTCTGCGAATAAAGTAGGTGATTTTCGCCCTTATCTGTTTCTAGGATAACGTCGAACCAGAAGTCTCCCCTGAAAAGCTGACCTCCCTTAAAGTCTGAAGGTTTACGAAGATAGACCTTTGGGCATTCCACTGGGGAGAGGGAAGCTTCTTCCTTCAGAGGGCAGATTCTCCAGGGACCCCATCTCTTAGTGGGCAGCTCGTTCTTGGCGAGAAACGTCGGATCCGGAAAAAGATTTAAATCTCCATTCGTTGTAAACTGAATGTGGCCATCATCCTTCGAGAGGGCCACTATTTCACTAACTCTGGCTCCTGAGGCTAGTGCAAAAAGAAATATCACCTTCTGAGTCAAGTCTTTCAGCGAGCAATCTTCATTGTTCAAAGTTGAAGCCAGATGAAGAACCTTATCCAAGGACCATGAAATGGGCTTTGGAGGGGCTGCAGGTCGAAGTTTGGCGCAGGCTTTTGGAATCTTGTTGAAGATTTCATTAGAAAAGTCCACCTGGAAGGCATATAGAATCGGCTTAGCCAATGCAGATGTACAAGTAGTAATTGTATTAGCCGCTAATCCTTGTCCGTGAAGATGGATGAAGAAGGACAAACAGAAGTCCGTAGAAATCTCTTGCGGTTTCTTCGCCTTAACAAAGGCTACCCATTTCTTCCATGAAGACTCGTATTGTCTTCTTGTAGACTTTGACTTATATTCTTCTAAGAAGTTAATACTGTCTGCAGAAATCTCGAACCTTTTCTTAACCTCTAGGGTGAGAAAATCATGAGATGAAGGTTCTGGGTTTTCTCTGATGAAGCGTAGACAGTCGATTTCTGCACTTGCTGAGTTAGAACTGGTTCCGGCAACGGGATCAGCTTCAGGCGTAGTTCTGTTATCAGAGGGAACCAGACACTGCCTGGCCACTTGAGGGCCACTATCGCTGTCCTCCCCCGAAAGGATCTCAATTTGTCGAGGGCTTTCAACAACAAGTTGGTTGGTGGGAACAGGTAAATCCTGGATCATCTGTTCCAATCCACGGACATCGCGTCCGTTGCTTCCGCTAGAGGATCCTCGTACGGGGCAACATACCAGGATAGTTTCTTGTTGTCGCTCGTTGCGAAGAGATCTACTTGCAGTCTTGGGACTTTGTTCAATATGAAGGAGAATGATCCTGCGTCTAGGGACCATTCGGACTCTATCGGATTGATCCTGGATAGAGCATCCGCTGTCACATTGCGGAATCCTTGGAGGTGGACTGCTGTCAAGTGCCACTTCATCTTCTTGGATAGATGAAAGATGGCCAACATCACTTGGTTTAATTGAGGCAATCTTGAGCCCTGTCGATTTATGCATCTCATTATCACTTCGCTGTCTAAAACCAGGCGAATGTGGATTGAGCAGCGAAGTCTCAGTTTCTTTAGAGATAGAAAAACTGCCATGGCTTCCAGAAAGTTTATGTGGAAGGACTTGAAGTGTGGAGACCAGGTTCCCTGCACCTTCCGACGATGAGTGTGACCTCCCCAACCTTCCTTCGAGGCATCCGTGTGAACGGTGACTGCTGGTGGAGGTGGTTGCAAGGGTACCTTTCTTCTTGGTTCTTTGCTTCCGACCATGGCTTGAGAATGGATCGCAGACGATTTGGGAATGGTTTGATCTCTTCGATCGTTGTAAGCGTATAATCTCCAGACTCCTGATGCATCTTTTAACTGCACTCTCAAAAGTGGGTCCGTCAAAGAGGCAAACTGGAGAGACCCCAACACTCTCTCCTGTTGTCATCTTGATATTCTTCGAGATTGAAGAAGACTTTTGACAGACCTTGCTATCTCCTTCCTCTTTGCTGTGGGCAAAGAGAGGCAATGTGACTGTAGGTCCCAGTGAACTCCCAGCCACTGGAACCTTTGAGCAGGAGAAAGCCGAGACTTTTTCAGGTTGATCTTGAACCCTAGGTTTTCTAGGAATTTAATCACTTTTCTGGAGGCTTGCATGCATTCTTCTTTGGATGCTGCCCACACCAGCCAATCGTCCAGGTAGGCCATCACCTAGACACCCTTTAGGCGTAGTTGTCGAATGACTGCGTTCGCAAGCTTTGTGAATATTCTTGGAGCAATGTTCAGACCGAAGGGCATGGCTCTGAAAACATATTTTCTTTTCTGGAGCTTGAACCCTAGGTAGGGGGAAACTTGACGGTTTATTGGCACATGCCAGTAAGCATCCGTCATGTCTATGGAGACTGTGTATGCCCGTTTGGGCAGAAGGGTCCTTATGTGCTGAAGCGTCAGCATTCTGAACTTGTAGTTCACAATGAACTTGTTGAGTAGTGATAAGTCCAGAATGACACTGAGCTTTTCCGAATCCTTCTTCGGAACACAGAATAGCCTTCCTTGGAATTTGATGGACTTTGCTTTCCTTATGACTCTCTTGTCCAGTAGTTCTTGAACGTATTCTTCCAGAACTGGGGTTGATGGTTGGAAGAATTGAGGAAAGCTTGGTGGGTTTGAGTTCCAACCCCAGCCCAGTCCTTTCTTGTTCAGGCTGTGGGCCCAAGGATCGAAGGTCCACCGATCCTGAAAATGGAGAAGTCTCCCTCCTACCGGCAGCATCTCACTTAAAGTGCTGACTGGAGAATTTACCTCCTTGGCCACGACCACCTCTGTTGCCCCTGCCTTCCTTGGAATTTGATGGACTTTGCTTTCCTTATGACTCTCTTGTCCAGTAGTTCTTGAACGTATTCTTCCAGAACTGGGGTTGATGGTTGGAAGAATTGAGGAAAGCTTGGTGGGTTTGAGTTCCAACCCCAGCCCAGTCCTTTCTTGATCAGGCTGTGGGCCCAAGGATCGAAGGTCCACCGATCCTGAAAATGGAGAAGTCTCCCTCCTACTATTATTATTATTATTATTACTATCCAAGCTACAACCCTAATTGGAAAAGCAAGATGCTATAAGCCCAGGGGCTCCAATAGGGAAAAATAGCCCAGTGAGGAAAGGAAATAAGGAAATAAATAACTGAAGAGAACAAATTAACAGTAAATCATTCTAAAAAAAGTAACAACGTCATAACAGATATGTCATATATAAACTATTAACAACGTCAAAAACAAATATGTCATATATAAACTATAAAAAGACTCATGTCCGCCTGGTCAACAAAAAAGCATTTGCTCCAACTTTGAACTTTTGAAGTTCTACTGATTCAACAACCCGATTAGGAAGATCATTCCACAACTTGGTAACAGCTGGAATAAAACTTCTAGAGTACTGCGTAGTATTGAGTCTTATGATGGAAAAGGCCTGGCTATTAGAATTAACTGCCAGCCTAGTATTACGAACAGGATAGAATTGTCCAGGGAGATCTGAATGTAAAGGATGGTCAGAGTTATGAAAAATCTTATGCAACATGCATAATGAACTAATTGAACGATGGTGCCAGAGATTAATATCTAGATCAGGAATAAGAAATTTAATAGACCGTAAGTTTCTGTCCAACAAATTAAGATGAGAATCAGCAGCTGAAGACCAGACAGGAGAACAATACTCAAAACAAGGTAGAATAAAAGAATTAAAACACTTCTTCAGAATAGATTGATCACCGAATATCTTAAAAGACTCTCAATAAGCCAATTTTTTGTGCAATTGAAGAAGACACAGACCTTATATGTTTCTCAAAAGTAAATTTGCTGTCGAGAATCACACCTAAAATTTTGAAAGAGTCATACAAATTTAAAGAAACATTATCAATACTGAGATCCGGATGTTGAGGAGCCACCGTCCTTGACCTACTTACAATCATACTTTGAGTTTTGTTAGGATTCAACTTCATACCCCATAACTTGCACCATGCACTAATTTTAGCTAGATCTCTATTAAGGGATTCACCAACCCCAGGTCTACATTCAGGGGATGGAATTGATGCAAAGAGAGTAGCATCATCTGCATATGCAACAAGCTTATTTTCTAGGCCAAACCACATGTCATGTGTATATAGTATGAAAAGTAATGGGCCAAGAACACTACCCTGTGGAACACCGGATATCACATTCCTATACTCACTATGGTGCCCATCAACAACTACTCTTTGAGATCTACTACTTAAAAAATCAATAATAATGCTAAGAAACGACCCACCCACTCCCAACTGTTTCAGTTTGAAAACAAGGGCCTCATGATTAACACGGTCAAAGGCAGCACTAAAATCAAGGCCAATCATACGAACTTCACGACCACAATCAAGGGATTTCTGTACTGCATTGGAGATTGTAAGAAGGGCATCACATGCTCCAAGGCCTTTACGAAAACCAAATTGCAAACTAGGGAATAGATGATTACCTTCAGCAAACCTATTAAGACGTTTTGCCAGAAGACGTTCAAAAACTTTAGATAATATGGGAGTTATGGAAATTGGGCGGTAATCAGTGGGACTTGAGCTACCACAAACACATTTACATAGAGGAGTAACATTACCAATTCTCCAACAAGTGCTAAAAGCTCCTCTTCTTGCTAACTTGCGCAAAATAACAGATAACTTTGGAGCTAAGAAATCTGCTGTCTTTATAAAAAACAAAGGAAAAATACCATTTGGGTCTACACCTCCATAAGCATCAAGGTCCATCAACAGAGCTTTAATCTCACGAGATCGAAAAGCTAAACTAGTTAGTTTAGCCTCAGGAAAACAGGAATGAGGAAGTTCAAGTTTTTCATTACTCTGTTTACTGTCAAAAACATCAGCCAAAAGGGTTGCCTTTTCCTTTGGACAGTGAGTGACTGAGCCATCTGGTTTAAGTAAAGGAGGAACTGCTGCATCTACACCAAAGAGTGCAGATTTAAGAGTAGACCACCATTTATGTTCCTGAGTTGTACCAGAGAGGGTTTCTTTTATGATTAAATTGTACTCCTTTTCAGTTGAGGCATAAACTCTCTGAGCAAAAGCTCGAAGCTGAGTATAGTTGTTCCAGGTCAAATCTGATCTGTTACCCTTCCAAAGGTGATAGGCCTCCTGCTTCTCCAAATAAGCACGTCTACAATCATCATTGAACCACGGTTTGTCCTTCATTCGGTACCTTAGCACACGAGAAGGGATACGCCTATCAATTATGTTGACTAGATTCTCATTCAAAGAGACAACAGGATCTACACTATTATATAATTGTGACCAATTCAAGCACAAAAGATCATGCAAAATCCCATTCCAGTCTGCTTGGGATTTCATATAAATTTTACAGGAATATGATATATCAGGGACAGGCTGCTCAGTCTTCACTAATAATGAAATCAAGGCATGATCAGAAGTCCCGACTGGAGAATCAACCTTACTAGTTATAACGCCAGGGGAGTCAGTGTATACGAGGTCCAAGCAATTACCAGACCTGTGAGTAGCTTCATTTATGATTTGCTCACAGCCTGATTCAGAGGCAAAGTCTAAAGCTCTTAAGCCATGGCGATCGGTAGGAGAGATAGAACTTAACCACTCCCTATGGTGAGCATTAAAATCACCAACAAAGACAAAAGAAGCCTTTCTATCATCTTCTTGTATCTTAGCCATAATGGTAAGCATCTCACTTAAAGTGCTGACTGGAGAATTTACCTCCTTGGCCACGACCACCTCTGTTGCCCCTGCCTCTGAAGGGGCGCCTAGAGGAACCCCGAAAGGAACCTCGAGACTTTGGCTTGAAAGTAGTAGCCTGCCTTTCGTAAACTGGGGTGAACACTGGCGACTGAGATGCCAGAGTTTGGGGCACCAGTTGAAAGGTGGTGGTGGGTTGTGCCACCGTCTGGGGCACCGTGGCCATGGGAAGCTGTTGCTGCTTTAGCCGAGAGGGCAAGCGAGGTCGTTTAGAGTTGTTCTTCGGCTGGGGACCTTCGTCAGCTGAAGATTTCCGTTTTGATGATAAGCCCCATTTGGAAAGGAGATTTCTATTCTCCGAGGCGGCTTTGTCTACAACCTCCTTGACCACTTCACTCGGGAAGAGGTCTTTTCCCCAGATGTTAGAAGCTATCAGCTTCCTAGGTTCGTGTTTAACGGAAGCGGAAGCAAACACGAACCTACAGGCCCTTCTGGCCTTGATGAAGTTGTACAGGTCCCTCGTTACCGTAGCCAAGTGAGCCTTGGCGAAGACCATGTACATATTCGGGGTATCAGGGATACTAGCCATCGTCTCTAGCCCTGTTTGGAGAGACATGGAAGCAGCCAGGTATTCCTTAGTCTCGTGTTCTCTCTTTAAGAGAAAATCTGTCAGCTTTGGGAGGTCTTCGTTGAACTGACGTCCAGCGATATCGGCCTCCAGCTTCCCGACTGTGAAGGTAACATGAACATCCTTCCAGTCCTTGTCGTCTGATGGGAAAGCAAGGGAGAAAGGCTTGCTTTCTTCTAATGTGGGGCAAGGCTTTCCTGCCTCCACGGCCTTCAGAGCTGCTTTGAACCCTTTATCCATAAAGGGAAAAGCGCGTTGGGGGTCAGCAACAAACGATGGGTGTTTTTCGCTAAGAGCCGGCACCTTCGAACTAGTGAAAGCCCTCTCTTTCAAAGTTTTAGAAAATAAGGCTTGTGCCTTAGCAAGCTCAAGGACAATTGTCTCCTTGGGCTCCGTCTCTTCTTTAGACGCCGGTTCATTTCTGAGGCGGACGTAACAGTCCGGATAGGCCCCTCTGCTGGGCCAGAACTCGATTTCCTCCACTGGTACCGTGCCCAGTTTCTCAGAGAGGAAAATTTTGCCTGCTGACATAGGCATATGCTCTGCGTACTTCCAAGGGTTAACGTCAGAGAAAACGGGAAGGTCCTTCACGTTCAGCTTCTTCGGGGTCAAACGTGAAGACACCAACTGCTCAATCTCCGTCCGAAAGGTGGCTTCCTTCTCAGACGACCTCTTCTGTAGGTCCTGCACCATGGAGATTAAGGAGTGAGTGAAGAGTGCTCGTGATCGAATCGAGCTGAGGTGGTTGAGATGAAGTTGATAGTGCCGGATCGGCCACTACAGCTGAAGAAACCGAAGCTACTTCGGCATTCTCAACATTCTCTTCAGGGGGGCAACTGCCTCCTGATCCAACTCTTCCACGAGGAGATTCTTCTCCGTCTCCTTGGAGACGACAGACATGTTGTCGTCCAAATGGATATCCTCCAATGTATCCGCAACGTCAGGTTCCTTGGTCTGCTGGACCTGAAGTTGAACCAAGGGGATCTCAGGTTTTGTCTGGGGAATAATAGCATCATCATGAGCTCTGGGGAAGAGACAGTCCCTCATCCTAGCATTAGGAAGGTATGGGCCCGAAGCATTCTTTTGAAAACCCGACCCATTTACGCAGCGTATCCCTAGCTGCATCCCTAGACTCTAGAGTCTTTTGGTCATCAAAAGCCTCCTTTACCAAACTTTCACAAATGGCACATACCTGCGGGTCCCAATACTTGAGAACCCCTTTGGTGATAGAACAGCGAGCGTGAGCCCTGCACACTCCATGTCCGTAGAAGCTCTTGCTACGGACTCTACAAAAGTTGTTCCCGCACTCGGGATGCCCCTCCTGTAAAGAAAGAAAAACAAATGAGTTTTCTGTGAAATCTTCAGATTTCGACTTAAATTAAGCGTTATATTTAGCTTGGATAGGGTAAGCTATAGGTAGGAAAGACACCTACATGTGCCTCCTGTCCAGCCACTTGCTATGACCTCCTCCCATATTGAACTAAGCAATTCCTAGGAATTGATTACTGGAAGAAATTATCCAAGATATATAAAGTGTCTTCTTGACACGTCTTCCATTATGCACAATATGGTGGATAAATCTAATGGAATTTAACCATTAATAAAAGAGAGAATCATTTCTCCTAAATCATGGTCTCACAGATGGCTGCCCAAGAACCACATGTAGGTTGGAAAAAGGGTTTTCCAGGGCACAGCAGTAGCTGGCGGCAGTATGCCGTCAGTATTGCCGGTCCCGCCGACACTGCCGGCCCCGCTGGGACTGCTGGCCCGGCCGACACTGCTGGCCCCATCGACACCGCCGAACCGCCGGCACTGCCGGCCCGGTTGGCACTCGCCGGGCTAGCCGGCACCTGCTGGGCCTGCCGGCACATGCCGGCCTGACTGGGCTCAAATACTATCTTAAAATATAGTGGATGTAAGGCACAGGCCGGCTGCCGGCAAGCAGCACAGTTGCCGGCAGCCGGTCATAGGATACCTGCCGTCGGCACATCGATCAGTGATGTCCAAGGCAAGAGGAGGCAGCGAACTGCCGGCCTAACCATCCATATAGACGCCGGCAGAACTAACTGCCGGCGACTAGCCCATAAAGAAAGTCAGAGAGAAAGGAAAGGATAAAGGACGGCAAAGGATCAGCTATGCCGGCCAGCATCTCGAAAGAGTGTGCCAGTGGAAGAGGGAATTAAATTCTGGCTTCCACTCAACCATATCCCATCATAAGGTATATGGAAGGCAGTCCAAGGGAGGACTTGAGGGCACACTCAAAGATATGAGGTTACCTGCCGGCAGCCGGCCTAGCCGGCAGTCGACAGGGAAACTCAGGCCAGTTCTACAGACACCCATAGGCACATATGTAGGACCACGGCCATAATGGTGAAGGTTCATCCAACACAAAAGAGATAGCGGGGAAGGGGGTAAAAAGTCCATAAGTAAGGTAATACCCTAAGGAATTACCTAACCTGAATGATTCTGATCTCAAAAGTAACCTCAAGTAGGGGAAATCATTTCCCCAGATTGGGTTAGGTAAAAGAGAACGCCCATAGGACACACTCTTAGAGAACAGAATCTCGTACTAAGGATTTTAACCAAGGAAGAAACCTATCTTCCAGTTAGAAAACCTTAGTACAGGACTGTCTGCTAGGCCAGGAAAAGGGGAAATTGTAAAACAATAACCTTAAAGTGGCCTAGGGAGGACAAGCCTCCTGAACAGCAACTAGACTAACTGGGAAGTCATTTCCCAAGGTAGCTAGATGCCTAACACAGACTTACTCTGATGTCCCGTCTTCAACTCCAAACCCGAGGATTGGCAAAGAATCAGCTATGCCAGTCCGAGGAAAGGAGAGAGAAACGAAACGCCCCAGCAAATTTTGCCCGAACATAGGTCACAGCAAAATTAACTGAGGATAGCCTAGGCTAATCAGAGGGAAAGGGAATTACTGTACTCTTAAATCTCGTAGAGATAGTATTGACTTAAAAGGTATAGGAGATATCAATCTCCCCTTAAAAGACAATACAAGAGCAATAAGGGACATATATCAAGTATACTAAAGCCCTTAGGCTATTAAGCCAAAGAGCATAGAGAAACGTTCATCAAAACTCTAGTATACTAATATGGAAGAGGAAAAATTACACAGTAATATCTTAATTGTATAAAATATTGCCTGAGCTTCAATAAAACTTTACCAGGAAGGTTATATCATGCATGAAGTGTGTAGGTGCCTAGGCTAGGAAGCCTGGCACTCGTGAGGCTCGATCATAATAGCCAAATCCACGACAACAATGACATAATATAAAAATCCCTAGCTAAGAAAACTAAATAGCTAAAGTTATTAAAGCGATTAATGCCGGGAATATCGTTCTTGCTAACTAAATGAACAAAAAAACGATCGCGTCCATGACGCCATCCGGCTGGCAACAGCTCTTGTTACGTTAATCATGATCTCAATCGAAAAGCAAAACTGGCAAGAGCTTACATTTACACAATTTAAAGATATTACTTCACTTTCCAGATGCTGATGAAGCGGGGGAATCCATCACAACGATGAAAAAGCTTTCAAAATAGCGAGATAACTCGGGAAAAACACTGGTCACCGAAGTTACTAACGAAAGAATGGCTTAGGTGGCGCCTCGCGGTGGCGATTGGGCGAACTATTTACAGTACATTAGGAGAATCGAGTGTTTACCTTTTTAACGACTTTCCTATTTTCTTGCCACTTTTCCCTCTCGAAGTGAAAATCGCTATTTAGGGTGTAAATAGCTGTGAGATGTGTCAAAATACGTCCTTACGCGATATCCCTTTGTGAATTTTTAAGGGATACTCGCTCCAGGAGTTAGAATTCTGGATACCTTTGGTAAATTCTCTGGGATATATCACTGTAGTCACATATAACCTAGGAAGCTACTTATGAAGGAACTTCCATCAGCACGACATGGCCTAAGCCCAAAAATACTATTCTTTTTCTTTTCAGAGTGTGTTTGGATTTCTTCTGGTCCCATGCGTACCTGTTCTGGTCTAAAAGGCTGATCCTGCGGTACCTTCATGTCTGCCTTTGAGATGGACCCCCCACCTCCTGTGTCCAGCTTGCTGGGACCATCGGACAACACCTGTAAAGAGTGTCGGGAGTGGTTGGCCTCCCAGTGGGAGGGGTATGGGTGTAGGAAAAAGAAGAAAGCCAAGCGAGATTCTTCTCCTGGGTCCTCCTCGACGTCGAAGAAATCGCAGACTTTTTCTTTAATCCCCCGATCTCTTCCCGAAGCTGCTCCTCTGCCATTCCTCTCTGGGAAACGGCCAAGTAGCAACACAGCCCTAGTAACTCCAGGTCAACCTTGTGAGTCAAGGAACAGTACCATTTCCCTTAGCCCTAGCAATTCGTACCTGCCCCTTTCCCCAAGGGAATGCCTGCTCTATGACTGATTTGTTGGCTTTATGGTCATCATTTGGCTTTGATGGTCCACCTTCGAAGGAAGTTCTCTTTGAGTTCCTTCAGTTGGGTGTTGAGCAGAAGCACACTCCTACTTTGGAAGCGGAGCCTTTACCTTTGGCCCAGGTGCTGCTGCCTGTCAGTCCGACTTTTGGTCACCGGGGGCGGTAGGAGAGCAAAGTCCTAGGCATGTTAATCCTCCGGGAGAACATATCTCTCGCTTGCAAGAAAGACCCTCTTAATGAGAGAATGCCTTGTTGAAGTCATCGTACTTCAACAGGAAATACTGTTTCCATGTTGAAGCATTGTGTCGGGCAAGAGGGCTCTCGAACTTCGGGAAACTGCTCCCCCAGTTTGAATATCTCTCTCTCTCTCTCTCTCTCTCTCTCTCTCTCTTTCTCTTTCTCTCTCTCTCTCTCTCTCTCTCTCTCTCTCTCTCTATCTCTCTCTCTCTCTCATCTTTTTTGTCCTCTGAATATTACTTCGACCTTCTCCTAATTTTATATACTTTCTTTTGTGTTGCTGTCCTAACTCTGTGAGTAAAATTTCCCTTATTATTATATATATATATATATATATATATATATATATATATATATATATATATATATATATATATATATATATATATATATATATATATATATACTGTATATATATATATATATATATATATATATATACTGTATATATATATATATATATATATATATATATATAAATATATATATATATATATATATATATATATGTGTGTGTATCTATGTACATATATATGTATTCATCTCTTTTTTTAAGTGGCGTGGGTCCGTTATTGCCGATGGCGTGGATGTCTCTACATCCAGTATTGCTGCTGGATTTGATGAATGGGAGGAGGTATGACGATTGGGAGGTGTTTGCATTCAAAGTTATTTATGAGAGTACTGTATTGGATGAGCTCAGCCATCCCGAAGATGGTTTGGACCTTTTTGGCTGAACTACGCTCAACGGTTGGGTCTTCAAAATGTTTGGGGTAGGACTCATGGCTTTTGGCAAGAAGTCCATCATTACAGACTTGGGGAGAATGATTCCATAGTTTCTTGGTCTCGGTCCTAACAGGCGGGTTCAGCTTACACCTGTGCCTCTATATCTGTTTTGGTGCTATCCTTCTTGTAGGGTATAGAGTGGGCCATCTGGGAAGTGTACTCGTTGTGCTGTTGTGGAGAGTGCAAATTTCCTTTCCAATGTATGATATTCTATTAATATTCTCAAGCAGGTAAATCTCCTAAATAACTTGCAAACAACAAACTACTCTTTCTAAAATGGATCCTTCTAATGACGAACCCCCCTCCCCTGGATATGCCGACTTTCCCCCTGGCACTGTTGACGACGTCTGGCAAGTCTATTAAGGAAAATTCTGCTGACGACTTGTGAACGATAAAGGACCACTCCTCCAATGTCCAGAAGTATGATGGTAATGTGAGAAAATTGAGTCATTGATATATGCGATTTGCCAATAGGCTGTCATTGATAAAGCCATATGGATGACTTTTAAAACTTATGGTAAGATTACTGAAATAAGGATGAAAATCAAGGAAGAAGATGGAAAATGGTAAGCATGGATTTACTTTAATGATCATGAAGAGGCCTTTAAAGCAGTTTCTGAAATTTCTAAATTAGAAATTGATAGTAGTGTGATTGGAGAGGTTTGGGCGACGACGGAAGAAGAAGTGTAAGCGGGAGCATTATGCAAAGCCGCTCCTGAGAATCTTGATATATATTGTCCGAATGACTGGTATCACACCAAATCTATGGACACTAAAATACAGTAAACTTTGTATCGGAAAGAAAGCCTAATCCACCAATGGGGCCCCTTATTGCAACCTTGAAGGTAGAACACTATAATGATTTTCAATTTAGCACACTAATGCAAAAGAAAGTAGGCAATATAGAATGTGGAGACATTTCTAGTTGTTCTGTAACTGGAATACAAACCGCTATTTATTTAGAGGTATTACTTTCGGTGTAGCTGAAATGACGAGCCATTAAAATTTAGAGAGGGTTAACTACCCATACCGCTAGTTAGCGAGGGTGGGGGGGTTAGCTTACTACCGCTTCCCTCTCACACAGTGGTGATTTAGCTAACTTTGTTTTTGGCTCTGATGGTGTACTGTCGTTGACGTTCCTCATCCTTTGCTGTTATCATTAGACTGCCATTAATTCTTTCGTGCTTTTTCTTTGTGTTAGTGTGCGTGTGTGTTGACTTCTGCGACCATGCGCACCTGCCCTGGACTCGATGGCCGGCCCTGCGGAATTTATATGTCGGCAGTAAAGACCGATCATCACACCCTTTGTCCTGCCTGAAGAGGTCATCAGTGTGATAGTAATAACCAGTGTAGTGAGTGTCGGGAGTGGTCTGCCTCCCAGTCGGAGAGGTTTGGGTGACGACGGAAGAAGAATTCTAAGCGGGATATTTTTTTTTCGAAGGTTCCTTCGAGGAGGTAAAAACCCAAGGCCTCTTCTTCTGTCTCCTGACCTTCTTCCTAAGCTCCTATTCATTCAGCCTCTTCTAAGAGACCATCAAGTAGTAACGTAGACCCTTTTAATTGCGGCCAACCCCGGTCCTCGAGAGATGGTGTTGCTTCCCCTAGCGAAGCTGCTCCACCTCTCCCCCTGGGTGAGGTCTTGTTTATGTCTTCTGTTTTACAAGTATGGTCTTCCTTGGAGAATCCGGGTCCACCCTCCAAGGACTCCTTGCTGGAGCTCATTCTCTGGGTTGCAAGTGTGCAGCCGTCGTCGTCGACTTCGGAGGTAGATCCTCTAGCGCTCGTCAACGTCGTGGTGTGAGAGGTGTCTTCTGTGGTTTTTGCAGATGCCCCTGCCCCTCCAGACTCTCCAGCTGTTGCTGCCGACTTAGCTTCCCCCCGTTCCTGATCATCCTTCGAGGGGGAAACTTAATCCGTGTCTCTCCTGCAAGTCTTTCTTCTCCCTCAGGGGAATTCTCTCATAGAAACTCCTTTTCGAAGGACTGCTGCTGCTCATGGTCAGCTTGATGATCCAACGGCCCCTGGAGGGCATCTCCATCGCAGAGCTCGCCCACCGCTTCGCCTTAGAGGTCGTCCTTCACCATCGGGGAAAAGGCGCCTCTTTGGCACTTCAGCCTCGTCATCGCAGCCGGCCCCCGCAGAGGAGTCTACGCTTCAGTCGTCTCCTAGCCCTTGACCTTCACCCATTCCTGGACCTTCTACTGACGACGCTGCTGCTAGTCCTCGGACTTCGGTCCTAGACTCTTCTCTAGATCATTCCCAATCTCCATCGGTGGATGTTTGCCCTTCCAAAGGGCACATCCTTGTTCCTGTGCTTCCTACCAGCCGACCTACAGACCTAACATCACCGTTCCTGTCTCCGTTACAGCCTCCTGAGGCCCTACCTAAGCATGCAGCTGCGTGCCAACGCTCTCCAGCTCGCCAGCGCCCTGCAGTGCACCAGCGCTCACCAACATCTCGTCAGCACCAGCCTGCTCTGTCATGTTTTACAGAGGCCCACGCTCTCCAGCTCATTAGCGCTCTACAATGCTTAGACAAACAGCCTTCATCTGCTTGTCCTCAGCGCCTTCCAGCTCAATCTTGCCACAAAGAACAACATTGCCAGCTCACCAGCCAACCTACGATCGCCAGCGCAACAGAACTCGCCGAAGCCTCAGTGCGCCTGCAACTTTGGTCTCCTGCGCGCCAGCGATCTCCTGCGCGCCCACAATCTTCTGCACGCCAGAGCTCTCCTGCACGCCAGCATTCTCCTGCGCACCAGCGCTTTCCTGCATGCCAGCACTCTCCCACTCGCGTCAGCGCTCTCCCACGCGCAAGCAATCTCCCACCTGCGCACACCAGCACTCTCCCACCTGCGCACGCCAGCGCTCTTCCACCTGCGCACGCCAACACTCTCCCGCACGTGCGTCAGCCCTCTCCTGTTCCAGCGCCAGCTCTTGCCAGTGCGCCAACGCTCTCCAGTGTCGAAGCTTCCAGCTGCTCTCTTGCATTCTCCTGCGCAGCGTCGTACTGCGCTCCCGAGCTCTCCTGCTGAGTCTAAGGGGAATTACTGCGCGCCAACGCTCTCCTGCGCATTCTAAAGAAGCTTCACAACGCTTTATTGCGCGCCAACGCTCTCCGGCACACCAGCGCCCTCCTGCGCACTTGCGCTCACCTGCGTACTTGCGCTCACCTGCATACTTGCGCAGTGACCAGCAACAGGAACATCACATTGACAGGTCACCATCGCCTCGTTCCCCTCCCTACAAACGCCTTTCAGCGTGTCTGGCAGGAAAAGGGGAACGGGCCTCTACAGAAGGGTTCAGGATTCCAAAACTGCCTTCCTCTAAGGCGGACCCAACTACAGCAGAGACTCCTCGTAGGGAACCTTCGGTCCCTTTCCTTTCTGGGGATCTGTCTGACAATGCGTCAGTCAGTCAACAGCCATGGTTCAGTGCTTTGGTTAGGGCAGTGGTACAGGCCTTCAATCCTGCTCTGTCTGGCCACTCTTCGGAGCATCCTACAGCTCCAGCAGACCCTCTGCAAGGAACCATGGCTTCTTTTTCTCTCCTGAAGAGGAAAAGAAGAGTCTCAGACGCAGTCACTTCCTTGAGGGTAAAGCTGACTCCGGTTAGACCGTCAAGGCCAGCTCCTCCTGCATCTTCCTCCGAGTACTCTCCTACTTCACCTCTGCTGAGAGTCGCGTGAGGAAAGGACCTCCTTCCTTCCACCTTCGGAGGAAGCCCCCCCCTCACATGGAGAGTTTCCCACCACTAACGGAAATCAGGAGGGACATGACATCTCGGCCTTCGACGCTGGAGTCCTACCTCCTTCCTCGGAAGGAGTCCAAGGACTCCAAGACTCTTCCAAAGTCCTCTTCTAGGACTTCGAAGTCTACAAAGACAGCCGGTCACTTGAGGGATGTCCGCGACCCACCCCGAGAAGAGCTTTCGGGAATGGAAGAAGGAGACTTCACTGCGAGTCCAACGTCGGAAGGAAAGCAATAAGTCAGAACATGCATTCTGGCAGGTTCTGACTCTCTTAAGGGTTCTCAATGTGTTACTGACCCAGATAACCCCACGGGAGGGCAAGGACACAGTCTTAGACCGTGTCTTTGGCACCTAGAAACCCTCAAACCCTCAAAGACCATTGCAGCCTTGTCCTGGCCTTAAATGCCGATGGATGCCAGGGCTAAGATCGCTCTACAGCTCTCCGAACATGCTTCCTCCCAACGTTCCGGCTCTACCAATAGGCTTCTCCCACCTCCTCGTATCCAACAGAGGAGGTATTTTGAGATTCTGGAGGAGCCTTGTCCAGCTCTTCCTCTCCATCACTCCTTGGAAGAGCTGACCAAGAGAGTTTCCAGAGAGAGACTCCAATCGATAGGTCTCTTTCTCGGCAACCGAGATCTTTAATCAGGAGAAGGTCACGAAGTACGCCATGCAGGCTACTTCGTGCCTTGATGTCTGGTTAGGGACCTTGGGAATCTTAGTACGGACTGAGGATTTCTCTAAGGAACGTACTAGGAAAGCAATGGAGACTTTCCTGCTCGCACTTGAGTTTCTCGCCCACCAAGTTTCGACCTTGTGGGCGAATACCATCCTGAAACGTCGGGACGCGGTGTCTAAGATGTTCCATTAACAAGTCCCAAATGCCTAGATCACAAGGCTCAGATATTCCTCTCCAGAGGGAGCCCATCTATTTGAGCCTAAGAACGTGGAACATGCTGCTAAGGGATGGAGGAAGTCCCATCAGGACTCCCTCCTCCATAAGGCTTTGACTTCCAAGCCTTATAAACCACCAGCTCCTTAGCAGTCCTGTCCAGCCAAGACCATGATGAACAAGACAGCAGGGAAGACCACGGTGTCTAAGAAGCCCTTTCCTCCCAAGGACTGGAAAGGCACTAAGTCCTCCAGGCGAGGAAAATATCCGAGAGGGAGCACCCAAGGCCGCAAACAGTAGGATAGGTACTTCCCCTGCTTGTCCATCAGTAGGGGGATGCCTACAAAGTTGCTCTGACAGGTGGAAGCAACTCGGGGTCGAACCCTGGACAATCTCTGTGATTCGTCTAGGGCAGGGGTCGGGAAACTCTTTTGTGTGTTACCCCAAATGAATTTGTAGTAATATTAATTTACCCCTGACTGAAGTAGTCTGGAGCATAAACCAGTTCACTTATAGAATTTATGGATAATAAAAACATTAAAAAAATTAAATTAGGGTAATGTATTATTTATTTCATCGTTCATGGGGAAGTAATAGTAATTTTTGTTTGCAGGGAAATAGCACGCAACAAAAAATCGTAGGCGTTTATATATTTATAAAATAAAAGAGCCACACTTTTCAGCATTTGGTGGCAAGCAAGCAAAATTATTGACCATCATGTATTTCTAATTCGTACAAAACCAGAACTTTTATGTTATTCAATCCACTATTATCAGGTAAATTTTTACCCCTTTCTGGCACAAGAATGACACAAATAAAACATATAAAATCATTTAAAACTTGAATATTTTATTCAAATCAACTCGCCAAGGCTTTGGAAAATGCCATGGTTTCGACATGGATACAACGATCTCAATATCAGGGATTTTGATGTCACTAATATTTGGTTGCTGTCTTCAAGGTCCAATGTATTTTGTTTTTAGACATACAAGGGTAAAAAACTCATATTCTCACAGGTACGGTATTGTGAAAGGTAACATAATTATATTTCCAAAAACTTGAGACATCCTCCTTGGTTTCAAATTCCATACTAGTTTCAGAGTTCGAATGAAGTTCAATAAGCTCTTCTCCCAATTCTTCAAGCTCTTAAAGCAAATCAGACAGTTCACATTAGAAGGGATTTACAACCCAGCTGAAAGTATCGGAATCAAGCTCTGGAAAGTAGTCACAGAACATATTTCTAAGTTTGGTTAGGTGGCTTGTGACCAACTCCTTCATGTGACTAAAACTGTAGTCTCCAAAGCCTTCCAAAAGTTCTGTCAGGTTTGAAAAGACAGTGATGTTATTGGCATTCAATTTAGGGTTCAACTACTGAAGCTTTGATACAAATGCTGAGATTTTTTTCCTTGCTAAGATGAGATTGATATTCTTTCCTTGCAATTCCTTGTTCGGTGCATTGCTTTTCCAACTAGGGTTGTAGATTAGCAAGTAATAATAATAATAATAATAATAATAATAATAATAATAATAATTTAAATGTCCAAAAAGGTCAGCTAAGTATACAAGATGAGTTAGCTAGGTTGATTTTTTAAACTTATCTGCAAGCGTGTTTTTGATCTGGCAGAAGCATTTTAAGTATGGTTTTAAGAGCCAACACTCATTTCAGGACATTTCCACATGAAAGCCAACTAGAAAAGAAGAGTTGAATATTGAGCATCTTTATCTTCATATAAATCCCGAAGATGCTCGTGTTTACTGCATGATTTTTACAATACTGATCATGTTAATTACATCTTCAATGCATTCTTTTCTCCAACTTTCATTTTAGTTTCCCTCACTTAACACATAAATTACCCAAAATATCGTCTAAATTACCCCATCTTGGGTAATTTACCCCGGTTCCCCGACCACTGGTCTAGGGTATCGCGTCCCATTCATAACATCTCTTCCTCCCCTGACCAGTGTCTATAGACTCCTTTGCCATGGGATCAGCAAATGGGCTGGCTCTTCTGGCAGAAGTCTAGACCCTGTTGAAGAAGGGTGGTCTCCAGGAGGTCCTCGACAGTTCCCTAGGCTTCTTCAGTCGACTCATTCTTGTGGAAAAGGCGTCTGGAGACCAGTCATAGACCTCTCAGTTCTGAACAAGCATGGAGACAGCAGACACGGTCAGAATAGTGTAAGACCACAGGACTTCATGTGCACACTAGACCTAAAGGTCATGTACTTCCAGATCCCAGTCCATCCATCTTCAAGGAAGTACTTAAGATTCAGCCTAGACAACAGGAAATATTAGTTCAAGGTACTGTGCTTCGATGTTTCCACAGCACCTCAAGTTTTTACCAGTGTTTGCCCTAGTGTCATCTTGGGCACACAGGATTGGCATCCGTCTCCTTCGTTATCTGGATGACTGGCTAATCCTAGCAGATTCGGTGTCAATCCTTCTTCAAGATCGAGACAAACTTCTGAGGCTTTGCCAAGATCTAGGGATCATGGTAAACCTCGAAGTCCTCTCTGCTTCCTACGCAGAGACTGGTATACCAAGGCATGATAATAGACACCAATCTCCACAAGCCTTCCCATCAGACGACAGAAAAGCAAGGCTGAGAAAGGTCGCAAGACCCTTTCTCAGACGAGAAGAACTTCCAGCCCAGCCCAGATGTGGTTACGTCTCCTTGGTCACCTTTCATCACTGGCCCGTCTATTTCCCAAAGGTTGCCTCAGGATGAGATCTCTCCAGTGGCGACTCATGTCCTGGTGGAATCGGGCTCTCGATTCCCCGGGATATTCGGATCCCCATTGGATCAGCAGAACAGACGGACCTCTAATGGTGGGTGGCAGACGAGAACCTACGAAAGGGAGTGGATCTTCTCGTCCTCCCCTCGGATTTGATGCTGTTCTCAGACGTTTCTAAAAAAGGGTGGGGGCTCACGTGCTGCACCACATGACATCAGGCCTCTGGTCAGAGTTGGAAGAGTACCTCCACATAAATCTCCTAGAGATGAAAGCTGTCTTTCTGGCCCTTGACCAGTTTCAACAGTTCCTGGCAGGCCACAAAGTGGTGGTGATGAGCAACAACACCACAGTAGTGGCTTACATCAACAAGCAAGGAGGTACTTTTTCACAGCCCCTTTCATATCTAGCAGTAGAGATACTGAGATGGGTTGGGATTCACTCGATACCACTATCGGCACGCTTAATTTCGGGCAAGAGGAATGTCTTCGCCAACAACTTGAGCAGAGCATCTCTGATAGTGAGTACTGAGTGGTCTGGATCATCTAGTAGCCAACAAAGTCCTGACTTTGTGGGGTTCTCTGACAGTGGACCTCTTCGCAACGGCCCTGAACTTCAGGCTCCCATTGTACTGTTCCCCTGTCCTAGACCCCAAGGCTTTCGGGCAAGATGCATTCCATCAACGGTGGGACAACATCGACGTTTACGCCTTTCCCCCCCGTTCTGTCTGATGAGGAGGATACTCAACAAAGCCAGAACATCGGCCAACCTCTCAATGACCCTCTTAGATCCGCCAAGGCATCACGTGGAATGGTTTCTGGACCTTCTGCAACTCCTGAGAACTCCCTCCACGACACGATCTACTCAAACAGCCACATGCTAACATGTTCTACAAAGCCGTAGCTTCGCTACGACTTCATGCCTGGGGACTATCCAGCATCTCCTCTCTCAGAGAGGATTTTCGCAACAAGTTGCAATCAGGATATCTGGACACCTGCGAAAGTCATCAGCAGCAGTCTACCAGGCAAAGTGGAAGGTCTTCTGTGGTTGGTGTCGTGGAAGGGGTATTTCTCCTCTCGTTGCCTCTTCCAGCAATAGTGGAGTTCCTTGTGTATTTGCGGTAAGGAATGCGCCTGTCAGTCTCGGCTGTAAAAGGCTATCGCTCAGCCTTTAGCCTCGCCTTTAGACTGAACATATTGGACATTTCTTCATCGCTAGAACTTTCTTTACTCATGAGTTATGAACTTACCTGTCCTCAGTCTGAAGTGAGACCTCCCCCATGGAATCTGGTTAGAGTTCTCAGGTCTCTTAAGAGACCTACCTATGAACTATTACACCAGGGCAACAGATTGCCATCTAACTTGGAAGACAGTGGTCCTGCTAGCTTTGGCTTCGGCCAAGCAAGTCTGTGAACTTCATGGTCTCTCATATGACATCGCCCATTCAAGAGAATAGGGAGAGGTAACGTTCAGCTTCGTCCCTGAGTTTATTGCTAAGACTCAGAACCTGGGAGTAGCGGATCCTCGATTCGACTCCTTCCGTATTTTGAGTCTTAGTTCTGTAACAGATGACCCTGATCATCTCTTACTCTGCCCAGTGAGGAGTTTGAAGCTCTACCTTAAGAGAACAGCCGCAGCCCGTCCTCGTCTGCCTGCACTCTTTGTCAGCACAGGAAGGACCAAGAGAAGGGTCACTAAGAACACAATCTCAGCATGGATTTGCAAGGTCATAGATCATGCACTGAATCCAGACCCTTCTCCTTCACGCTGCCCCAGAGCTCATGGTGTCGGGCGTAGCTACGTCCCTGGCATTCAAGAGGAACTTCTCAGTGGTGCAGGTTCTTCAGGCTGGGGTGTGGAATTGACAAACTACTTTCACATCCCACTACCTGCAAAATGTGACCCACAGGAGGGTCGATACGTTTTCTATCGGTTCTGTAGTGGCTGCACAACAGCTGGTTGTATACCTCAAGCTCCTTATTGGATAAGTTGCAGAAGGTTGAGGGCACTGTTATCCTCCTCTCTCTTGGGAAAAGCAGCCTCCTGGGTTCTCTGCACAAGGTGACCTCAAACCACTGCAGGTAAACCATGCTCCCTTGTGTACCTAGTATTAAGCTAATACTGTTGCGTCCCCATCCCGTGGCAAGGTGGTATTGGGAAAGTCTTGGTTACAACAGTTTTTCCTACTAAAGACTCGGAATAACTTTATCTGGACGGTCACACTTCTAAATATCTTGACACAGCTTGCATAGGCCATGGACCGTAGCAAGGTTTTAGCCAGGCGCAGGGACCCCTTGTTTTGAATACTAATATACTCAGATAAGGAGTCCCAGGGTAAAAGCCAAAAGCCAGATTGGCAGGGATGTCCACCCTTCCAAATGGGCTAGTCACCCCTAAATAAATAGCGTAGGTTTGTATTCCAATTACGGAATAAATGGCAAATTCGTAGATAATTTGTATTTTTCCTAACGATACAAACCTCCGCCAGCCCTATCCCCTTGAAGTCCTACCTCCAAGCAAAGTGAGCTAAATCACCGGTGTGTGAGTGGGAGCGGTAGCAAGCTACTCCCCCCTACCCTCACCAATTAGTGGTATGGGGAGTTAACCCTCGCTAAATTTTAATGGCTCGTCATTTCAGCTACACCAAAAGTATTACCCCTGAATAAATAGCTAAGGTTTGTATCGTTAGGAAAAATACAAATTATCTACGAATTTGTCATATTTGGCAAGGAATCCATCTTAATCCATGCCAAATCTAGAATGCAGTTTTTTATGCTAAATAATATAAAGATAGAAGAAAATTTATTAGTAGATATTAAGCCACATTTGAATTCAAGTCATGGAAGAGGAGTCATTTTTAACAAAGATCTTTATGATTTTAGTGAGGGTGAAATCTTGGATATGAGTCCTAAAGAAATATGGAAGGTTCATAAGATTCCCAGAACCTCCATGATTATTTTAGCATTTGAAAACCATGATGTACCCTCTCATGTATATATTGCAAATGAGAGAATACCAGTTCGGCTTTACCGACAGAAACCTTTGCAGTGTTGCAATTGCTTCAAATTTGGGCATCCATTTAGGGTATGTAAAAACATAAAGATTTGTGACAATGGTTCTCGTCCCGAGTATGAACCCTGCACTTCTATTACAAAGTGCAATAATTACAACCAAAAACACAGAGCAACTTATGAGAAATGTTCTCAATATGAAATAGAGAAGCAGTTGTTCAGAAGTCAGATGCAGAGCATATCAGTGTGGGATATGCTAGGCGACTTCTAACCAAGACCAAAAGCTATGCCAATACCT
This sequence comes from Palaemon carinicauda, assembly GCF_036898095.1. Lineage (NCBI taxonomy): Eukaryota > Metazoa > Arthropoda > Malacostraca > Decapoda > Palaemonidae > Palaemon > Palaemon carinicauda. The sequence goes on along the minus strand of NC_090757.1, from coordinate 52,126,845 downwards.
TAAAATCTAAGGATGCTGGACATCCAGAGAGAACTATAAAACCAGCTAGACAAGATAATGGAAAACTTTCTCTTCCTAAACCACCTTCTATGGCTAACACCATGCCTCCTACATTAGATTTGGTGCCTATTCACAAAGGCACCACCCATTTCCTCTAAATCTGCTATATCTCAGATGAACAGCCCAAGGCTTTCATCTCGGGTAGCATCATTGCCAGATTTAGGGGAGGAATCCCATACTAGAGAGCTATTGGATGCACTTGCCATAATGAAAGTGCATAATCCTAATGGCTCTCAATCGAAAAAGAGGGAGACCACCATCCCTCTTCCCTGCAACGAGAAATGCAAAATTACCTATTGGAAATAGGTACAATATTTTATCTAAAAAAGATTAGCCTTCAACAAACTTAAATCAATCAAAAATTCAAGTCGAGGTTCACCATCTGCCTCAAGAATTAGGTAAAAAGAACATTGAAAAGGCAAATGTAAAACCTAATTTATCAAGACCCTCTCTAAAGAAGCCTATAGGAAATAATGTTAAATCAAAAACTGCCAATGGGAACACCTCATTCAAGATGTCTTCCATAGATAATCCATAGTTGTTCCGTAACCGAAATACAAACCACGCTACTGTATTTACATGGGGTTTTACTTTCAGCGTAGTTGAAATGACGAGCCATAAGAATTTTAACGAGGGTTAACTACCCCCGCGCTAGTTAGCAAGGGGGTAGGGGGAGTGGTAGCCCACGCTCTCCTACGCGCCAGCGCTCTCCTGTGCCTCAGAGACCTCCTGTGCGCCAGCGTTCTCCAGCTCGCCAGCGCACTTCTGCTCCTGCTACGCTCAATGCGCGCCATCGGTCTCCTGAGCGTCAACGATCTCCTGCTCGTCAGCGCACAACGGCTCGCCCAGTTCCTGATGTGCGCCATGCACGCCAACGTGCGCCCGCGCGCCCACGATCTCCGGATCTGGGCGCAGGCAGGGACACTGTCCCTCCTCCTCCTCGCCAAGGTTTGCCTACGCGCCAACCGATGGCGCGAACTCTCCTGTGCGCACTTCAAAGCCAGCCCGAGTTCGTGCGCGGCGCGCCCACGAGATGTCTCCTGAGCCCACCCACGAGCGTTCGCCCTTGCGCAAATCATCGCCTTCTGGTCCTGCGCCCCAGCTGGTTCCCTCGGAACACGCACCTGCGCCCCAGCGATCTCCTGCGAGCCAGCAACCTCGTGCGCGCCCACGCGATCCTTCGCCTGCGCGCAAGCGCTCTCCTATGTGCCAACGCGCCCCTGCACCGGATCGCCACAGGTCTCCGACACGCCCGCGCGCTAACTCGCCTGTTCGCGCTACGCGCCATCACTCGCCAACGTGCCGTCACTCTCTAACGCGCCGACACTCGCCAACGCGCCAACGCGCCATCGCTCGCCAACCCGCCATCACTCGCCAACGCTCCACCGATCGCCTACGCGCCATCGCTCTCCCGACCGCCAGCGCTCTCCCTTGCAGCCGCGCGCACCCTCACCTGCGCGCCCACGCGCACCTTCACCTACGCGCCCACGCGCACCTTCGCCTGCGCGCCCAAGCGCCCCCTTGCCAGCGCGCCCGCGCTCCCTCGCCCCCGCCTGCCCGCGTCGTCATCTGCGCGCATTCGCCCGCCCACGTTCGCCCGCCCGGCGATTCGACCATCGCGCCAGCGCGACGCCGCCAGCGATTCCCGCCGGGTTTCGCAGCGCGCCCAACCGTGCGAGCCGTCGGGGACGCGTGCTTCCAGATCCTCGTCATCGCAATCTCCACCCCGCAAGCGCAGAGCTACGCTAGTCCAGGAGCAGGAAGAATCTTCGGAGAGGTCCTCGCAACATTCTTCTTCTTTTCAGGCAGGCCCCGTAGTATCCACTCCTAAGGATCAGCCGATCCCCTTCCCTCCAGCGGGTGTTGCTGACACTGCGTCGGTCAGCCGCCAGCCTTGGTTTGGATCCCTGATCAAAGCGGTCGTGCAGGCGATGAAGCCGGCCCTCGCTGATCTGGGACTGAAACCAACGGCACCCGCTTCCCCGCTGAAGAGAAGGAAAGGAGTGGACTTCGTGGTTACTTCTCCCAGGGTTAAGTTGGCTCCCAAGAAGTCTGTCGGGAAGGCCCCTTCCCCTTCACGGACGTTTTCTCCTTCCCCTGTGGACGAAGCCTTTCCGTCCTCGGGAATCCAGCGAGGTGAGGCGTTCTCCCACGGCACCAATGGGAGGAACCCCACCTCGAGGAAGAGAATCGTCTCGCGTGGAGAGGAGACCCCAGACTTCTTTGCTTGAGTCCTGTATCCCTCCCAGGAGGGAGCCTAAGGACTCGAAGACTGTCCCTAAGTCTTCCACCCGGATTCGACCGGAGCTACCGAGACCCCAGGAGAACGTCCACGTTTCTCCCCCAGGTAGAGCTACTGGGGACAGGAGACCTCGCTGCCAGCCCGCAAGGAGGAGAACAGCACGAGTCGGAGCATGCCTTATGGCAGGTCCTGAGTTTGATGAGGCAACTCAATGGATTAAAGGACCCCGAGACCACCTCTCGCCAAGGCAAAGACAGGGTCCTGGACCAGGTCTACGGTACCCAGAAGCTCCCAAAGGCCAGCGCGGCTCTGCCCTGGTCCCAGGGAGTGAAGGGTGCCAGAGACAAGGTTGAGGGCCAGCTTGCCAAACTCGCCTCCTCCAGCCGTTCCTCTGCCAGAAACAAACTCCTCCCACCTCCTCGCGTACAGGAGGTACTTCGAGATCATGGGGGAGTCCAGTTTAGCTCTTCTCCTCCACCACTCCGTGGAAGAGCTCTCTAGGGGGATTTCTTTCGAGAAACTCTCCACCCGGCAGGCGACATTCTCGGCTACGGAGATCCTAAGCCAGGAGAAGGTTGCGAAGTGTGCCATGCAGGCCACTTCGTGGCTGAACATCTGGCTGGGGTCTCTGGGCATCCTGTTGCGATCCGAGGACTTGTCCAAGGAGAGCACCAGGAAGGCCCTTGAGACTTTCCTCCTCTCGGGCACGCTCCATCAAGTTTTTAGCTTACCAAGTTTCGAACTTGTGGGCTAACTCTCGATCCTAAAACGTCGGGATGCCGTGACCGAAAGGTTCCACTCGAGGGTCCCAGCCGTGGATGTCAGCAGGCTCAGACACTCCTCCATCCTTGGAGAGAGTTTGTTGAGCCCAAGGATGTAGAACGGACAGCTGAGAGGTGGAGGAAGTCGAATCAGGAATCGCTCCTCCAAAGGGCCCTTACATCTCGGCCCTACAAACCTCCAGCTCCTCAACAACAACCTCAGCAGCCTCGTCAGTCTAAGACACCGAGACAGGCTCCGGCAGCGAAGGCCAAGGTGTCTAAACAGCAGCCCTTTCCTGTCAAGGACAAGAAAGGTGGTAAGTCCTCCAGGGGAGGTAAGAATCCTAGGGGGAGCGGCCGAGGCCGTAAACGCTAGGATTGGCAATCCCCCTGCATGTCCACCAGTGGGGGGATGCCTACAAAGTTGCGCGAACAGGTGGCAGCAACACGGGGCCGATTCCTGGACGATCTCTGTGATCAGCCAAGGATATCGCGTCCCGTTCATAACATCTCTTCCTCCCCTGACAGCGAATCCAGTGTCGTTGAGCTCCTATGCCATGGGATCGGTAAAGGGGCTAGCCCTTCGGGCAGAAGTCGAGACCATGCTCAAGAAGGATGCTCTCCAGGAGGTCGTCGACGGCTCCCCAGGCTTCTTCAGTCGACTCTTTCTTGTAAAGAAGGCGTCTGGAGGCTGGAGACCTGTCATCGACCTCTCAGCTCTGAACAAGTTTGTCAAGCAAACTCCGTTCAGCATGGAGACAGCGGACACGGTCAGACTTACAGTGAGACCGCAAAACTTCATGTGCACTCTGGATTTAAAGGACGCGTACTTCCAGATCCCAGTCCATCCGTCTTCCAGGAAGTACTTGAGATTCAGCCTAGACAACAAGACCTACCAGTTCAAGGTGCTGTGTTTCAGTCTCTCCACAGCACCTCAGGTGTTCACCAGAGTGTTCACCCTGATTTCTTCGTGGGCACACAGGATCGGCATCCGTCTCCTCCGCTATCTGGATGACTGGCTGATCCTGGCAGACTCGGAGTCGACCCTTCTTCGACACCAAGACAAGCTTCTTGGGCTTTGCCAAGATCTAGGGATCATGGTAAACCTTGAGAAGTCTTCTCTGCTTCCAACTCAATGTCTGGTATATCTAGGCATGATATTAGACACCAATCTCCACAAAGCCTTTCCATCAGACGACAGGATAGCAAGGCTGAGGAGGGTCGCAAGACCTTTCCTCGGACGGGAAGCCCTTCCAGCCCAATCTTGGTTACGTCTCCGTGGTCACCTAGCCTCCCTGGCCCGTCTAGTTCCGAACGGCCGCCTCAGGATGAGATCCCTTCAATGGCGGCTCAAGTCCCGGTGGAATCAAGGCAACGATTCCCCGGACACTCTGGTTCCCATCAGACCCGCGGAACGGACGGACCTACAGTGGTGGCTGACTGACGGAAACCTATGAAAGGGAGTGGATCTTCTCGTCCTCCCCCCGGATTTGATGCTGTTCTCGGACACGTCAAAAGAAGGGTCGGGGGCCCACGTTCTGAACCAGAGGATCTCAGGCCTATGGTCAGAATCAGAAAGGTGCCTCCACATCAACCTGCTAGAAATGAAGGCAGTCTACCTAGCCCTTCAACAGTTCCAACAGGTCCTGGCGGGCCACTCCGTGGTGGTGATGAGCGACAACACCACGGTAGTGGCTTATATCAACAAGCAGGGAGGTACCTTTTCACAACAGCTATCCCATCTTGCAGTAGAGATACCGAGGTGGACCGAAGTCCACTCGATTCCACTATCAGCTCGCTTCATTCCGGGCAAAAGGAATGTGCTCGCCAACAGTCTGAGCAGGGCTTCGCAGATAGTGAGTACCGAGTGGTCTTTGGATCCTCAAGTAGTCAACAAAGTCCTGACTTTGTGGGGTTCCCCAACAGTGGACCTGTTCGCGACAGCTTTGAATTTCAAACTGCCGCTGTACTGCTCCCCAGTCCCGGACCCCAAGGCACTCTGGCAAGATGCCTCCCAACAATGGTGGGACAACATCGACGTCTACGTCTTTCCACCGTTCTGTCTGATGAGAAGGGTGCTCAACAAGACCAGACTATCGGTCAATCTGTCAATGACCTTAATAGCTCCGCTATGGCATCATACAGAGTGGTTCCCGGACCTTCTGCAGCTCCTGACGGAACTCCCGAGAGAACTCCCCCCACGACACGAGCTACTCAAGCAACCACACTGCAACATCTACCACAAGGCCGTAGCTTCGCTTCGGCTTCACGCCTGGAGACTATCCAGCGTCTCCTCGTTGAGAGAGGCTTTTCGCAACAAGTTGCGGACAGGATGTCTCGACACCTGCGGAAGTCATCCGCAGGGGTCTACCAGGCGAAGTGGAGAGTCTTCTGTGGTTGGTGTCGTGGGAGGGGTATCTCTCCCCTCGATGCCACTATTCTAGCAATAGCGGAGTTTCTTGTGTATTTGCGGGAGGAAATCCGCCTTTCGGTCTCGGCGGTGAAAGGCTATCGCTCAGCCTTAAGCTTAGCCTTCAGGCTGAAAGGAGTGGACATTTCTTCTCGCTGGAACTTTCTTTACTCATACGAAGCTACGAGCTTACCTGCCCTCAGTCCCCTCCTTGGAACATGGTTCGAGTCCTCAGGGCTCTTAAGAGACCTCCATTCGAACCATTACGCCAGGCCTCCGATTAACACCTGACTTGGAAGACGGCGTTCCTGCTCGCTTTGGGGAGGTAACGTTCGGGTTCGTCCCTGAGTTTGTAGCTAAGACTCAGAACCCGGGAGTCCCGGACCCACGGTTCGACTCCTTCAGGGTCTCGAGTCTCCGTTCTGTAACAAGTGACCCAGACCATCTGTTACTATGCCCAGTGAGAAGTCTGAGGCGTTATCTGAAGAGAACGGCTGCAGTCCGTCCTCACGTGCAAGCCCTGTTTGTGAGCACGGGAAGGACAAAGGAGGGTCACCAAGAACACTATATCTGCCTGGATCCGAAGGGTCATCCACCACGCCTTGAATCCAGACCCTCCTCCGTCACGTCGTCCCAGAGCACACAATGTCAGAGGCATCGCTACGTCTCTGGCTTTCAAGAGAAACTTCTCGGTGACGCAGGTGCTACAAGCTGGGGTCTGGAAGCGTCAAACGACCTTCACAGCCCACTACCTGCAGGACATGACCCACAGGAGCCTTGATACATTCTCGATTGGCCCTGTGGTGGCTGCACAACAGCTGGTCTAGCCTCAGGCTCCTTAATGGACAGGTAGCAGAAGGTTGAGGGCATTGTTAGCCGGTTTTAGTCTGCGTGAACGAAAGAGCATGTCTGGCCCTTACTTCTTTCTTCATCCTCCCCTCTCTTGGGGAAAGCAGCATCCTGGGTTCTCTGCATAGCTGACCTCGAACCTCTGCAGGTAAACCATGCTCCCTTGTGTTCCTAGTATTAAGATAATACTGTCGCGTCCCCCATACCCTGACGAGGTGGTATTGGGAACGTCCTAGCCTAGAATTCCATCTAAAGGACTTCAGGTCAACTTCCTAGGACGAGTCACACTTCAACCCTCCACACACAAGCTTATGTAGGCCGCACGTTCCATGCGAAGCAAGGAACTTGCGAGGTGCAGGGACTCTTTTTCTCGACATGCTACTCTCTCGGTTTCTGAGTCCCCAGGTAAAAGCCAAAGCCAGTAAGGCCGGGACTTTCCTCCCTACCTAAGGGGTAAGTCACCCCATGTAAATAGCGTGGTTTGTATTTCGGTTACGGAACAAATGACAAATTCGGAGATAATTTTTATTTTTCCTAACCATACAAACCTTAGCTATTTACACATATTTTCCTGCCAGCCCTGTCCCCCAAGGCAAGTCCTACCTCTAAGTGAAGTGAAGCAGTTCACCGGTGTGTGAGGGGGGAGGGGTAGCTAGCTACCACTCCCTCTACCCCCTTGCTAACTAGCGTTAAAATTCTTATGGCTCGTCATTTCAGCTACGCCGAAAGTAAAACCCCATGTAAATAGCTAAGGTTTGCATGGTTAGGAAAAATACAAATTATCTCCGAATTTGTCATTTTTCTCCTCCATTTTGCAATGGAATTGTCAGGGTTTAAGGGCCAAATATGAAGAACCTAAGCTCTTCATTCATGAGCACTCCCCTATAGTTGTATGTCTACAGGAAAGCAAGCTTGATGCTAATACTACATGTCCTCGAGAGTATGTTATCTGCAGGACTCCATATGATCAACAAACAGGGAGCCATGACGGAGGTCTTACATATGTTTACCAAGATATTCCCCAAATATCTTTACCCGTTTGTATCCCTCTGCAGCCAGTGGTTGCACAAATTAATGTAGGGAGAAAATACACAATTTGCTTTCTTTATTTGCCTCCGAATGACATCTTATATAATGATTTAGTAGAGGTGATTCAACAACTCCCTCAACCTTTTCTCCTGTTGGAGGATTTTAATAGTAGACATCCTTTATGGGGCAATGTTTTAGCAAACACAAGGGGAAGCATTATATCATCAATTGTGGAAAATGAAGATGTGGGGGTACTTAATACAAGAGAGCCCGCGCACTTTCCTGTTCAGACAGGTACGTTGTTGTGCATTGATCTATCAATCACAAGCTCTAATTGCCTTCTCGATTTTGATTGGAGGACATTAAATGATTGGCATACTTGTGATCATGCACCTATCATTATATACACCAATAATGGTCCACCTTTTTAGAGATCGCCATGATGGAATCTTGGCAAGGTAGACTGGGTTAGATTTTGTGACTAAGCGAAATAGAAGTGAATGCAGAAGTTTGAAAATATCGATGATGCCATAGACTTACTGAATGGAACCCTTCATTTAGCAGGAGTTAATTCAATTCCCAAAACAACAGGGTTATTCAAACGACGACCAACCCCCTGGTGGTCTTTAGAACTAACTGCCCTGCACAGAGCCACAAGAAGGTCTTTAACTCGATTGTGCAGACGCCATACTGTACTGAGGACAATTTGATTATATACAAGAAATGTAGAGCACAGTTCCGTTGTGCCATGAAAGAAGCTAGGCGCCAGTCCTGGGTATCTTTTGTTTCCACCATTAACAGTAAAACACCACCATCCTCCTAAGGGGGGAAAGTAAAAAAGATAGCTGACAAATTTACCCCCAATCCACCACCAGTTTTGAAGGTGAATGATCAGTATGTGACTGGATCAACCGAGGTTAGCAATACCTTAGGTGATCATTTCTCGGATGTATCATGCAAGTGTTATGCAGTCCCTGGACACCAGTATAGGAGCATTGAAGAAAAGAAAATTTTAAATTTTGCAACAGGAAGGGAAGAGTCCTATAATTCTCCTTTTTATGAATAGTACTTACCTGGCAGTTATATATATATACTGTAGCTTAAGTCTCTGACTTCCGGCAGAATTTATTCGAAAATCGCGGCAACCGCCTTGTGGTGGTTAATAACCCTTACAGGTTGGTACCTGGAATCATTCCCGTTTTCTGTTCTTTAGATTATCTCTGCCGGCCGGATCGACAACATCGTTGGTCCGCCATTAAGAGTTTTTCTAAGCGCTTTCCCTACATCGCTGTTTTGGACTTCGTTTGGTGAAGTACATTGTTTTGGGATTTGGAAATCGTGTTTTGTTATTATTATTGTATTTTTTGCTTTGTTTATCATGAGTGAAAAACTTCATATTCGTGTATGTGCGAGTGATGTATGCAAGGTGAGGTTACCGAAAGTGTCGGTTGACCCTCACACAGTTTATATGGGTTGCAGGGGGTTTGAATGTGCACTAAATGATAGGTGCAAGGAATGTGAGGGTTTAAATGAAGATGATTGGTTAGCTATGAAGCGCTATGTGCGCAAACTAGAACTCGATAGAGTTAGGAGAGCTAAATCAAAGTCAAAGTCTGCTAGTGAAACTAGTTTAGATTTATCTATTGACCCTTTAATTGTTACCTCTTTGGAAGTTTTTCCTTCCCCGAAGGTAGTAACTCCTGCCCCTTCTACAGGATCTGCGACTGTGGATGACCCTCGGTATGCCAGGATGGGTGCTGAGTTGGAGGCCATTAAAGTACAACTTGCGGCCTTTAAAGGTAAGGGTGAAAGTGATATTAGTGCTTGTGAAAGTGCAGTGGAGGTGGCGGCTGATCGAACCTGTCATACCCTTAGGTCTAGACCTCTACCAAGCTCCCAGGACCAAGGGAGAAGGTACGTCGAAAGCCGAAAGGGGGTAAGAGGTGCTTATCCTCGGTCAGTCGTCGCCTCAGACAGTCCTGTTGCGACCTCCCAACAGAAAAGACGTGTCGGATCCGTTTGTGTCTTCACCTGATCCTTCTCCCAAACGCAAGTGGCAGTACGAATCAAGACCGACGAAGAGGAGGTGGGACCGGGATGTGCAGTCTCGCTCTCCCTCTCCCGGTTCGAGTAGCCGAGAACCTAAACCTTCTGAGGATGACTTCGATGTTGTTCCTGTTAAGAGGACGAAACAGAGAGTCCTTAGCCAAGTTAAACCTGATAAACTTCCTGCTTCTACTGCCAGCACTCCCAAACAGCTGCCTCCTTCGGAACCGCGAGAACCAGCAGAAGTTGCTAAAGCTTTCATGGCTGTTCTGCAGGAACAGCTTTCATCACTAGTGCAAGCTTTCAGCCGCCCTCCTTCCCAGTCCAACAGACGTAAGGATGTCTCTTTGCCAGTTAAGAGATCGTCTTCTAAGAGGGAACGAAGTATCTCTCCAAAGAAACCTATGCGTACTTCGTCGGCCATACGACAACGCACACCCTCTTCATCGGCTCGACGCCAGGACTTTACTTCCTCTCGCTCTCGGCGCCAGGACGATACTGCCTCTCGCCCTCGGCGCCAGGACGATTCCACTTCTCGCTCGAAGCTCCAGGATGTTTCTGCCTTGCATTTTATGCAGTAGGCCGAATGCAGCCTGCATTATTAGGACGAATGCAGCCTGCATTATCAGGACGAATGCAGCCTGCCTTATCAGGACGAATGCAGCCTGCCTTATCAGAACGATACCGCTTCTCGTCATCAGGACAATACCTCTTCTCGCCGCTAGGACGACAGCAACGCTCGGCGCCAGGACAACACCTACGCTCGGCGCCAGGACGCAAGCACCTCTCGGTGCCAGGCTGCTTGCAGCCCTCTTCTTAAAGATGTTGACCTTGATCAGGACCTCGATGATGTATCGGAAGAGGAAGAGAAACCTACCGACTCTGCTAGTGACTATAAGGTTCTGTCTTGCTCCCTTTTAGAACTACTGTATATGGGGAGGAATTCCAACCTTCGGCGCCTCGTTCTCCTCAGTCACAATTCACCAGGAAGAAGGCTACGAAACATTCGGCCTTCATCAAAATGAAACTTTCAATTTCTGCCAGGAAAGCACTCGCTAAGGTGGGTGATTGGATGAAGGAACGGAGGCAAGCTGTCAAGACCACCTTTTCTTTCCCACCATCTCGGCTCGCTTCCAAGGCTGGTATGTGGTATGAGGCAGGGGAACCTTTGGGTCTAGGAGTGCCTGCCTCCTCCCAAGGTGACTTCTCTGCTCTTGTGGACTCGGCAAGAAGACACGCTCTGAACTCTGCCAAGGTGATGTGGTCCATGTCGGAGCTTGATCACCTCGTCAAGGGAATTTTCAAGGTTTTTGAGGTTTTTAGCTTCCTAGACTGGTCTCTCGGAACTCTGGCCAGGAAGACAGAACTTCTGGAAGGCACAAAGGATCTGACGAGTATCATGTCCCGAATGGACAAAGCTCTAAGGGATGGGGCTAATGAGTTGGCTTCCCTTTTCTCAGCAGGGGTCTTGAAGAAGAAGGCCCTGTTGTGCTCCTTCACCTCTAGATCGGTGACTGTTGCCCAGAAGTCGGAGCTGCTTTACGCCCCTGTGTCACACCATCTCTTTCTCGAAGCTCTGGTCAGAGATACCTCCCTTTCTCTGGCACAAAAGGCTACTCAGGACCTTTTATCTCGGTCTGCTAGAAAGCCTTTGTCTGTTGCTCCTGCTCCTCTGAAGAAGGAAGAGAAGAAGTTCCAGCAGCCCTTTCGGAGTAGGGCTTCCTCGAGAGCGGATTTCAGGGGGAGAAGACAAGAGTCAGGGCCAAGGACCAGCAGAGGTGCGTTTAGGCCCCAATCCAAGAAATGAGATGGAAGTCCTCCAAATAACAGTAGGGGCAAGGCTGTCTCGTTTTTGGCAGTCTTGGAAGAGGAGAGGGGCGGACACCTGGTCCTCTCGGTCATCAAGGAAGGTTACAAGATCCCCTTTTTAAAGAAGCCTCCTCTCTCAGATACTCCCCTAGCCTTAGTGGCACAGTACGCCGACGCAGGGAAACAAGAGGCTCTTCTGGAGCTAGTCGACCAGATGTTGGTAAGGGAGCAATAGAGCCAGTTCTGGACCTTACCTCCCGAGGCTTTTACAATCGCCTGTTTTTGGTTCCCAAGAACTCGGGTGGATGGAGACCAGTCCTAGATATCAGCTCTCTGAATGCCTTTGTGGAGAAAACAAAGTTCTCCATGGAGACGACTCAGTCTGTGCTGGCAGCAGTTCGTCCAGGCGACTGGATGGTATCTCTCAACCTGCAGGACACTTATTTTCACGTCCCCATTCATCCAACTTCAAGGAAATATCTGAGATTTGTGATTCAGGGCAAGTGCTTTCAATTCAGGGCACTTTGCTTCGGTCTGAGCACGGCTCCTCAAGTTTTTACCAGGCTTATGGCGAACGTGGCAGGCTGGTTACATCAAGAGGGGATAAGGGTATCCTTTATCTAGACGACTGGTTAATCCGATCACAGTCTAAAGAAAAATGTCTGGAGGACCTACAGAAGATGTATACGATGACTCAGGACCTGGGACTCATCATCAACAGGGAGAAGTCTCAGACCAAGCCGAATCAGTCTATTCTCTATTTGGGGATAGTTCTGAATTCAGTTCTTTTTCGGGCTTCTCCCTCCCAGGAAAGGCAGACCAGGTGCCTAGAGAAAGTCAGAAAATTTTTAAAGAAGCAGGAATGCTCAGCGAAGGAGTGGATGAATTTGCTGGGAACTCTATCCTCCCTAGAACAGTTTGTCTCATTGGGGAGACTGCACCTAAGACCTCTGCAACACTTCTCGCAAAGGTATGGAACAGGAAGACCCATGAGGACTCCTTTTCCTTTCGCATTCCGACAGAGATCAAGGATCTTTTGATGTGGTGGCTGGACCCAGCTGTGTTGGGAGAAGGGATCTCCCTGTACAAAAAGAACCCCGACCTAGTGTTATTCTCAGACGCATCGGAGTCAGGCTGGGGAGCAACACTAGGGAACAAGGAGGTCTCAGGCGTTTGGGAAGGAAGTCAGGTCAATTGGCATATCAACAAGGAGGAGTTGATGGCCATTTTGTTGGAGCTAAAGGCCTTCAAAACCTCGGTGTCAGGGAAGACTGTGGAGATCAACTCGGACAACACCACAGCTCTCGCGTTCATCAGGAAACAGGGGGTAACTCACTCCCTCTCTCTGTTCAGAACAGCGAGAGAGCTTCTCCTATGGGCGAGCGAGAACAGGACTCGGCTGTTGACGACGTTTGTTCAAGGGCAAAGAAACATCAGGGCAGACATGCTCAGCAGGAAGGGACAAGTTCTTCCCACAGAGTGAACTTTCAACCCGCATGTCTGTCAGAGCCTCTGGAAGTTGTGGGGTAGACCTGTAATAGATCTTTCGCCTCCAGCTTGAACAAGAGGATCCCCAACTACTTCTCCCTAGTCCCGGTCGAGGAAGCGGTAGCAATGGACGCCGTCTTGATGGATTAGATGGGGATGGACATGTATGCGTTTCCCCCGTTCAAAATCATCAATCTGGTCGTCAGAAAATTCGCTCTCCTCGATTCGGGATGAATGATCCTAGTGGCTCCATTCTGGCCTGCAAGGGAATGGTTCACGGAAGTGGTGGGCATGCTGATGGACTTCCCAAGAAGACTCCTGGCAAGTCCAGATCTTCTCAGACATCCCCACTTCAAGAGATATCATCAAAACCCCCTCGCTCTCAAACTGACTGCCTTCAGACTGTCGAGAAACTCGTTAGGTCTCGAGGATTTTCGGCACAAGCTGCAAAAGCTATTGCCAAAGCTAGGAGGATCTCGTCACAAAGAGTCTACCAGTCTAAGTGGGAAACCTTTAGAGCTAGGTGCAGGCGGCACAAGATTTCCTCGACCACTACCTCTCTGGGCCAGATTGCAGATTTTTTATTGTACCTCAGACAGGATGCTAAGGATACAGGAGTATGCTCTCAACCGTCTTTAGGCATAGAGGCCTAGAGTTGTATCAGGATAAAGATTTGCAGGACCTCATTAGGTCTTTAGAGACGACGAAACAGGTACTGTACAATTAAGACCCCCATCTTGGAACCTGGATGTGGTGTTTAAGTTTCTGTGCTCCAAGAAATTTTAACCTATCTCGCAAGCCTCTCTTCGAGATGTAACAAAGAAAACCCTCTTCCTTATGACTCTAGCGACTGCCAAAAGGGTCAGCGAGGTCTAGGCAATTGAGAAGCGTGTAGGCTTCAATCAAAATGGAGTGGTTTGTGCCTTAAGGTTTGACTTTCTCGCCAAGAACGAGAACCCTTCGAAACCCTGGCCTAGGACGTTTGGGGTCCCTAACCTCACGAACCTAGTGGGTCAGGAGCAGGAAAGACTCCTCTGGCCAGTTAGGGCCCTCAAAGCTTATTTGGCCCACACTAAGAATGTGAGGGGTGCATCCAACTCGTTATGGTGTTGAATGAAGGATCCTCAAAAACCCCTGACAAAGAACGCTTTGTCCTTTTTCCTGAGGGAAACTATTAGGGAAGCCCACCTCTTATGTGAGGAAGAACACTTCGCCCTGTTAAAAGTATGGGCTCACGAAGTGAGAGCCATTGCTACCTCACTGGCATATCAGAAAAATGTCAGTTAGGCAAATCATGGACGCAACGTTCTGGAGGAGCAACTCTGTCTTTGCTTCTCATTACCTCAGAGAGGTGAGAGTAGACAATGACAAGTGTTATACCTTGGGCCCATACGTAGCTGCGGCTTCTGTATTAGGCAAAGGAGTTACTACCCCCCCTCAACCTTAGTTTGTATGCATGTATGAAGGTTTGTGTTTTTATGGTTGTCTGAGGACCTCGTCTTGTGGTATGGTTCCCTCAGTCCAGATAGATAGTTTATATCTATTCTGCAAGGTTAGGTGGTTAGTTTTAGTAAGGTTGCAGGTTTCTTATTATATGGGGCGAAGGTAGTTTCTGAAGTCTAGTCAAGTTGTTGGTCTTACCCCTTTGACAGACTCGATTGAGTTGTTTGCAGCATAGCAGGTCTACTGGCTGAACACTCCTAAGGGAAAGCGACTCTAGAGGCAGTAACCTTTGAAGTCAGGTACCTTAGCACGTAAGGAATCAAGGTGTTTTTTCTCCTAGAACTTCTCTGTTGTTTCCCCAACGATGTTTACTGTCTGTTTCCCTCCTCCAAATGTGTGAATCAGCTATATATATACTGTATAACTGCCAGGTAAGTACTATTCATAAAAATGAAGTTTTTTATGATAAAACAAAGTTTTATGAATACTTACCTGGCAGTTATATATATATTTTAAAGCCCACCCACCTCCCCTCAGGAGACAGGTCGGACAAAGATAATCTGAGGAACAGAAAACGGGAATGATTCCAGGTACCACCCTGTAAGGGTTGTTAACCACCTAACCTCACAACCACCACAAGGCAGTTGCCGCGATTTTCGAATAAATTCTGCCGGAAGTCAGAGACTTAAGCTATATATATATAACTGCCAGGTAAGTATTCATAAAACTTAGTTTTATCATAAAAACTCCAATTTACAGTAGGAGCGTTTGATTCCGCAATTGCCTCGTGTAATGAAACAGCCCCTGGATCTGATGGAATTCCAAATGCAATGTTTAACATGTACCTATTAATATAAAGTTATTTATTTTAAGCATTATCAACAAAATATAGCATGATCATAGTTATCCAAGTATTTGGGAACTAGCCATTATTTTAGCCTTTTTAAAATCCGGTAAGGATAAGTTTTTAGCAGCAAACTATCGACTAATTACATTGACATCTTGCTTATGTAAGATCATGGAGAAGATGGTCAATGCAAGAAGGACATTTAATCTCCTATCCAGTGTGTATTTAAAAAAAATGCACTCAAGAACTAATGTGTTGATATGACTTGAGTTCTCTATTTTTGAAACCTTTGCTTCCAAACAGCACCATGTAATGGTCTTTATGGTATACTTAAAATCATTCATAATTTGGGATTATGAGGAGAGCTACCATTGTTCATTCAATCATTTATTTCACAGATTTTTTCAAGTGAGTGTGGAGGATACTCTATCAGAGAAAAAATATCAGTAAGGAGGAGTTCCCTAGGGTAGTGTGCTAAGTGTAACACTATTTGAACTTGCTGTTAATGGAATTTTATGTCATTTCTAAAGATATTCTCTCAACACTATTTGTAGATGATCTCTCTCTATCATTTGCTGGACCTAGAATGGCAATGATTGAGAGAAAATTACAACTCTCAATAGACAAAATAATTGAATGGGTTATGAATGGATTTAAGTTTTCGACAAGTAAAGCAGTTGTTGTCCATTTCTGTCGTATTCGGGGAGTCCATCCATCCCCGGATATGTACATCAAAGGTCAGCGTATCCCATGTGTGAGTGAAGCTAGATTTCTAGGGTTGGTCTTTTATTGTAGGCTTACATGGGTTCCTCACTTGAAAGCCTTAAAAGTGAAATGTCTTGAGATTGAATCTTTTTAAAAGTTTTGTCCCATACATAATGGGGGCAGACCGCAAAACTATTTTAAAGTTATACAAGGCCTTGATTTTTTCCAAAATTAGTAATGGGTGTGAGATATATTCCTCAGCCCCCCCCCTCCCCCAGTTGACTAAAGATTTTAGATTCTATACACCATACCGGTATCGGTATCAGGTTGGCAACAGGAGCATTTAGAGCTTTGCCTATCCAAGCCTGCTGGTTGACGCTGGAGAATTATCGTTAGACCTTTACCGAAAGTCTTCTATTATTCGGTATTGGTTTAGGTTGCAAAGGCTTCCTAATTTTTTAGCCTGACAGACTGCAAGCTTTGAAAAGCACTCAACATACTTTAAGATGCACCCAAAATCCCCTCAACCTTATGGTTTTCAGGTGAAACAACTGATAGTGTCTTGATACAGTTAGAAATAAGGTGCCTCCATTCAAGGTATCATCAATGCCTCCATAGAAATTCCCAGAGGCATCTTTTTGTAAATATTTTATTGGAGTTAAAAAGAATATGACTGACATAGAAGCCAGGTCTCTTTTTATGGAATATGCTGCAGAACATAAGGAATCGACTTTTATATATACTGATGGCTCCAATTTGATTCGATGCTGTCGTTGTATTTGGAGTATATAGTAATGCTTTTAATTGTAGAGGTGCACTTCCTCTAACAACTTCTACATTTATGGCCGAGCTATACGGCATATTAACCTATATAGAGACAATAGCGTTACAAGACGAGGGCAATTTTACCATTTTTAGTGATGCAAGAAGTGTCCTAAAAGCTTTAGAAGTTTTTAATTCCAATAATCCTTTAGTTTTAGTGATTTTAGAGTGGCTTTTAATTATTAGTATGAATATTATAACAGTTAGATTTTGCTGGGTTCCGGGTTACGCAGATGTGTTTGGAAATGAGAAAGCAGATTCACTGGCCAAGAATGCTGCAGTTGAGTTGCTACCCAGAAGGTATCCCATTCCCAGTAATGATTTTTTACCTACAATTTGAAATTTTATTAATATTTGGCAATAGTATTGGGATGGTTTACTTGAAAATAAAATGAGAGAAATATGTAATGTTATACAGTATCTCCTTGGAGGTATAACGGGATGCTCCGAAAGTGGGAGACTACTCTTTGTCGTCTCCGCATTGGTCTCACTCAATGGACACGAGTGTTTGCTGGCTGGCCAACATCAACCATATTGCGACGACTTTTGGTACCATTGACAGTGAGGCATTTGTTGACTGAATGCCCCCACTTAAAGTAGTGAAAAAACAGATATCTGTTTGAGACTCAAGGTGAGGATGGCAGGTTCATCCTTGCCAAGATTCTTGGACATGGTGTGTTCTACCATGCTAGTGGTATTTTTAGCTTTATTTCAGATGCAGGTATTCTGAAAGATATTTAACTTTTAAAATGACATCTTTGCTTTGATGGTTTTAATTGAATATTCTTATATTCTTTTATTTACAATAAATGATATTGGGGTCAATGACCTTAGATGTCAGGATGCCAGAAAACCTTAAATCAATCAATCAGACAGTCGTCCAGATAGCTGAGAAGACGGATGCAGTTCCTGTGAGCCCAAGATGACACTAGGGTGAACACTCTGGTAAAAATCTGAGGGACTGTCGCAACAACAAAGCATAGAACCTTGAACTGGTATGTCTTTTCCTCGTGAATGAATCTTAGGTACTTCCTTGAAGATGGATATATTGGGATCTGGAAGTATGCGACCTTCAGATCCAGTGTGTACGTGAAGTTCCTTGGACATACCGCTAGGATGACCGTGTCTGCTGTCTCCATTCAGAACAGAGAGTCTGTTGGACAAACTTGTTCAGAGGGGAGAGATCGATGACTGGTTTCCAGCCTCCAGTCATCTTTTTCCTCCAGAAAAATTTGACTGTAAAAGAGGGGGGACCTGTCCACTACCTCAAGCACCCTTCTGCACCGTGGTCTTGACTTCGGCCCTGAGGGCCAGCTCCTTTGCGGATCCCTTCGCATAGAAGCCTAGATGCACTGGATCCCGAGTCAGAGGAGGGAGAGATTGAATGAACGGGACGCGATACCCTAGGGCAATTTCATCGACCGTCCAGGGATCCTCCCCGTGAAGCTGCAACCTCTGCCAGCAGCGATGTAGGCATCCTCCCACAGGCGGTAGGTGATGAGGAATGCCAATCCTACTGGGAGGGACCACCTTGACCACCTCCCTTCTTTCCTATGAAGGACTTGGACCCTTTTTGTCCCTTTGGACACCTTGGTAGGTCCCGAGGAACTGGAAGTTGACCGGTGAGTAGAGGAAGGTGCTTGCTGATGCCGAGAAGACTAGGAAGGTCTACCATAGGGCTGAGATGTCATGGCCCTGTGAAGGAGAGAATCATTGGATTATTTCCTCCATCGCTTGGCAGCCTTCTTTATCTCCTCTGGAACAAAGAGAGAACCCTCGAGAGTGGAATTCCTCAACCGAGAGGCCTTCACTTTCGGCACCTGCTTGTGGAACCAACCTATGACGGTATCCCTTCTCTTGAGTATAGCGTTCGCCCACAGGTTGACAACATGGTGCGACAGAAACTCAAGAGTCCATGTACCTGACAACAGGAAGTACTCCAACGTCTTCCTGGACGACTCCTTCGACAGATCGTGGGAGCGAATCATGAACCCTAGGGATCCCAACCTAGATCCAGCCACGAAGCAGCCTGTACGGCATACTTCGCGCCTCTGTATGTTTAGGAGCTCAACTACTGATAGTGAGGCCTCCAGAGAGGAAAGCGTTTGTGTGGGAACTCCCTTCGTTAAGGACTCTACTGAAGGGTCGAGGGTCATGGTGGAATGTAGTTTCCCTTCAATCTTGTAATACTGCCTTTGTAAAACAAAAGGAAGTGGAAGAGATCTAGAGGAGGAACCTGCCCTCAAGGAACTAGAAGTTCCAGCTATCTGAGAGATTGCTTTCCTTTGGCAGCTGTCAGACTTTTGGACCAGGGCAAAGCCGCACTGGACCAGGAAGGCCTCTAGGTCTCGTATATTTCGTTGAGAACCATATCCTTCCCTTCCTGGATGGTGGAACAAGGAGTGGACAGCCTGTTGATGGCCTTCATACAGGCAAGGACCTGCCAAAAGGTAATATCCGATTCCCTTCTCTCCTGTTCGGAATGATAGTTATGACTGGCCGCTTTTGGAAGATTCTCATCCTCAGAGTCTAAGGGGTCGTCCACCTCAAGAGCCAGGGGTAGGTCAGGGTCGTCAACTGAAACCGTGGATGGGCCTGCCATTGGGAACCGCGTCTGTGCCTCAGCCTCCCTAGCTTCCCATTCTGAGGCATTCTTCGGTTTCGTCTTGGAGTCCTTCGATTCCTTACACACGGGTGGTTCCTCCACGGTGTTAGGAGGGGGAACCTGCGAGGCCTTCGAGGACTTAGATAAATCCTTGGCAGTTGTAGCTGGAGGCTCCTCCTCTGGAAGAGGAACAGAAACCAGACGCTGATCCTGAGACACTACCGCAATGTCCTGAGGTTGAATGGATGGATCGCCATCTCCCTGGGCAAGCTTATGTCCCTACTCGTCTTAGGATGGATGATGTCGACATAAGGTGGAGTTACACCTCTCATCCATCTCTTCTGCTTTGTAGTAATAACTTCCTTTATTTTCACTGGCATGAAAGGCAAGTTTGCCTTCAGAAGTGGCTTGGCCTTCAGCACGCAATCAGGGTAGAGTTGATCTGCGAGCTTTGTCTGCCGTCGATCTTCTTCTGGGGGCTTGACTCCCAACTGATGAGCTCGACGACGGTTCTAGAGGGATTCTAGGAGTAGCCCTGACTGGAACAGTTGGGGGTTGTGGCTGTGGAGGAGCCAACTTCAGAGCCTTCAGGATATTGGACATGGTCGATGCACATGGAGGAAGCTCTGAATCCCTCGGTACTACACCGTGGAGGCCCCTAGACGAGTGTCTTTTGGGTGAAACCCCATAGCGACGAAGGACATAACCTCTGAGGCAGAGGAACACGTTCCTTCGGACGCAGAGGAAGGTCTAGACTAATAGGTACATTAGCGAATCTATTAGGCGGCTCTTTGAACCCTTCCGGGATGGGTGTCGGTCTTCTGCTGGAGGTGGAAGAAGCAGAAGGGCAAGAGAAAGGTGTTGGACCTGCACTTGCTCGTGATTCCGACACATCTACTCGCAAATTGCTTGCGAAATTCGCCGATTTGCTCCTAAAATTGCGAGTGTCTCCAAGCGTCGCGTAGGCGAGCGCTTAGCTAAAACTCCCCATGTCGTGAAAAGCACTGAAGGTTTAGCTGCACACCTGTCTGAGGTGTGGTCAAGCTCATCATCATTTTAGGTCCAAGGTCGTTTGATAGGTTTGGTTGAGGGGCTACGCGCTGATGGACTGCGCGTACGCCTACCTCTGCCTCTGGACTAGGAACATCTTCATACACCTTGATCGCGCACGCACGGTTCGTGATTGTGATGTTCGTGAACGCGAGTGTCTAGCTCTCGTTTGAGAATGGCGTGAATGCCATGAGTGCTTATCTTGTGAACGATACCCTCGCGATAGCGAAGGCCGACCACATGATTGTGAACGTCATCCTCTCGAGTACGAGTACCGTCCTCGTGAACTAGAGCGTAATGATCTAGAACGTGAGCGTTTGGACCTAGGTCTAGACCTTGCTCGCGATTGTGAAGAACGCGATTGCGAGACTCGTCCTTGTGAAGAGAAACACTTCCTAAGAGAGTGTTGAGACCTACGGGCTCATGAGCGTGAAGCTCTAGAACATGAGCATCTTCTAGGCGAAGAACGCTCTGATCGTGAGGACCTACGATCATTAGGATCTTCTGATCGTCGCAAACAACGATCAGGGGAAGAAGTTCCAGAAGGACGAGGCAATGGTGATGCACGTCCCTTAGCGCTGCTGGTAGAAGACGTGCTGATCCTCGGAAGATCGTCACCTGCAACCTGAGGGTTCCTGTGAGAAGAAACAGGGTTGAGGGTTAAGAGACGACAAGGTCTCAGGATGGAAAGAGGTCTTATTGTCAGCAGGAGGTCGTTGGAGAGGCGAACACAATCACCTCGTCCACGTGTGGAAGCGCCAGGGAAGGCGACAGATGAACCTCACACAGCTTCTGAGCGTGAAATGTCGACGGCTACGGAGAAGGATCCCTCGTGGCACCATGTTGAAGAAGGTGCTGCAACTCCTCCTTCGAAGGGGGTCCTGAAATTCCTAAGGACAACTATACCTGAAACAGATCTGAAATTGAGAAAGGCTCGCCAGGGGCTGGAGTTGCCAAGGAAATAACCGATCTGCACTCCTACTCGCACGTTCCTCGTGACAGCGCACACAAGAAGGAGCTTTTGAGAGAGATTTGGGGGTGAGAGAAGAAAAACAAGCACCGCTTGCCCCTGAGGGAGAAAGAACACTTTTAGTCTTCTTCCTACACCACCCAAACTTCTACCACTGGGAGGCAGACTACTCCCTACACTCTGTGCAGGGCGAACACTGCTCGCAACGATGCCCTCAGCACGTAGGACATGAAGAGTGCTGGTGGGTCTCTAACGACGACATGAAGGTCCCGCACGTGGCACCCTCTTACTGTGGACACGTTCGCATGGTGAAGGCGATTGCAGAAGAACACGCACACCAGAAAAGAGAAAGCAGAAATTAGAAAGCCCAATGACAGTCAGGAGGAGAGCGGACACGTCCAATCTCTACTGAACCAAAAGAAAAGGTGTCTCTCATCACTGTGAGAATATACATAGAGGCAGCTGGGTAACCCCAAGCCTACCCGCTAAGCTGTTAGGCAGGGTTGCCACCTCGCAGTTAAAGTCTAATGGCTACCTCCAGCTGCTGCTGAAAGAATATCTACATGAATAACGGAAAATTTGTTAATATGACTGTTCAGTGTACCGGTAGGGGGCCGAGGCTATCTCCCCACTGGCAGGTAATTACCAGCTACTGCCGACACATTACAGCAAAAGTTTTAACCGTTGAGTTCTAGCACATTTAAATCAAACTCCTAATTACAATCTCAGGATTGTATAGCTAGGAAAAATAAAAATAATTTTAAAAAATTTTGATTTTGCAATTGTTTCCCAATGTAGTACTGTATACTGTATGTAGCTGTGTGCAAGTTGTCTGAGCAACTTGCCAAAGTCCACTTTGTTATTCCAGCTAAATAGCATTATTGTTTGTTGTTTATTCCTAAGCGGGTTGGCCTTAGGATGAAGACAACGATGACAGCAATGTAACCCAGAAGAATATGGCATTGCATGGACATTGTTAGGCGGCTTGTCGGACGAAGGCCATTTCCTGCCGAATAGTGTTAAGGGGCACCACCCTAATTAATGTTGGTGTCTTCCTATTCCTGGAAAGGCAATAAGGATTATGAGAAGCATCAGGACGTAAGCAGACCACGATTAAGGCTTTCATGTGCACCGTCTTGCCATCGATGCCAATATGCGCTGGAATTCACGTTACATATTCCACGGGCATCAGCAGTTAACATGTTCTCTCTCTCCTGACTTCTATGCCCACTGGCTCTATGCACTGATTACCCACCCATACTGCCCTTCATGCTTACTTACTAGGTCTTCACAGTCTTAAAATGTCTCATGCATACCCAATGTAAGTCTAAACAGTCTCTACGTTCTGCCTCAGACTGTACCACCTTTGACACGTATGCTTGAAGTCTCCATTCATAGCTCTGTCACGAGCTAGGTCTCAAAGCTCTAGAGGTTCACACTTGGAAACCTCATACCTTAACACTTCACATTAGGTGCCTACGGACTAGATACTTGTGCATTATGACCCGACACGCTGGACCCCTACACTCAAGAACTCCACACAATGAATCTATGTGCCAGAACCCTATGCATCGGATATCCAAGTGCTACAATCTCCACAAATCAGAACCATATGTGCTGGAACCCCACATGCTATATCCCCATGCACTTGATCCGTATGTACAGTACTAGATTTCCATACGTGGAATCTCCACAAACCAGAGCCCTAAACTTCAAGGAACATTCAAGTCACATGGCTCCTGTCACATACTTGCCTTTAAAGCTATGCTAACATTGCAAGATTTTCCGAGTGCTCAGAACTTTTCACTGCTCTAAGGCCAATCTTTAGCATAAAATATTCACTCTTGAGGACTGAAGTGATGAGGGACTTTCCCAATTGTCATTGTAAGTTGAAGCAGGTGACATCTCTTGACTGCCTTGCATGCACTTACGGCCATCAAAATTAAACGTCAATTTGATGCTTTCACTTCAGAGAGGTTTAGACTTTGTTACTGGAACCGAATCGAGTACACTTCTGGGCAACAGTGAGGAAGGACGCTGCCTTTTCCCACTATTGTATTCTGACTGATCAACTATGGTGTACATACACTTTCCTCCTGTTGCCTCACCTGTTCTTGTTTTTTTTTTTTCTTCCTTGCCTTTCGTCGTTTCTTCAAATTTTTCGCTTTGAAGAGGAAGAGCAATTAGTTACCAGGGCACAGGATGACTTACCTGGCAAAATCTCAGTGACAATTCCGCATCTGTGATTTTTTGGTAGGATCAGCGTTGTATTAAGCCTTCCCTTCCCAGGAATGGGTTACAGTATAAGGTGCGGGAGCTCGAGCACCTACTTTGTGCTAAATTTCTTTTGAAACAAAGTATTGCCATTATCCTTCTACACCAAGATGCTTCAATGATGGCAGGGCCCCTGGTACTTGCTAACAGCATATCCACTTGGGAAGGCTATCCTGGTTGCTCTTGCCTTGCTTAAGGTTCATTTCGGAACCACTTTTTCCCTGGGAATACTTTTCAGTATGCGGTACTAGTCAAAACGGTGGCAGCTGCCCCCATCCCTTGCCTACCCCATATTCCCAGGACGCATGAGTGACTACTAACCGTTTGAAGAACATCAAGAGAATCGCAAAGTACCGAGATCACATATACCCGGGCAAGTGATCTAGGTACGTTCCCACCTCGTATGCGAGATTGAAACTTGCAACCACCACAGTTCTCGGAGAAGGTTAACAGATCGCTGAAGCCTGAAGATCCTCATACATCACATCCTTCCGTAGAGGCCCCCTTGTCTACAAGGTATGCACGAGGAGAAAGAAATAGAAATATAAAGATTAACAAAATTTTCATGATTTTGTAAATGGAAAATCTCATTGTTTGACAAAATTGAGACACTTCCAGTATCTCAAATTTGAAGAAACAAATGAGTAAACAAATGAAAATATCATAAAATGCGCAAGATAGAATAAGCTACTCGAGGAACATCTGTTTATTTTCTATAAAAAAAATTACTGGTCAAATAGTTTTATAAAAAAAAAAGGTTACACCAGTCTTATTAAACCCATTTATAAAAGTATTAAAACAAAGGATACAAAACAGTTTTAAATCCAGTGAGTTAGGCTTTATTTTAGCATACTTATTCTGTACAATAGTGGACACATGGTCAACACAGATCCCTGAAACAGGTGTGAGCGGATATGCTCAAAATCAACCAATTATGTTGCAATTATGTGGTAATTGTGACTGATATGAATTTTAATGAAAAAGGATGATATGAATTGCAATGCAAACTATCAAAAATGTAAAGTATCTTTTATACTATTTGCAGCCCCCCTCCCTTACATACTAAAATTATGTTCCACTCCACCCACACCTCAAACTACAATGTTTTGCGAAAAAAAAAAAAAAAATTAAAACAAAAGAAAAACCTTCCCTATTTATACAAGTAATTGCTCATCTCGAGCAAGGACTAACATATTCACACAAATTAGGTCTTAATGAGGGTTTCATAATTACATTACATATAGATACAACTCCATATGTAGTATTTTAAATAACATAAATAAAAGCTTATATTTAACCATTCACTCAAGATTTTGAAGTAATAGTTACTCTGCTTTATGGAAAAATCATCACAGCAAAGCATATGAATAAAGTGTAATTATATCAAATATAATTTACAAAAAAAAATTCATAAGAAAATGTACAATTTACACGTAATACTGAAGACAAACTAGATTGTGTCACATTAAAACACTATTTATACAAGCAAGAATAATCTGGGTGAATCCATTTTGGGGGAGGGAGGGAAGGGGTGGAGAGGGAAGTTGGGAACAAGAGTCACTAAACAACACCTGTGGACTGATGGAGGATATGGCAGCAGCAGCAATATTATCTGCCTTGTTGGTCATCAATGGGCAATATTCAATAACAATAAATAGAAATAGTAGTAATGCCTTTTAGGACTAACTTCCTTTCCATCAATCTTCAGGTGAATGTTCAGCTATCAGCCCTTGGAGCACAGCCTTTTTGGTATGTGGATATTGTTAAAGATGTCTCTCATCTCAGAGCTCACATTATGTATCAATGTCATCCGCAAAGCAATGGCATTGTAAGGACTTGCGTTCAACAGTGTTTTAAGACATCGTTAGTATGGAACATATAAAATTCATGAGGCACGCCCATTTCAGGTACAATTTTTGAGCATTCTGTTTGCCATTCCTAATGCTCCTCCAGGAATTCCATAACAGTAGTGCAGAAGGGCTACTGTTAACAACTTTGCCTGATATGAGCCAGTAAAAGGAAAAATAACATTTCAAAATGCTGAAGAAATTTATGAATTACAAAACAGAAGAATTCAGAATAATCAACATTGTCAACAAAAATTAAAAATTAACAAATAGTAAAATATAAAACAGACAACTAGCGAAAATTTAATCGACCCACATCCTTGCTACGACGTAAGCTTCTTTTTAATTAAAGGACACAGTTGTTTGTGGGTGATGATGACAGCCTGAACCATGAGAATGGCAAAATGACAAACTCATTCCAAACACCACCAGCCTTTTCAAATGTCTCAATAACTCCACATGGTGAAAATAAAATGGCATCAGAATAGAATGGTGGCATAAATATTCAAGACATCCAAACCTCAACTAAAATAAAATATGAACTGCTGACCACAACTTCTTAATAAATGGGTAAGCTCCAAGAGTGAGATTTCAGTGGTAAAGATTATGTGGCAGTTGAAATTATCACAAAAGATATAACCCTCACTTCTTGTGGCAGTGATTGGAAACTATGCACTTACACACCTGTAGCTACAACTACAGCAAATTCCATTCGGCTAGTAACTCTGAAAAACACATGAATACTTAGGCAAGGCTATAATAAATAAAAAAGACTGGGTAGTACCATTAACCACATTCATCAGTTGCTACCCCAACTACAGCTACTTCAGCAGCACTGGCTGTTAACATTCTTGGCAACCACTACAATTTAAGGAAACAACATGGTAGGTCTTGCAACAGCTATTATAGTCCTGGCACAATTTACAAACCATCATACTGCATCACAATACAATTAACACATCCATATATATCCCTTTCACATAGTGTTGCTCTTCCCCTGTGTCCTTGAGTTTTATGAGATCAAATTATGCTTCATAGTAGTAGTAACAGAAGCATTTTTTCAGAGTGCCATTTGACTTTCTATGTATAGACTATATACATTTATAAAAGATCACTATACTGTCACATCAGCATTTAATATAATGCCCTGTTTTCCCACTGCAATATGTAACTTCCAATAAAAAGTTGTGAAAAATACGGCCAAAGTGACTTTTAACAGTCAACAATAGAAAAGGCCTCTGGAAGGTGCACTGGCAGTGACGATTTAGATTCTTATCACTAACTTAACAATATTGATTAGCGAGTCTTTAAGTATCCATTTGGTAACACACAAATGGTGCTCATTTCTCACAGTGGCCCTGTTAAGGTCCTTTCTCTATTTACACAAATGAAAATTACAGAGATCTTTCAACTAGAAACCATCCCATTCAAAACGAACAGAGTGGAGTGGTTACTAGGACTGAGGAGGGTCACGTAATGGGTGTTGGAGTTGTGGAGGTAGGAGGTGGTGGAGGCGGCGGTGGTGTTACAGCTTGACCTGGTGTGCTTTGACCTTGCACCTGTAGGGACAAAAACAACAAAATCTTAGAAAGAGCACGTAAAAATACTATTTACTTGAACTTGCAAGCATTTTTATAACTACCTTTATGATAAATAATTTCCCTTAGGTTTCACTAACAATACATAGTGGTGGTGACTACAGTTAGGAATGAAATATTTAGACAAAAAGAAAAACAATTGGTGAAAATTAACTTGACCTTAATAAAACATATGCATAATAAAATAAACTGGCCTAAAGATATGAAAAATATGTCAAATTAAAAAAAAAAAAAAAAAAAGGCAATGATGCTTGGGAGAAAATTATCAGCTTCCAAGACCATGAAACTGAAAATATCATGCACACGCACTACGCTTAATGTCATTAATACACAATATATCAAGAAGCATACATGACATACGGATCCATTTTAATGTATCTTAAACATGTATGTTTGTTTTTTTTTTCTCCAAATGATGAACAAACCATTTTTGGCTTTGAGAAATTTTCCTTAATAATAAATTTGGCTCAAACCAAAATTTTTAGTTAAGCTCAGTGCATTTAATAAAAAAATGCAAATTAAATTTTGTATGTTGAAACATTTGTATTACATAAGCAAAATCTCTATTTCTTGTTACCTCAAATCAAAATTTTAAAATCTTTACATTTATCTTAGAGTACATAGCAATTAATATAAATAATTTTCCCCATGCTCATAAACTGTGATAAGATAGGAAGTTTATTTCATTACAGTACTTTACCACAAGAAGAAATTACTTGAGACAAACCAGATAAAAACCTATTCAAAGTTTTAAATATAATGACAAAGTCTGCCGACATTTTTATAAAACACACCCTACACTTGGTGGCAATGATCAATTAGTGTCATCGGGACTATTGAATTAAACAGTACCATAAAGAAAAAGAAAATTGAATATTAATTTGTAATTATGTTTACGTATACTGTAAACATTTAAGCTTTATGCAACACTAAACTATTTAATTACATAGACATTTTACCATCTCTAGTGTCAGCACAGCTCTTAAAGACACTAGTACTGTACACACAAACATATATTTAAGCAAATGAAAGCACTGCACTTTTTACCAACTTTGATAAAATCTTAGAAGGTTAGTGTAAAATGACAGCATTATTATTTCTTTTACATCCTAAGCTGAAATGGAGAAATGATTGGAGACAAATGTAAGCATAGAAATAAAGATTAGGTAGAGTGTAACAAGCATGTGTGAGAATTCCTATGTGTACGGTATTCAAGAGCCAATTTCAGACTTAAATTCCTATACACATTATGAATTAGAAGTGACAAAACTGTTTTTACAAAGGTTATCTTTAAATCAAATAAAACTAGGATTGGTGAATCAGTAAAGCATTAAATAAGGCCACAGATGTGAGGATACATGGGCATGGATTTCATAAGTTCAAGTATCCAATAGCTTTTTTTATTAAAGTTAGTAAAAATGTAAAATGAGAAAAAAAAGAACTTTCATAACAATAACAAGTAATGACACCCAAATTGGTATGCCAAATAATTAGCTATTAGTGAAAATTGTGTGTTAATGCACAGAAATTAGTATTGAAGAAATACAGTGGCAGAAGTAAAAGGCACATTACCAAAAAACCATAGTATGAAACCATGAGAACAAAACTTTCTTTCTAATTTTACTAACACCTATTTTTTTAATCTAATTATAATAGAAAAAATATAAACCCGGAAGTTTGGTGTTATATTTCGGAGCACAGTGGCATCCCAGGAATCAAACTTGGTTCCAAATGCCCCTTTTAACCTAGATTTATTTAATGTAAATTTTACTCAAAAAATTAATGTAAAAGGATTAATCCATTCCAGACTCCAAAAATTATTCATTCTGAAAGCATTTTCAACAACTTTGGTTCGCCTTTAGCACTACCCTTTTAGGCTCTATTGTATATGAGTGATAAAAATATATGAATCAAATAGAAATGTTTTGCAGGCAAATATGGAGAGGAAAGAAAGCTGAAAAATAATAATTTGCTTTGAAAAAAATGTCTTGCCGCGAGTTATGATTCTAATTACAGTAGTATACGCGTCTATCGTAAAGGTTCAAGGAGGTCACGGTTGGCCATTCTACAGTGTACCCAAATATTGACCAGTCCAGGTTCAAATCCATTCAAACTAAAAGATTCCTCTGTGGTAAAAATTTAAATTGATAAAGAAAATATTTTTTGCCAAAATTACAAGCTTTAACTTTGAATGAGACTTACCGAATGCTGAACAAAGTTATCATAAACTTGGCAGAGCTCATGTAGATGGTATTCTTCAAGTACTACAAAACCCTCAAGACGAGGTGCTTGTCGTCGTGCACAGTCAACACAGTGCACAACATGTCTTCTTTCTTGCTCTTTTACAAAAAGTACATTAAACACCTGAAAATTAAACCATTATCAATTAATTTTCACGTCTACACCATAACAATGCATAAAATCTCTCATATACAATATCTTGAGAATTACTGTTCACGGATACAATCTTTTCCGAAAGGAAAACCAACATTCACATTAATGAAAGCAGTCTTCTATTATTTTAATTAGATTATATACCTAAAATAAATCTGCCCAACAACGGAATATGTTCCCTTAAAAAAAAAAAAAAAAAAAAAAAAAAACTGAAAATGCACTTTACTTACTTTTGTAGCTAAACTACCCAATAAAAAATAAATTAACCTGCATTGTCCCTTAACATAATAAATAAAAATAGCTTCTATTAATTCAAATATTTGATTTTATATTTACATCAATATCCACACATTCAAATTACTTCAATTGTTGACACTGCTATCTTGACATTTGTTAATTTCTTGAACATCAACCAATGGAGTACCTTCAATATAAATTGATTAAGGGACCTCTAAAATGCTTTTTCCCCTAACCTCTTGCCATTTTCAAATTCACGGTGAAAATAAAGCTGTTTTACAATTACATTACATGTGACCGGACAATACTGAACTTGAAAGTATAGTTAAAAGTTATTATAAACAAGAAAAATTTGTTGCATTTGATTATCCATTTTTCTCCATATTTCTCCACCATCAGATAAATTTCCTGAGGCAGAGGTATGATGAACAATCATTTTCTTTCCAAGTTTAACAAGAAACCTATCCTCTTATAATGATAAAAAAATTAACGTAACATTAACACAATTATAAAGAATGTAACCAGACATACAAAACTTACCTCGATTTCACAGATTCCACAATAATGAGAAGCTTCATTACGTGTTCTGCCATGAAACTTGACCTCTAACCCACACACCTTCACAAAATCTAAAGAAAGACAAGCTTGACGAAGTGAACGAATAAGGCAGCCCCTGGAGAAAACAAAAACAAAATGATTAAGTACAAATTACTTGCTTTTGTGATTAATTTAAATACTGAAACCTGTTTGATACCACTTCATGCCATTGATGAAGGTACTGAAAATATTGTAAAACTTTCAATCATGCATGTTTATTGGCTACATAAAAAAGCCAGACATAATAAATAATAGGAATTTCTATACAATGATGAATCCAAAAGTAATCCAGATACCAATGCCTATACAATATAACCATCTCAAAAGATAACAAAAATCAATAGGAAAATAACAGGAACAAATTCCTTATAAC
This sequence comes from Palaemon carinicauda, assembly GCF_036898095.1. Classification (NCBI taxonomy): domain Eukaryota; kingdom Metazoa; phylum Arthropoda; class Malacostraca; order Decapoda; family Palaemonidae; genus Palaemon; species Palaemon carinicauda. The sequence continues at coordinate 52,096,389 of NC_090757.1, read as the reverse complement.
TTAATCTTAAAAAACAATTATTCAACTTACTTAATTGCTTCAAAGAGCTTTGGATCTGAAACCTTTATGTTTCTTGCAAGGTTCCAGGTTAAATGGACTATAGGTACTATAGATTTATACTGTTGGAACTTGTTCCACTCGTATCGCTCTAAACCCAAGGAGTACTGCCTAGCTGTCAGAGGCCCCACATTCCAAGCTATGTTATTGCACCAACCTACAGCTTGTACCCAATGGACACAACCTGAAAAAAAAGTTGAAAACATTATCAAGTACATTACATATTTATGACCAGCAAATTAAATTTTTCTTTCTAAAGAGTACTAATTTAGTTAGTGTCCTAGTGCTGTTTAGTAATGATGAAAACTTCAACCCTTTTTGTACAAGCTAAAAACTTGAAAGATGGTAAATAACTTCACACAGTAGTAACTCTCAGTGTCTACCTTATCAAAGGAATAAGTTGAAAACATACTTGCACATTTTAAATTTGAAACATAAACCAGATACTATTATACATTCAACTCACCTGAATTAACCCACACCATGTCACCGGGCTTCTGATGAAACCGATAAACAGGAACATTTTCTTCATAAAGTTCTTGTAAGTCTGGCCACCATGAACCATGCAAGTAATTTGTTCCATTCCTGTAATGACAAATATATACAATATTAAAAATTAGTCTAGTAAAAGAAAAGTGGTCCCATACAGTGTACAGAAAAATTCATGCAGTTGATGAATTTACTAATTTATTGTACTGAAAAGTATTTCCCTTAACACAATTCCTGATCACAAAGAAAAAAATTAAATTTTTTATGCATTGCTATCGACTCTACATATGGCAAAATTACTTCTTATAATTTAATCTTAAAATGTTTAAATTTTATGATGTAGTGTTTTCAAAATGAAGGTAATGTAGTAAATTTAATTTTCATGGATATAATCAAGTAATTCAATATAGCTTTTTTAAATAGGATACTTTCCAAGAATTTAATACTTTTTTCTTAATTCTATCAAAGATCATGGGTATAAATTTAAAACATAACAGCCTTTACCAAACTCTGTTTTCATGTTTATCGTCTCATTGACAATTTCTTTTTAATTATTTAAAGTACAGTTCAGACTTCATTTCAATAAATTTAAGTTAATTTAATTGAATAGCAAGATTGACTTAACTTCAATAGCCTGAATTCCCATGTCCCTAAGGAGGATTTGTAACCTAAACATTAGTCAATTAAACTGGAAAACTGCATAAACTAAGTCATACAATATCTGTAATCTTAAAACTATGGAATAGAATAATACTTACCTCTCACAAAGATTTGCAATTACTCCCCAGTAAGCATCAGGAACACCGAACCATTCACAATCACCTGGTCCAATATTGATGTTAATAGAACAGAAATTATTATTTTCCTGATGACCAGGTGTTCTTGAACCAGGAACCTGAAATTGGAAAAATTTCTCTTAAATAAATTGTCATATTTCATGTCCTGTACTACTATACCACAATTTATCCTTTAAAAATCCCCCTTAAAATTAAATACTGTTTACAGTATTAGAGGAATAATATTCTAGACGAGTATTGTGACACTACATATCATATCAATAAAAATTCCAAATCATCGAATCTTACCTTCATGTATAGCTGAACGGTGTTCATGCCAAGGATGGAATGACCCACATGTGATAGCATATTTCCAGCAGAAACAACTCTGGCAAACGCTGGAAGTTTTATGAGTTCAGTTAGTTGTGCACGCCACTTCTTTTCATCTGACAAATCTACATTAGTTCCGAATTTTATCATTTTATATGGCTTTTTCTTTTTGCTATCATCTGTTTTTGGTTGGCCCGCAGCAATACGATCTTGCTCTTCCTTCAGACTTTCTTGGAAACTTGAAGCCTGATACTGTGCGTATCTAGCGATAGTCGTATGGGAACGATGACTCACACAATTCCAGATCTTTAATTCTGTCTGGGGATCAATATTTTCATCTGCATCCTGTTTCATCTGTGTACGGACTTCAACTGGTTGCTCAGGGTTGGCTTCAACTAAGGTTTTGGTCGAAAATAATCCTAAATCTAGTTTCAGCGCTGATGCTAGACCACGAACTACAGCTATAGGATGTTGTAGACAAAATTCCTGCAGTTGTGGAGAGAAGGCTAGCTTTTTATTATCTAGAAGGACCGAGGGTGTATTAGGCAACAATTGTTCTTTAGTAAGTTTAATTTTGGGTGGGTCTGGTGGAAAAGGCGGTATCTGTTTATCAGAGATCATACTGGTATTCCGTGCACTAAATCCCTGTCCTTTGCAAGCTGCTACTATTTCTGATGAGGTTGTGCTCAAGGAAAATATGGGTTCTGATGTTGGCTCAACTTTGATTTCCTTATCAAAGTTTATTCTAGGACCTAAAAGTGGTTTCATATCGGTCAACTTCATTCGATTAGACACATTATGGTCAAGCACTTCTTGCTTTATGTAAGGGAGCCCCCCTGGCTGTATACTGACAGGAGCAGAGACTGTTGTAGGCGTGGACGTAGTTGGAGATGTTGCAGTTGTAGTTGAGAATTGAGTGTTTGGCATTACTTCAGGGACAACATCCCCTTCTTTTGCCAATTCACGAATTACATCCTCTCCTTGTGCTAAGCGATTCAGCAAATCCTCAGCCAGAGATGTTGTGAATTCTTTTTGACTGATTAGTTCTTGAAGAACCTGGTCACTTACAGTAGTTTCTGGGGTAATGCCACTAAGATCTTTTGGTAATGCATCATTCAAATTATTGCTACTAAAACCATTATTATAACCATAGCCAGCAGATGTTGTTGGAACCCCACCATTGGTATAAGATGGATTCTGGTTAAAACCACCAGTCGAAGGTTGGGAGAATGTCTGGTTACTCTGGCCATAATTACTGGTTGGAGTCTGAGGCCTCGGGTTAGGAAAACCTCTATTCACTCCATTGTTAGCTTGCTGGTTAAAGCTTGGTATTCCTGGTCCTCCAGGCCGATTTATCTGACTACCCTGCACGAAGTTGGGCGACAGCTGTGGAGCCTGCACTGGGTGTTGAGGTTGCTGCTGAGGCTGCAGCTGTTGTGGATGCTGTTGTATTTGTGGATGCTGTTGCATCTTCATCTGCTGCTGCACGAGGCGATAGTTTTGTAGCTGCTGAAGCTGCTGTGGTGTAAGGTTTCCTTGGTTCTGCTGTTGGTAATATAAGACTTGCAGCTGCTGTTGATTGAGGTAGAAATGAGACCTCTGCTGGTCACCAGGCATGTCAGTCTTGAACCGCTTAGCATCATTTGCAGGATATGGGGGTGGCGGTCCAGCCGACACAGTCGAATTGAACTGCTGTCCATATTTCTGGAAGTTATTAGCAGCAGGCCCCATTGGCCGCTGCTGTCCAGAAATTTGCTGGCCCTGCTGCTGTTGCTGCTGCCGATTGGACATGTCTGTAGTCACAGGTAGGTTCCAGGCCTCCTCGATGCTCAGCAGCTGCCGAGGCTTGTTAGTCACACTGGGCATGGGAGCATTAGCAAGTTGCTGCTGTAAAAATTTAATTCTTGGCGCGAGATTTGGATTTAAAGGTTTGTTGCTTCCACGTGTTGCATTCATATAACATGCTAGTGCATCACGAGGCTGATTGCAAGTCTCATATAAAATACCAAGGTTTGTCCAAGCAGCTGTGTGACCTTTATCGTACTGAACAGCACATATATATGCTTGTAGTGCATCAATTGGCTGGTTTTGCTGCTGATACAGAACCCTGAGGAAAAGAAATCAAGAATTAAACATTGTCCTTAAAACAAAACGGAAAAATAAGACAAAAGCAAAAATTATGAATTTTAAGTACTGTACTCTCATCATTAAGAAAAGCTACTTACCCTATAGAACACCAAGTATCAGCATTGCCCTCACACTTGTCTACAGAATTTCTGTAAGCAATAAAGGCATCATGAACTCTGCCAAGGGCAGAATAGCAGCGACCAAGTAAGTAAAGGCTTTGACCACTCTTGGGATCGGCTTCAATAGATTTCTGTAATAACTGAACTGCAGTTATCTCTCTGCTAGACTTCTCCCCTAAGCTATCAACAGTATGGTACATCCATCCTAACTGACGTTGTATGTCAGCTCGCAGGTGATTGGGAATATCTTGTTCTTTGAGAAGGTTTTCGTAGGCTTCACGTGCTGCTTTATGCTTGTTTTGAAGTTCATAAAGATGAGCGATATGAAATTGAACTGAAAATGACAAATACTTATTAATATATTTTACAAAATTGGCAAAAAAAATTTCAAAAATAACCGAATCTACAATTATTACATTTTACATGTGAGGCACATTACCTAATTTACATTCAAATATAAAAATATCAGTTGAAAATAATTTTAATAAAGATCAAGCACAAATATAACATTTGTGTCTTTAAAGATGGAAAATGAACCCACTTTAAATAAATAACTTTTACCTGGTTTTCCTTCATGCATACAACTTTTATCTGATGAGTACGATTCAAGAAGAGAAAAAAACTATTGATTATTAGCCATTAACCACTAAGATTAGGTAGTCTGAATAATTATACAAAAAATATAATCTTGCTCATCATTAATTCCACTATACAGTATATATATATAAAACTTACTTTCAAGTTTAGAAAAAGACGCAGGACCTGCATCAATAAGTGCCGACTGGAAGTGTTTCAGTGAGGATTCATAATCACTCTGAACTTTGAACATCAAACCCAAACGAATATGAACTTCATTGGCTCGGCTGAACCCTGGCTCAATATACAAAACTTGTTGAAACGCCTTCACAGCCCTGCAAGAGAAATACACGGATTAGATAGAGGCAATACTAAATATAAGGTAATTAAGAATAGCAAGCTCACCAAATACCAAAATAAAAGTAACACTACAATATTTTCATTTATTTCCTGCAAGTTCATGTTTCTATGCCAACCATGCTTACTTGCTGGATGTACAGTATAGTATATGGAAGGATTCTTTACTACCAGATATATAAATACTGTGCTGCAAGTATATAAATATGCAAAAATAAGTTTTTTTTTTTTTCAAAATGAAGCAGTTTCTTAAAACATGCAGTGGCTCCAAAGAAAAACAACAACATTGTTACATTCCTCCTTCAATTGTAGAATCGTTTAATAGCTCGCGCTAGTCAAATTTCCGTAACATTAGTAGCTTTACTATATAGATCTACAAAAATATGCTCATCTTACTGGCTAAATCTAATTTTTCTCATATGCATTCAAAACCCATACATCACTTCCCGGAAGATTTGTTTTCCACAAACAGTTAAAGTCTCTTACCAAGCTTATGCACAATCTTGCCACTTTTCTTCTTCTACAACTTGCCTTTTCTTTCATTTCCCAATTCCTAATATTTACTACTGGAAATTTATATGAACCAACGCATAACATTCTTTCACCATCCACACTGACAAGCATTTAACTCGCCTTCATGGTTTCCATTTATTATTATTACCTTACAAATGTTTAATTTTAATATGAACTTTCTTCTTATAAACAAACTTGTCAGTTTCTTCAGAATTTCTTCATCATCTGTATTATTTATAGTCATCTAATGGCAACCATTCAGAATGATATTCACAACTGTTCTTTAATCTCTCCCTACAACACTCCTTTGTCTTCATTATTACAAACTTCTCATATAACTGTATACTAATTGTTTTCAACTGTAATCGCCTTTATCACATTGAATTTTTATAAAACAATTATTCCTCTCATTTAATCTTTTTTTTCTCATTTACAAGGTTTTATAAACTGTGGACAGCCCAACCACATTATCACCAAAATACAGAATTTCATCTCTCAACTCTCAATATCTAAGCTTTCTTCACAACCTCTTAATGGTCTTTATTAAATCATCAACAGTCACTAATACAAGCATTCTCAGCTTTACACTATAGCTTTCAAGCTTTGCATTACTACACTTTCTCTTTTCTAATTCAACAATCAATAAATTGTCAAAATACTGTTTCCATCCACTCGGAACTACTTTCACATTAAACCATATTTCATTCCGAGATATACAGTAGCTGTTAATTAAACTCTGTGCATATAGTACTAATCTGTAAAACAACCAACCCCTTTTTATCATTTTCTCCGTTTTAAATTACTGTCCATCTCTATCACTCCCTTTATTGTTGAAAATTCTATTAATCATTATTAAACCTGCACCTGCTCTTCTATTCATCCAACAGCATTTACTTTATGTATGTATACAGTATACACAAATTACCTATATGGGTAAAAGGTCACGACTGCCGAGAAGCTTCCCAAATCTAACTCGACTTGAATCAAATTACTTCAAAGATTAATAAGCCAGGCAGTAAGGTACAAATAATAATAAACATCGTTTTTATGCCACAGGTTTGATTGTAATGGCAGAAACCTGTTCAGAATTTAAATTCTTTGATAGTTGAACTAATCTTACTAAAATGCTGTATATTGATTATATTTATGTTAGACCAAAATGCCTATACGAGTTGAAGAAAATTATCGTAAAATGTGATGTCACCTTCAGTTTCCTCGAAAAACAACCAAATGTTAACCAATCTACAGCAGCAGAAAGTTAGCCTGAAAACTAATCTTATCTAATCTACAAATGTTTACTCAATCAGTAATATGTGCTTATACCCACGTTCGTGCTATACAAGGTTGTAAGATGAATATCCCCAAATAAAAATCTAAGCAACCTATTAAATGTAAAAACAATGGTCACAACAATCACTGGTAGTTAAAATACCTATTTATGGGGAAGGAATTCGAAAACCAATCTATATAATTAAGAGTTACTTAACTGCAAAAACCAAATTCATGTCACTAGTAAAAAGTAGTTAAAGTATTTACATTTATGTAATCACGCAGCGATAAAGTCCAATTCTAACAACACTGGCAATACCACAGTCGATAACTGAGCTTTTGAACTATCACTATTTGGGGATCAAGTGTGACATTGTTAAAAAGATTACCTGGCCAAATTTCAATAACTACGCGTCGCTACCTGATTTAACCAACTCGGTAATGTATGTAGTAAATCCAGATGGGTCAGAAGCTATGAAGAGATTTCCATTAAATAAAAGATGAGCAAAGCCATGTGTTGTCGGCATAACGCTTACACGGTTAAATATCTCGTTGCAGACGCAGAGTTTAATTTTTTGCAAGTGGTATCTACTCTCTCAGATAGTACCTGCACTCACTAGTTTCACTCTATCAGTAATTTCAGTTCGTGAAATTGGAATTGGAAAGGCCAATTGCTACACATATGAACACATAAATATATGCCAAATTTAGCACATTTTCCGAGAGTACAACTATCTCCCTTCCATTAATCATTAATATTAATAAAAATAACCATGTCTCAAATTTAGCATATTTTAGTGTCCCTTCAATAAATTACCATGTTAAATTTAACACACTTTCGTTAAGTATAATTACCTCTTAAATTGATTATTATCAATAAAAAAAAAACAACGGTATCTAACGGTCCAAAGATAAGAGATAAAACATACAAACAGGCGAGACCAATGACCTAAGAAAAAAATAATTACGCACGAAAAGTTCTGAATAGTGTGTTAACGCCGATGAAAAAGTATCCATATCTTTTCGCTTGGGAGCGTCGAACGTTTATGAATAAAACATAAGCAGCGCTTTAATGTTCCCCACATCCAAAGGTACATAAAGAACCACTACGATTATTGATTAATGGCTTCTATGCACATGCCACTGGCGCGGGCCTGACTGGGGCAGCAAACACACCACCACTTTTAGCACTTTCACGAACAATTCGTTTACCAGTCAATCATCCAAGTTTCGAATGGCATAATGAGCTTTATCAATCTGTCACTGGGCGTACATGTGAGAGATTTATTAAAGATTACACATTAATTCATCAAAGTATTAATAAAGACATTTGAGGAAAACGTTGAATAGGACTGAATTATATAACAATACGAACTCTATACAAAAAAAAAAAATCCCAATCCGAAGGGGACGTCATCTACTTACTGGCAGAGTTGAAGGGTGGGGACTTAATGAAAAGACTACCTGCTCCTCCAAAGGGAACAGGGGATATGTGAAAGGGCATGCAGTACAGGAAGGGAGCGTGAGAAACGTCAAAGATATTTCGAGAACGGAAACTGAATCACTCGCACTTGGGTTTGCGTTGAGTTCCGGCGAGTAGCTTTAACAACTTCATATTGCGACAGATCTCACCAGAGACCAACCCCCCCCCCCCCCCCCCCGCCCATGTCAAACCAACATCCCAACTAGTCCCTCTAAAGGCTTATTCTTTTTACTTACGATGTCATCGTATTCCAGGAAGATAACTGGAATGGGGCCAGCATCCTCCATTTCACCTTAGCGCAGCTGCTTCCGGTTGACTAGCTTCCAGCTCAAGGACTACACATTCCTAAGTTTACAGAAATTCTCTCTTTCTTTGTTTTCCCCCATGGGGTTATTCCAAAGCTCATAAGATTCAGATAAACATATCAAGTAACTTGGCTTCGCATCCGGACAGGTGGTTCAATGTGACAAAACCGACAGTGCCAGCCTGTGTATATACTGTATACATTTTTTGTGTGTTCTTTTTCACTTTGAGGGCTTGGCCAACTACACAAAAATTAAAGCCTTCCGTTATGTTAGATTTTTTTGGGGAGGGGAGAGGTAAGGTTGCTGGCTTTACACTCACTTGGCAAGAGCAAATTCTGATAAACATTTACCCAGCTGGGTGGATATGTAAGCAATAAAATGGGATAGAACCAAGACCATCCCAGCTCCTATCTATTCTGTCTCAGCACTGAACCCATCCCATCACAAAAGTGTTAGTTATCACAGTGTTTCGTGGAATTAATCCTAGTTTAGCACCGGTCCAATTAGTATTTGTGTGCACAAACAAATCGGATACATATTTACAAAAAGAAAGTCAGGACAATCAATTTCATTAGCATATCCTGTTCAGCAAAATACACGAGAGAGAGAGAGAGAGAGAGAGAGAGAGAGAGAGAGAGAGAGAGAGAGAGAGAGAGAGAGAGAGAGAGAGAGCCGCACAAAATTCTCCATCGCGGCAACTTGCATCAACAGGTGGCAATCAACATACAGAATACCCCCGGTGACGTCGCCTACCTCTCGATACCCTTCATCTATCATAAACTTTGGTTTATACGCACACATCCCTGGTTGCAAATAGAGCACATAAGTCTTAGCTTAGAAACTTATGGCAGCCCATGACACCCCCCTCCAAACACACACAGATATATATGTATATATATATATATATATATATATATATATATATATATATATAATATATATATATATATATATATATATATATATATATATATATATATATATAGAAAGGAATCGGTGTTTAAGCCTCTTGAAAAACACCTTTGGCCACCCAAGCTTTAAAAATAGATTGTCGAAACCAACTCACAACTAGCTTAGATTGACATTATGACATTACACAAAAATACATCAAATGGATGCTTCAAATCCACTCGTTTCGTTAGCACATTTACCAATCGATAGTAACAAGGACTACAGAAGAGAGACGGAGTCTTTAGTCGTCAAATATCGGAGGGACATTCGAGACGAAATGTTGTACTATAGTGCGAGATACAAAAGGTGGCTTCGCATAACACCTCTGAGAGATTCTGCTTTTCACAAAGTGGTTGTGACCGAGAGAAAACGTATGGCAATAAAAGGATGAAAGGCACCACAGGATTATCATGTCCCTTCAACTGACTAACGTATGGTGTGTGTGTGTGTGTGTATATATACACATATACACACACACACACACACACACATATATATATATACACGAAAATAAAATGCTATATATTTATATGTAGAATATTTTATAATGCTAAACAACTAATTTAGCTGGATCCAGCTTGACGAGAGGAGAGGTCAGGACGTTGATTGGCCCTCATTAGCTTCCTACTGAAGAGGTTAGAAAAATTACTTTCTAACCAGAAGTTTTATTTATAAAAGTTTCTGCAGCTAGACCAGCTTTATTTCATTCCTAAAAACATTTTAGAAAACCTATATATGGAGCATGTTAAAGCTTGTTATCCATAAAAATAAATTATGTGGTTCAGATATGCTGATTCAGGCTACTGTACTAAATATGCTAGTTCCATCGGAATAGGGTTAAAGATGGTAAATTATCCTTTAAACTTATCGATCATAGAAAACAATATATAGGAAACCAACACAATAACACAGTAAGGACCATGGTTTCCTGTAATTAGTGTCTCAAGGCTACCATTAAATCTTTTGACAGAGAAATTTGTAGATCTACTGCATTCCCAAAATTTTTATGGCATCATGATCAGTAGAAATATGGTTCTCAGTTTAATACTAATTTTAAGGAAATGTCTCAATGGATTCTACCAAGATAGGAAACAAAGCTATAATTCCAGAAAATTGCATGTCATACTAAATAAAGCTTCAACCACCATAAAACAAACAATAGCCTATATATATATATATATATATATATATATATATATATATATCTCTCTCTCTCTCTCTCTCTATATATATATATATATATATATATATATATATATCTCTCTCTCTCTCTCTATATATATATATATATATCTATATATATGTATATATATATATATATATATATATATATATATATATATATATATATATATATATATATATATATAATTGCACTTGAATCATAATTCCCTAGTACATGGAAGCAATACTATTTCAGCATGTACTTGGAAAGTTAGCTGGATATTCTGACTATAATATTCTTTAGAATGATTTACTTGGCTAGCCTTGAAAAACTTTCCTCTCTGCACTTTTGACTGTCAGCACTCTCCTTTTAGGTAAACGTGAATTAAGTTAAGTTGTCGTGTTAAAACAGGTATGGTAACTAACTCTCAATCAGATAACTACCAGTATACTAAATTTAATGCTCGCATATTGAAAGACAGAATTTCATTGAAACGCCATAGGTATTCCATGACCATTAGAAGTACCATATTAGTTTATTTTTAAGAGCAATGCATGGAGACCGAGAAATTACTTGTATCCTAATGAAATTTATAAAAGAAATTGAGTTATGATTGAACTGTGAATTGGTCGATAGTTGCAGACAATGCTGTGATCGTTGGAGAATGTGAGGAGAAACAAGACCTGGTAAAAATTTTCAAGGTTGTGAGAAGAAAAAGTTGACTGAATTGTGAACAAGAGTAATGAAATGGTGGTAGATGGAAACCAGGAAATAGATCAATGTAAATTAATAGCGAGTGTAGAGGAACAATGGGATTAACACTAATCTTTAAGATGTGTTTTCATGATTGCCTCATGTCCGAGGAAAGCAACCCATGAGGTTTTTAAATATTCCCTCTATCCTTGGTCATTGGTATTGTTCTGACATCTTTTTCAAAGTCAGCATAACTAAGTTCATGTATCTTTTCTTTCAGACAAGATTTCAAGAAAAGTGAATTCGTAACTGTCATGAGGCAGATCGACGAAGCAAGCGGACTAATCCCGTTATGGCAGAGACAATTCGGGCCAGAGTTCAAGGAGTAACTCATGCTCGCTCAGCATTCCTTAACGTACACAAAAATCACTTAATAAGATTGTGAAGATGACCCCAGCAAATACCTTAGGCCTCTGAGAATCCGATGACGTATTGGTGCATCATTCATTCAGTTTCCCAATGCATTTTTCAGTTTCTTTCCATATTTATTACTTCGTCAATTACTATACGAAACTTCAACACAGGTAAGTTGACAAATGACGTCATCGCTCACCATACAAATTTTGCAAGGCATGAGCCTGACAGCAATTTTGTAACGGCCGGGATCGACTGAGGGTTAAAGAAAGCATTAAGGATTGGGCTGAAATGAATAATGTCATCACGTTATTCCCAACATTGCCCATACCATGAAAATAAGAGTTTGAAACACCAAATATGGCAAAGAGCCGCAAGAGGCCTTTTCAAAGCCTACCAATACATTCTAAATACTGTAAATACATTGGAAAGGATATATTTGTGAAATTGTCATTTTTCTATAAAGGCTACTGTTGAGCACCTGTAAAATGAAAGTTCTAAAGATACAAACTTCAAAATGTGCTCTGAATGTTCATCATATGATCATACATACAAAGAACGTCAAGAAAATACTCTATAACGAAATAAGTTAACTTCAATCAACAACATACCATAGAACTTCGGCAACAGAATGCCTAGCAACAAAGGATCTGATTAGAAAATCCGAGAGATAAAGATGATATTTTACGTCTACTACAACCAATGGTACAAGTTACTGTTAAGCAACAACCATCATTACTTAGAATTGTCAGGCTATAGTAAATAGGCTAACATCCTAAACAATATAAGTAATAAACAGAGACAAGAATTATAACAAAAACAAGTTTAATGAAATTGGAGATTCACAAGGATCCTACTTCCTCAGTAATAAACACTATATTAGCAGATAACAATTAACCAACATAGTTTTTATATGATATATCTATCTCAACGTTGTTACTGATCTTAAAATGTTTTACATCTCATTACTTTTCAATCCATATAGCTTATTTCCTCTCCTCAAGGCGCTATATTTTCCTTGTTGAAGCCCTTGTACTTGAAGCATCCTATCCTCCTTTTCCAACTAGGGTTGTACCTTAGCTAGTAATAATTATAACACATTTCTCTGCAGAAACAGCAAACGTGAAGGAATAAAAGAAAAAAAAAATCAATAAAGCAGAATTTCAACCAACCCAAGACATACATCAAGTAAGCAAGATTGCACACACTGAAACCAAATATGAACTTGATTCGGACTCAAACTCACAGAGTGCTCCCTCTGGACATACAAGTAATCTGCAATAAACACAGCAGCAATAGAAATACAAGCCTCGCTACATAGCTTCTCATATTTCTTCGATCCTCCCATTTTGAAAAATCCACAATGACTAACTTCAGCATCAAACACATACTACGCCAGTAGCTACGAAAACTCGAAAAAGATTAAAGAAAATAATTATTAAACCACTGTAACTCAAATTGATTCAACACTGCAAGGACTCTACATATTTCAACAGGTGAAATCCTGGAAATCAAAGTAATTTGAATTATATAAACAGTAGAAGACCCTAACAATATTAATTAACGAACAATCATGAATATTGGATATAAAATCAAAGTAATTTAACTAACCATTTAAGCCCCACCCCCTCCCAAATGATTAGCCACTAAAGCTTCAGGAACCTATTTTTTTTTTTGGGGGGGGGGGCATTTCAGTTGACTCGGCATTTACATCATTAATCATCGTATAGCTGAATAAATTTACTTTCCATTGATATATAATATTGAGAGTATTTTTTTTCATATACACAATTTAAAGAAAAATGGTAATCATTGGAATAAATCACGTCCAATAGCACCCAGAGGGTTAATAGGAAAGAACTTACAATCTCATTGAGGATCTAAATACTGGAACAATGTACTAAACAGCAATAAACTATTCTAATATAGTGCCAAATTATAATTGTAATATATTAATATTAAGATATTGCGAAGAAATGTACCTTTATCTAAAACATGTAGCTAAACCACACTTTACATTAATATATTTCTTATCATTGTTAGCCGACTGTCCTCATCCAGGAAGTCTGTTTGGCCATCACCTAAACCAGCTTGGGGGTGACGAGTCAAACTTGGCTTCTTGACATGGTTTGTCATCACAAAGAAAGACCTTCGACAAACTTCCGAGGCTGGTTTTGCCAGTATGATGTATAACAAATCAAACAAATTTATTTCCAATATCTCATTACAGTCAGCTGTTTCCTTATGGGCGACCTAAGCTAGGACTTATTTTAAAGGAATACTTCTCGACTGGTTATCCCCTTCTAACACAGCCACTCAAGTTGCTGACTTGTGGGAGCACAAGGTCGCAGCAAAATGCAATCCCGCATTGCCACAACAATGTCTACACTCTGTCTCCCTTTAAGAGAGAGAGAGAGAGAGAGAGAGAGAGAGAGAGAGAGAGAGAGAGAGAGAGAGAGAGAGATTCTGTTAAAACATTCATGAATGGAAAGCAGGAGTTTTGAAAAGAGAAAATTAACGGGAGAACGATTTCATCATCGTGTTAAAAGGCAACAGACATACTGAGGAATAACGGCAGCGCACTGGTATAATGTGAGGGAAGGAAGGGAGAGAGAGAAGAGAACAGGAATAGAGGGGGTGTGGTTACTCTGTACTCAGTGGTGGAGAAGGGGGAATCGAGCAGAGGGTAGCAGCAGCACCAGATAGAGAACATCCCTGCAACTCTATTGTTCTGAGCGGGGACGCTCCAACTTCACTTCAAAACAGTTCACTTGGTGGTGGTAGAAAGAAAAATACCACTGCCTGAACGAAACAAGCACTCGAAGTTTATACAAAAAATGTGCTATCTATAACATACTTTACATTGTTTAATTTCTAGAGAGAGAGAGAGAGAGAGAGAGAGAGAGAGAGAGAGAGAGAGAGAGAGAGAGGAGAGAGAGAGAGAGAGACTTCTACTACACTGCATTCCAAAGATTAGCCACAACACAGTTGAACGAACGAAAGTCCCCTAAGTAAGTTACGTAAGGTAATCCCTACCAGCGTGTATCTGGTAACAAGATGAATTTACTGCGGCCTCTTTTCAAGTTCAGTGGCAAACGCTAAATCAAGTTTTATCTTGGAGGCAAAACGACGACAGGAAGAGCGTTGGTGGTCGGTAATTGGTACATTTCAAGCTACTAAGGACGCCTGCTGACTAAATCACTTGCCAAAAAGGCAACATACAAGCAAGGGACAGATCCTCACAATAACAACCATGGCCATTTGACGGGGGGACAGGGTTCTCGCTTACCGCTGGGTAGGACTGGGGGGACCCGAGGGAGTACAAGCACCTCGTGCATGCAACATACAAAAAGTTAAACAGCTGAACTAGATTTAAATGCCTCCCCCAGGCCACTTTACCTTTTCCGAAACAGGTTAGAGAGAGAGAGTGTGTGAGTAAGTAAATACCACAGATTCCTGTTATAGCCGTTATCAAAACAAATGCCAAGCGGGACAAATTGAATATACGATTCAATTTGCATTTATTGTTCATATTAAGCCGATTTCTATCGTCTGGGGTTTGGTAAATAATGCCCCATCTGATTAAATGGTAAAATGAACCTGAACAAAGAACCCAATGAAGAGTCAACCTCAGCCAACACTGATATCTAACATTAATTTTGTTACCACAATAACAAAATTAATGTGAAACTAATACAATTGTTGTGGTTAAAATAAACTTTACCTTTCTTAATTAAAAACAATATTTAAGTAACATTTTTTTTTTCAAAAATACAGATAACAGAACCCTTTAAAATAGCCAATACATGATTAGCAAAGATATAAGAGAAATCTTTCGTTGAAAGATAACTATTATATCAAATTCTATTAACACGATAAAAAATAGATCACATTACACATCATAATGTATGTTGTTTGCATGTATATCACATGCATGTCAAAATAAAATGTTAGATTACGGGTAACAAAACGTAATGAATTACACACACAATATTATTAGTTGGAAAAGCAAGATGCTATAAGCCCAAGGGCTCCAATAGAGAAAAATAGCCCAGTGAGGAAAGGAAATAAATGATGAGAACAAATTAACAATAAATCATTCTAAAAACAGTAACAACGTCAAAATAGATGTCATATATAAACTATTATCAACGTCAAAAACAGATATGTCATATATAAACTATAAAGAGACTCATGTCAGCCTGGTCAACATGAAAAAAAAAATTGCTCCAACTTTGAACTTTTGAAGTTCTACTGATTCAACTACCTGATTAGGAAGACCATTCCACAACTTGGTAACAGCTGGAATAAATCTTCTAAAATACTGTGAAGTATGTGTGTGTGTATGTGTATGTATACATATATATATATATATATATATATATATATATATATATATATATATATATATATATACACAAATAACCGTGAAATATAACATTGATCATCGTGTTAAGCAACAACTACAATAGTCTGTCCGTAAAACACACACACACACACGGAAAATTCAAACACGCTCTCAATGAATTTCACTCAAAATATGCAAACATATTACTACGTGAAGAGTTAGCAGATACTCCCAAGTTTTCAACTGTAATAATCTAATGAAATAATTGACTTCAGCCATTATACTATTTCCTTTAATTTAGTTATATTAAATGGCCCTCATATCTTACGAACTGATAAGCATTCCCTTGATAGATCGATGTGCATACAGACTTTATTCATTAGAATATACAGACTTGGATGCAGCCAAACGCCAACTGTGGACTCCTTGCTCCCTCCGTTGTAGAGAGCAAGCGTATCAGTAATGATTTCTCTCTATCCTTTAGTTAGGCCTACAGACTACCCTTCGTTTAGTGTGGTAGGCAAGACTTGTATCACCAGTCAGTTGAGATAACCACAATATTAAAACTAACCATTTGTCTTTTCATATGAAAAATTTAAAAGGGAAGCGTACCGACACTGTAGTACTGTATACACACCAAGTAGAAGACTGTCCCCCAAAAAAGAGGCAACAACTTGTTTGCCCTACATTCGAACTGGGAATTTTAGACCCTCAACCTAGAACCATGACGGCAGCCAGGTATCTCGAGCTCCCTTCCCTTTTTCTTCTTAAAACGGTCTAGGTTAACACTTGTTGTAAATTTAGCTTACACATTCACACACACACACACACTATATATATATATATATATATATATATATATATATATATATATATATATATATATATATATAATATATATATAGTCACCAACCATGTCTATTTTAGCAAACTAAATTGAGGACAAATATTTAGATTAGTATCCATGCTTCCGTGTGGAGTATAAGAAATACATACACAGATACACACACACACACACATACATATATATATATATATATATATATATATATATATATATATATATATATATATATATATAGGTAGGTAGATAGTCTGTGTATAGCTACGGTCATTCCACTACTAAACAGTTAAAACATGAACATCTAATAATGTCCAAGTTCTATTCAACATCAAGCAATTGGAAAAGTGATTACATACAGATGTTACGGAGTAACGACATCACACGCATATGCAAAAAATGC